>NW_027509349.1:0-477500 GCF_048541705.1 Temnothorax americanus
TAAATATATATTAATATATTTATATAATATATATTTATTTATATTAATATTTACTGAGAGAGAAAGACGTACTTGGAGTAATAATTGGATCAGTTGTGGCTTGTCCTTGTTTTTCTTCGCCTTTTAATACAAGCGCAGCGTTTGCTGTTAATATAAAATTATCCCGTGGAACAGTGTCTCTGAAAATATATCATTAATTTATAGAGCAATTTGCGATTTTATTGTTACTTTTTTTTAAATAATTATAACTTACGTGACGCGAATTGCGTTGCTAGAAGCCACAATAACGTCCAAAGTATCTTCCAAATTAGGGTAAATTGAAGCCATATTAATTTTTTCTTGCCGTAGACCCAAATTAATTACGACAATATACACTGGATGATTTTCCAAATACCTTATCAATAAAAAATAAATATAAAATTTTGGTCTTTATATAAACTTTCTAAACTTTAAAATAATTTATAAACGTAATATAAATAAATGATATTAACTTACAGATAATAACTTACATAAATAATATGAAAAAATGTAAACTATTGATATTTTTATAAATAAAATAAATAATATAAAAATATTATTTATTACTAGATAAATATTGTAATACCAACCTTTTCAATACCAATACGCGATCATTATTCAGACTTGCAAATTCATAATCTCCATCTGTAAAAACTAACTCTTTTCTTAGACTAGCCAACTCCTGGTACGTTTTCAAATTGCTTCTCTTTTTACTTTGTTGTATTTCTACATTTCTATAAGCATAATTAGAATGAATAGGGAGATATGTGGTTTTATTTGTAGAGAAACCAGCTGAAATTTTGGAACTCCATTGCATGGGCGTCCTCGCTGGATCTCTTGAAAAATATTCATATTCATTTATGCCTCTGGCGCAACCCATAAAATCAATAGTTCTGTTCCAAAATATTTTTGTGTCCAACATAGCTATTTCTTCGCCATAGTATGTATATGCTTGTCCAGGTAACAGAAGACTAAGCATATGAAGACCGTCGATTCGGTTGAGTCCGATTCTTGAAGCTGCTCTCGAATTATCATGATTTGAAAGCTACATTTATAAAAAATATAAGCTTTTAAGTAAAGTGAAAATATATTAATTTTTCAAATAGCAGAAACAACATAATTACAAATTAAATAAAACCTTTTTTAATTTTTATAAAATTAATTTGAATTTATTAATTAAAAATTCTTACCACCCAGTTGGTCTTGGTGTCTTTTGGAAGAAATATAAGCCATTTCTCCAAGATGTATTTAATATAACTAGCTTCGCTGCTATTACGAATATGTGTAATAAATTTAAAATTAAACGGTGGAATTCCTTTGTGCGTGCCATTGCCGTAATACGACAATAAATTTTCAACAGAAGTATCGTATGATTCGGCGATTAACAACCTAATGTTATTAAATCATATTAATTTTAATAGTTAACACATATAATGTTATAATAATATAAGTATTAATAATATTATTATTTAAAAAAATAAAGTTTTAAAAAGGTCTTTAAAAATCATACTTTGATAAGGCATTGTTTCTTGATACCCATTTATCGATATATTCACGAAATATGTAAAGAAGCTCGGTGCTTTCAGGAAGACTAAAAGTATAAGTACCCTCTCCCACAAAGGATTCATTTCTTAAAGCTTCGTCTTCGAAAAAATAAGGTACTGCATTAATTCGAAAACCATCGACGTTTCTTTTCAACCAAAAATCGAATATATCCTGTTCACAGAATTGAATTATTTTCAGATTATTTTACAAAGAATAAGAATTATTCAAGAATTTCTTAATTATTTTTTAAATAAAAATTGTAAAATATAGATTAATAAAATATAGAAATTAATTATTAATAAATTTAGAGCATAATTATCGTTTAAATTAATAATTTATATTGATCAAATGAGATCAAATTCCTTTTAAATTTGTTTCAAACATTATGAAGTTATTAAAGAAATTACTAATTGTGTTATGTAATGCAAGAAAGTTTATATATTTTAATCTTTTCAGCTTTTTTTAATTTGTATATCTTCTGTTTTAATTTGGATTTCCAAAATTATAAATAAATATTTCAAATTATTATCTACGTTACCATTAATTCTTCGATTACTTTCTCGTTTCTCAAATTAAGATCCGGTTGAGAACTATGATACTTATGATAATACCATTGTTGTCTTTCATTGTGCCATGTCCATGCAGATCCTTCTTGGTCACTATATATGCTTACCTGTGTACAAAATATATAAAAAGATATATCTATATTTATATTACTAAAATATCTTCATCGTTTTTTGCAAATTAGATTCAAATTTAAAAAATTTATTTATTTTCGAGAGATAATTTCTCTCTTCTTCTCTTTGAAATCTGGCATATAATTTAAAAAAAAATTTTTTTACCTAGGTACTGATCTTTATAAAAATCTTTATCTAAAAATATTGTACATCATATTAAAAAAAAAAAGAAAAAAAACAATGGAAATGAAGAAAAATGTACCCAATTATTTGGTGGAATGTTGTTGCCGTCCTTATCGATACTACCATTTGTCCAGATATAATAATCAACATATGGCTCAATATTTTTTGCCGATAACTGGAACCATTCATGTTGATCGCTGGAATGATTAGGAATATAATCCAGAATGACTTTCAGTCCTAAAAGAATTGAAACATTGAAAACAATATATTATGTAATATTTATGCAGAATTACGTTTTACACACACATATATTTGTAGATTAAAAAAATCTTTTCGTACGTTTTTTATTTGTTGGAAAAATTGAAAATCTCAGGAAACTTGCAGTAAATTATTTACTATTTTATACCTCGATCGTGAGCCTCTTGTATTAGATTGTCAAAGTCTTCTAAATCGCCAAAAATAGGATCTATATCTGTGTAATTGGAGACGTCATATCCAGAATCGATTAATGGCGAACGATAAATAGGATTCAACCAAATTGTTTCGATTCCAAGATTTGTGATATAATCGAGCTGGCTAATAATACCTGTAAATAAATTACATTAAATGAACTTACAAATGTAAAATATAATAAATAATATTCTATTAAAAAATTATTTAATATACAATATAATGATATACATTCATGAATATATTAAGCAAAAATTTTTTTTAACATTCTTAAGTTTCTGATCGATGAAATCTTAATATAATTTTAATTTTTGCTTACAATAGCAACAATTTATGTGACTTACCCTTCAGATCACCCTCACCATCGCCGTCGCTGTCTTGAAATCCTCTAGGCCAAATCTGATAAATTAACGTGGTGTCCCACCATTCCCTTTTTTCAGATTTCTCATTATCCATTCCATTTGCCCAAAGTACGAAAGTACTTATCAATAATATGTAGCGCATGAGCGCTAACATTGTACATTAAGTTTGGTAAAATTTCAATCTGCCCACAATTTTTAACAAGATGCAAATTGAGGCTGTGAT
Organism: Temnothorax americanus; assembly: GCF_048541705.1. NCBI lineage: Eukaryota > Metazoa > Arthropoda > Insecta > Hymenoptera > Formicidae > Temnothorax > Temnothorax americanus. The sequence goes on from NW_027509349.1 coordinate 3,459, forward strand.
CTCTTATTGTTCTTATCACGCAAACTAAAACAAAACAATCTTGAAATTAGCAACATTTTTTTAGCAATTTTATATTCTTTTAACATAATTCCGTCGAAGAAATCTCGTTTCTCTCTGCGCAATGACAACGTCTGCGCGATGTATCAACATCTTGCACATCACACACTATATTCCATTAAAAATCGAAACTCCAATATAACCCAAGCCTAACCAACATTTTGCATTAGTGATTTTAAAAGTTTTCAAATGTTTTTAAATTTCACACAGCACTCGTATCACATTTCTATTTATCTGACAATTCTATTTTTTAATATTTTGATGTACTAAATAGAAAAAAAAACGTTTTGTATACTAGTTTCTTCAGTGGAGTCTTTTTCATTATTTTAAAAAATTCTTATATAATTGTAGGCTATAAAGAAAAGCGGTTAATTTGTTACAAAAATTCGTTAAAAATTGATGTAATATTGGCAGTACCTTTTCTTGGAGAAATTCACTCGAGACAACTCTTGACAAAACAATTCTTGTTGAATCTATATCATCTGTATTTTTTTCTTTATTTATTGCACCACTCAATAACCACAATCAATTTAAATATTGTTCAGTGTTACTGTGCCGTTCTCTCTCTTGACATAGTCCTCTCGTGAATGATAAAAAGTGAGGCGTTAAAATTCTATAGTATACATATATCATAGATAACTATGTTATCATTATCAATATCACTGCCCCGATTGTCGTTCTTGAAGCTGTTGCAACTTAGGGTAGGGATACTTAATTCCAACCAAAAAATAATACGGACGCACAACTTTGAGGTAAAGTCTTCCCATAATAATGGATATTATGGATTATTTATATCTGGTAGAGAGAGAGAGAGAGAGAGAGAGAGAGAGAGAGAGAAGCTGAAAAGAAAAAAGAATGAAAATAGAGCAAAAGAAAGAAAGAGAGAAGACAAAAGCCAGAAAATGGGAAAACAAGAAAAGAGGGGCGGGAGGAGAAGAAGAAACAATTTGTTAGTATGGAGATTATATTGTATATTTAAGTGAGAAGATTTAAAATTATAATAAATTTTATAATACATTTGAGTTAATTTGTGATATTTATTTGGTTATATATTTATTTATTTAAAAATATATAAATCCCAATTTTTTTTTAGGCGTAATTTAGATATTGCATTATTCATATGGGGATTTAATTTAAAACAAAAGTGTAAACTTTATTCAAGTTGTTAAAAAATAACAATAACAATAATTTAATTAAAATAATTAAATTTTGCTTTATATAAAAGTTATATAAAATTTTTCTCTTGTTTTTTTTTCTTGAAAGTAAAAGAAACCGAAACTGATAATAGTGATTTAATAATTAAGGGATATAACTTTATTCTATGTTGTGATATATAATTAGATTTTTGTAGTGGTGAATAGATCAAAGCTGTGACGTTATTACCGAATCGCGTGTATCAAACGAAATGACATAAAAAACTCTTTAATGATAATAATCTGATTTATTGATAATCTGATATAATTGATGTGATAATCTTTGATAACACCCTTTTTTATTTATTGCGATTGTTTTAAAAGCATAATCAAATCATGACAAACAGTGACGTAATTCATAATAACGGGACCAGGATGAAGAATATACATAAATATAAACCATATTGCAATATAAACTGCTAATTTTGACAATATTAAAGTTATTTTTAATCATGACTGCAATTGCATAAGTGGCTGCTATAGATAAAATACTTACGCATATTTTCTTTGTTTGTTTTCAAAATTATGCAGTCATTTTGACTGATTCTTTTTTCAAAGATAATTAGTAACTTTGTCATTTGTAAACGCTGCAACACGATAAACAGATGACAATTAAATTACGATGCAGTTTAGCGTGAAAAATATACGCGCGTGTGTAAGCTCACTTCCAATCTTCTTGGACAATCTCTTTGGACAGACATCTCTGGCGAGGAGGAAAAGGAAAGAATATGAATTATAATTTTCATAACGTTCTATTTCGTAATTATTAGGCAATAACATAACACATAACAATACATATATACACGTGTATGTGTGTCTACTGGCGAGCAGTATGTAGTTCGCGCTTACACGGTATAAAACTCACAACGTGCGTTTTTCGCGCTTGCTGCCCGATGCAGCCGTTAATTAATTTCGAATTAATCGTCCTAAATCACGTAATGCATCATACCTCCGAATTTAGATTGCTTTCTTTCGGAGATTAATTCTTCGATTGTTATTAAATCGAGACAAAGAATTCTGAATTTCGTCAGAAAACTGTTTAGTATTTATATCAGATTAGATTAAACGATTCGTTTATCAGTGATTCATTAATAAGTATCGATTGTAAATTATGGTACTCGTGATCTAGGACGATAGCTTCGTTTATCTCACATTATAAAACACTTCGCTATATTAAACTTTGAAAGCATCAGTTTTACAGTGAAGCGATGCACGAGTAGGTAAACATCGCACGTATTCACTGTTCATGGAACCACCGTTTAATCTCTTAATCCTAGTCTGTAGAACAGTTTTTTTTTTCTAAGGAACACACCGACTATCTTGTACATAATTTATTTTTATCCTTTGATAGATATATATAAAGATCGTCGATGAGATGGACTTCGTAAATATATACGAAAAGTTTAAAGCATAATTGGACCAAATCCATAAATTTTAGGACATTTAACTCTCCTGGCACTCTAATGATTACTAGTGAAATACTAGTACCATAATGCAACTTTGCGAGAGGAAGGGAGAAAGAAAGGAAGAGAGAGAGAGAGAGAGAGAGAGAGAGAGAGAGAGAGAGACAGAAAAGATGGGGTAATAGACATAGAATAAAAAAAAATATTATTTAAGAATTTAGCTTGTGAACAAAATGCATGTTCCATGCATATGCATTGCTACTTTTAATAGAACATGCTAGCAAAATTGTAATGGAAAATGAAAGAAAAATATAAATGTTAGTATCAAATGCTAGTACTACAGTATAACAAATTAATAAGATATTAATAATATTTTGTTTGTTTATTAATAGAAGTACTAATACTTTACTAGTAAAGCGATATAGTGATGTGTTTGTAACCGAAACAAAGTAAATCTTTTTAAAGTAATTATCAGTTAAGTACTAGTATCAATTAGTAGTATCAACATTGCTACAACGTTTACTCTACTAGTTAGTCCTATTAATATCTATTAATATTACCATTCGTACCGGAGAGTGCTAATGAAGTATTAGTACCAATGAAGTACTTACACTTTAACAATAACGTAATATTTAAATTATGATATTGGTCCATTCCGGCTCTAAATCTTTCATATTTTTATTTCTGCAACTTTCGTTTTTTCTTCGCAAGGGAACAGTAGTCATAAATATTTTTACTCGCTAATAATATCGTTTACGTCGTTAGAGACATGTAAAGACAGTAAGGATGATAGATTGAACAATAGCATAGAGTATGAGGTATCCACACGATATAGTATGGAATATAGATTAGTTATAGAATACATACATGCACATTAGATGTCATGTGTGGTGTGTGTTAACGTGATGTGTGTATTTGTGTACGTGTTCGTTTACAAGAGAAGGGAAGAGTGAAATCGGAGAAAGGAAGGAGAGAGGGAAGAATATACAGAAAATTTACTAACATTTTCTCGGTAAGGTGCAGAAATTGTCATAGGAAAAATTTGGTATTTAAAAACAGTGCGGCCAGCCCCAAGTATAATAATATATACGAAAATAAGAGATAAAAAAAATACAATTATACAAAGTCTTGCAATTCTTGTAAATTATGCTTATAAAAAACTTTCTAATTTTCCTCAATATGTCTTGTTTGAATAGACACCTATTTTTGATAAATCTACTGCTTCTTTTGCTTTATACATGAAAGTTGAGATGCGAGATGAAACTAAAAGATGCACTTATCGTGAATCGCCTGCTTTGATAACTAAAAATGTTTTTATGTAACTTGTAATATTACAAATAATAATGTGATACAATATCTAAAAATAGATCCATTATCTTGTAATATTATTAAAGAATTTTTAAATAATGTTGAACTTATTTATATTAAACGTTTTCTTTTTTCGCTTTGTATTTAATTTTGAAATTTGCAAGCAAAATTTTATATTCTGTTTTAGACAAAAATGACATTCAACAGTTCGCGTGCAATCACAATCATACATCAATTAATTCTTGGTCCGAATAGAGAAATTTGTCTGTCGGTCGTTGGTCTTTTTTGCGTATATAAATGACTAATTAATTGGACCAAAGTGAAAATTAGTTTATATTGGAAAACTATAATAGTGTATAATATAATAAGAAAATTGATAGTTTTAATCAGTCATGTGAAATACTTCACCTAAATTATCGATGTTTCAACTTTTTGCATTTTCACTCTTTGATAATATATACTTGTAGTAATATACACTCGTTAATAAAATAAGCTAAAAAAAAATTATTATTTAATTACATAATATTATATTTAATTCACGAGATACACAATTACTTTTTTATTTCTTCTTTCTTTATTTTTGCTATATTATTTCATTTAATTACTCTGTTAAAATCTCTTTGGTGCTTAAAATAATAATGTATCGTAAAATTATCTGCGCAAAAAATTATTAAAATATTATTTTAAAATATTTATTTAAAACTTATTTAAAAATTTTGTAATAATTTTACATACACGACGTTTCTCCACAAATAAATACTAAAAGAATGACATTTGTGAATTTTATTATTTACTAAAAACATATAGTTGCAAATGTAATATTTGTGGTTATTAAAATTTTCTAAAATCATATTTATATAATATATAATAGCAAAGAGAGAGAGTGCAAACAATTTATTTGCTTAAACTTCTATGTCAGACTTTGGTTTTTGCTGTGTTTCTACTGGTCCTTGTTATGCGTATATCGTATTCAATTTAGATTACACGAAAGCTAATTATCAATGTAGATTCTGTTAATTAATCTACAACCAAGTATTAAAAAGTATATATTATTATTAGTTTACTTATGTCAATTATTTATAGAAAATTATTTAATCACCCACATTAAATCATCCTCGAAGATAACATTTAATTTATAAATTAAAATTATTCCGATTTTAATCACGCCAGAAATAAAAAAATGTTTAACAGGAATTAAAATCCAATAAGAGTTAATATGTATAAATAGTTTATAATTCTATATTTATTACGCAATCTATCACACAAGAGCGTGTGAATGATATATATTCATATCACCATTATTTTGAAACTGTTTATTATCTATCTATCTAAAATCTAATTGTCATTAATTATTATTTGATTTTTTATACTCTTTATAAAATTTTCAACATATGACGATAATATGACATAATATATGTTTGTCACGATTTGATATTGAAGTAATAGCATAACAGTGTACATGGTAATCTTCTAATCCATGTAAAAACTTTTGTTTTCAATTATACGACTTTATACGCTCTTGTGCGACAAAATGTAATTCGTAAAATTTGCCAGTTTAACTCCTGACAAAGAATTAATTTTGTGTGTGGGACGTGAGTGTGAATGTATGTATATGTATAATTTTGTGTGTGTAAAACTTATTTACTTTTAACAAGAATTCAATTTTATTTGGCGGCCATATATATCTTAATATATATAATTATTATATAAGTTTATAATATATTTACGCTGTAAAAGTTACAGCGTACAACTTTGAAATAAATAACATGTACCTACATATCTCCAACTAAACTATTTTCTAACGTATTAAAACTAAGAGTATAAAAACCATACAATCTCTCTGAAACAACCAACAATTTGTCAATCAAAGTGGCGCGTATTTGTCTACTGGCCTATTTATACACGGTCATTTTATTCGTTGTTTTCAAAATGCTGGAATCTGACATCCTCGATAGACGGTCGATAATCGGTGCTTACTGCTTATAAATACCGAATACGGGGGCTGGCCATGCGTAATGACAGTCTCTGTCTTCTGTTTTGAATAAGGCATTGGAAACTGATATACAATCAGGCCTCCGAAGTTACTTTCTCTATTAATTATTACTTTCCTTCTTGCTGCACTGTCAGTATTTACATTTACGGATGACCATGCGAGACTACACAAGATATATTTTTTACTTGCCTATTCGCTCTAAACATGGCCACGTAATCAAGTGGTAAATGTAAATAATAAGATCCCATCCCCATTCTCCTCTTTTTCTTTCTTATCTGTCTCGGCAAAAGGGGAAGTAATAACTAATAGAAAGTTTGAAAGTAATTAATACGAACGCTTATCTGTAATTCCGCAAATCCTGGTGGTTTACATGAGAAAATAACGCAAATAACCATAATACAGTTTATCCAATTACGTTATGTAAATGTATACATATACATACATGTAAATCTCCGAAATAATTAAAGAAAATCACTTCATTTTTCGTGGAATTATACAATTTTAACTTTAATTTGTAATTAAATTTAAAGAACACAAAAACATCTTTATATATAAAAATTCCATGTTTTTTACCGTGCTCTTACAATTAGTTCCAAAACTATTGGTTATCGGAATAATTTTTGCACTTTTTCTTGCTGCAAGAAAACAGTTAGGAACGATTGTTAAGTCGCATTGTCAAAATTATCGGATCTACCACACAATATGTCCGTATAAATAACTTTGCGATCGGCAAGGTTAATTCACACAGTTTGATATTTAATATATTTAATCATTTATATATAATTTTAAAAAATCCAAAGAATATTATTTTCATAAATTTTTTTCTCTAAATGAGACATAGCTTTAACATTTGTAAAATATTTATATGTTCAGTTTTTGCGAATTCTCGAGTACTTTATCTATAGCGAAGAAATCTATTCGATTTCAATCACCTATTTTGAAACGACGAGTGACATCGGAATTTCACCGAGAATTCTTTTTAGTGGCTTTAAGCGTGTCAAACATAGTTTAGATACCTACAGTTCAACCCGTCTAAACCAGATCTACGCGCGCTATTGCGCAATAAACGTACGACCCATTATCAATCGGCCCAGATCGGAAATTTACGAAGGGAAAAGTATGCTAGAATGCGGATACGTAATGGATTTCAATTATGGGTCGATATTTAAGTCAGTGGCATTTATCAAATGTTACCAATATTACTCGATAAACGTTTAATGCAATTATGTCAAAATTAAAGGTATTTTAATATTTAAAACTGAGATAAATTATTTTATCCAATTTTTTATGAAATTTGAGGGGAAAGAGTTGATAAATGTATTAACGAATGTTATTTTTAATGATATTAATGGAAACGGGCTTTTATAAAATACAGAAATTAAAATATATAAATTGAAAGATTAATTTGATCTTTATTTGATATATTTAGTTCATGATTTCCTGAATTGAAGACTGTTTATTATAAAATTAAGCTCGATTGTGTGGTTATTATAGTTAGATCCTTTGAAACTTTCTGGCCTAAAGATAAATATATATATTCAAACCTCCATTTAAAATAAAATAAGATTTAATATTGCAAGAAAGAAACATATAAAATCTAATTTTTCCTGTTTCCGAACGAATGTTATTTTTATTCGAATTTTCCTTTGTATAGAATTTTCTGAACAATCGAATCTTCAAACAAATCAATCAAACAATGCAATTATCGGTTCTGTTCTCCATGAAAACCGTTTTGATTTGTTTAAATATTTTTCCAAACTGTTCAAACACTTTGACCACATCGAATCTGTATAAATCCGTGTCTAAACATTAAACTAAACTATATAATTGAAGAAACTGTTAACAATTATGCAAGAAGATCGTTAATACATGGTTACAGACAATTGGGTAAAGCAAGAATTCAGAATAGCAAAGTTGTAAAAGGTCCAAAGTTGTAAAAGGTCTTCTTTAGGCTTTAAGGTTTTACATTTAACCGTTCGTGTATTCGGATTTATTGCATTCTTGTTTTGAATCTTTTGAGGGAGTTTGGGACGAGAATGCAATAAATCCGAATACATGAATGGGTGTTTTTCGGAGTAAATATTTGAAAATAGTGCATGGACTGAAGAACAGCAGGGGAGTATAGGCGGGGATTGAAATAGATATGGCAGAAGAGAAAATCGGATAAATAGATATAGATATAAACGGTTAGTTAAGAGGAATATGTAGAAAGTTAGAGGAATAGACGGAAATAGAGAGATCGCACATCAAGGTGAATCTTCGTCGGCGACGCTTCAATGCGTACGAACGCTGAGGTACGTGGTAGCACTTTTGATTACACTCGATTATCTTCACTTGCTTTTGATCGCCTCCCGGCTCGAGCGCAAGAAAAAAATCAAGTTCAAACGTTGAACGGAGAATTCATTGCAAAAATAACGCGCGTGACGATTTTCGCTTTTTAATATTTGTATCACGTATATAACCACAGCCACAATTCGCCCAGCGTGTAATGCATAATTAAGAAAACAAGACAAGAGGTGGTTTATTTCTATCTGGGATCAATCACTGCGCGAAAACAGTAAAACTTTTCAACCTACCTTTAAATAGATCAAGAAAAAACGGACGGTTTTTACTGACGCATATTATTCAGAATGCTCTCTTGGTCATCCGAATCACGCGTTTTGCATCGAGCTTTACTCATGGATTAATTACGGCTGCCGTAACCGGAACTTTCTCGCATGAACAGCGTTCGATCGGTCGAGCAGTCGAGCGACGAAGGTTCGGTGACACGCTCGGAATCCCCTTTATTATTTTATCACTTGAACGCTTTGCTATTGAGTGCCTCTGTGTACATGTGTCCTACTGGTACGCATAAATATTTATAATACAACCATCGCAAATTGTCGGATTAATAAAATATCTATGTGCCTGTTACCCTCATTTTCTTTTATAAGCGCGTTTTTTTTTTTTTTTAGATGGCTATGTTAGACATTTCTCTTTTTTTAGATTAATTCCGTGTTTGATAGATTTAAAAACGAGAGCAGTCAGTTTTTTTCTTACACAGTAAAGAATAAGTTAAGCGTAGTGAAACAATTTTATAATTAATGTAACTACGTTTGACTTACTTTGAGACGACGGAGTAAGTTCTTTTGCGCCATTAAATTCATTATCTTTGTTTGAAACTAAATTAAACATATTATCTCTTTCTCCTGCTCATTTTTTCATTTGCCTTTTTTTCTCTCCTACATTCCTACATAATCTTCTTCTTTTAACTGCGTTTTCTAGACATATATATATATTTATTATTTGTAAGGTTTATCTTAGATGTAATTTTATAATTTTATTAAAGCTGAAAATCGGCGAACTTAACTTAACTTTGTTTTGAACGTTTTATTCATTACAAACAGAACATTTGAAACAATACCGTAAAAAATTTCTTCTTATCTAATCGATTAACATAAATTCAACCGCAATACCATCGATTTAAGTCAACAGGATCGAATAATAAAAGTACTTAAGGGAAATTTGCAGTAGGAACATAAAAAAGAAAGCATTCGTTAACAATTTCAAAAGATTTATTAAACTGAAATCGACAAACATAATATTGATATAGCAAATAAAATCTTTAAAAGCAAAATTGAAAACGTTGCAGCCGAATTTGTTTAATAATTATGACGGCGTCAATTCTGGGCTCAACTGCTAGAAATTATTAAATGTCCTTTTCCAATAAAATTTAGAAAATTACATAAAATAATTATTTTTCTTATTGCAATTGTCTATGTAAAAATGAGAAAAAAATAATTGATAGCATTAAGCTAGAAAACTGCGAGATTTAACACCGCCATTGAACAATCAACAAAAATATTTTTCAAAATACTCTGGTGATGTTGCGATCCACATCAATTATTTATCTTAATTTTTGAATTATAATCCTGAATTATTTTTATAATTGTAATCTTAATATAAAAAATTATTTAAAAATTATGCAGTTGCTTTTGTAAATAATAAATTAAAAATCATTTAAATCAAATTAATTTGACGACTACATTTAATTTGTTGATTTAAGTGTTTTTGTATGCACAATGTACGAGTAACTTTTGTAATAAACATTGTCTCATTGTCTAAACATCTTAGGCACCTCAAAAATTTTGATATGCCGCACACGCATCAATAATTTGTTATACATTTAAATATTTGTTAAAGAATTTTCTTGCATGCTAAGTACGTACAAATAATCGTATATTGTATAATAAAAAATAAATTAATATAACATACTGCTGCAGAAAATATTGAGCGAAAATATGATTAACATAATAAGATTAAACCGTCGTTTTAATGGAAGTTTAGTAATTATTTAATTAGTATCAGTAGACATCGAAGATACGCCAATCAGCTATATTAAAATATCAGATCAAACGAAAACAATTTTTTTTAGGATAAAAATCACGAGTTCATTAATACAAAATCTGTTTTTCTTTAAATAATGTCAATTTTTTAACAGATCAACGGTTGGACGTTTAGGCATGTTGGGCTATGATATCATATAATTGAAAGATCATATAAATACTTTTTCTGGATTATATCTCGAAATAAATATGGCTTTCTTTCCAGTCTATGTTTACTAAAGCAACCTTGGAAAATAAATAATCGACAAGCGAGAGGCTAACTACTTATACTAATTCGTAGAATAAAAATAAGTCATTATCTCATTTTGCATCTGGTAAACATAAAAAAGTTAATATCGCTTAAAATCTGTATAAGATAAATAAGCACAAATAAGGTAAGCGCATTAAACATAGCGTATTAGCGATATCATCAATGAATCGTACAGTGTTTGCGGAGCAATATGTGTTTTTTGTAACGTGTATATGGCACGCGACATAAGTACGTTGTTATGTCAATTTATGTGCGATAACCTACTGCGAGAAAATCAACATATAATCTTTTATTTGATGTCATAATCCAATATGACTGGAAGAGAGAGAGAGAGAGAGAGAGAGAGAGAGAGAAGGAAAGAGAAAAGAGAAGATAGAAGGAGAGGAAGCAAAAGACATAAAAGAGAAGGGAGGAGGATGAAAGGAGGGACAGAAAGAGAGAATAAGAGAATCCTATCGCGAGCAAATGAGCCAGAAGTACGCTTACAATAATTAAGTAATCCAAAAGTAACGATTCGCTCTATTTCTTTTGTGATTACTCATATATTTATAACGCAGAGTCCCTCAGGGTACGAGAACTAGGATTAACACCAATCATCATTAGTGCAACTGACCCGACGGGTCTGATTGCTCACATCTCCGCGCTTTTATAATACTGAGCAGCAGTCATCCTTTTTAAGCTAGGTTGATATTTGTAAGTAACAAATAGTGACTTTGTACATACACGAGTGCTGCGTAGCAGCCCGTAAGGAGTTCGTCCAGATGTATAATGTCTTTAAATCGACATCGTGTAATTTCCATCCTCGTAATCTTCGTCTCGAGATCATCAACAACAAGTAAATTCGTGGTGAATTGTCAAGGGATAGGGGAGGGAATGGAAACAATTTCTTTCCTCTAACGTTACAAAAGCTGGTTATAAAATGCTAACAATAATATTCAAATCATGTTGATCATTTCCCTGATGCATTTATATGTTCATAGAACATCGCTAAGAAAACGCGGACGCCCATTTAGACATACTTTAAAAATCTCCATAATTATATTGAGATTCTTGTAACAACGGTAAATTGTAAAATTCAATGCTGGTCGCAATATGCTGGTGCTGACTCCGTACTCCGAATTCAGAATGCAATTTTGTAGCGATATCGTACTGGGAATCATTCCGTTTAAACGGATGTGTGTGTGTGTGTGTGTGTGTGTGTGTGTGTGTGTGTGTGTGTGTGTGTATCGGGATACAGTCTGCCTGTTTTCTTCGCATAACTGTTGTATAACCGTTGCCTCGCGTCGAGCGCGACCTTCGATCGAAGGCAGTGTGGACCAATAGTCAAATTCTTAAACTCGCTGAGGACATTTTACATTCCTTCTTCAAAAATAACAAGCCGCGAAAAGTCGCACTTCTCCATCTAAACATTCGTTATAACGAAATATTTGTTATTTTATCTATAGAAAAATGTCGAAATTAATCACTTAGACAAAAATTCAAGTGTCCTGAAATTAGAATGTGCATAAAAAAGACTTGATTTATTGCATTGTAATTTTTCAGGCAAATGTAATTTACGTTCGAAGGTCGCGATACAACTCGCGAGGTCAGTCTAATATAATTTTGCGTTTGTCTCGCACTATCTATAACTACTCTTAACGGGGTAAATATGTTTCTGCTGGTATTCAATAACGCGATCTTGTTGTTAAGACGGTTATCAAGTCTGCTAACGATTTGTGCTGCTCTGATTGACGACGATCTCGAAAAATCTCTCTCGAATAGCGTTCATGCGAAATGAATCACACAAATAAAAAAAATGCCTAAAATTTTATAATATTACACATGCATCGGTCTTTTATTAAAACGTTTTTTTATCACGTTCCTCTTGATGTGTACCTAATTTACGTATTATCCAAGTTTCCAAAACCGAAGAACAGAATCTGTCGCAAAAATTTTATTTCCTACGTTTATATGCTTAGAAAATTAATAATGTCACTTACTATATGCAATTTCATGAGGTCTAACACACTGTTCTACTTTGAGATTAAATGAACAGTATGCTACCTAATTAAGCACACCTTAATTGTTACTGCAATTTTCAAGAGCCAATGATCCGCGATGGAGAAACTTGATGAAGTGTTTGACCAATAGCTGTGATGATAAACGATCTGTGAATTGACGTAATTAGTACTCATTTATAAACATTCTATAAATTATTTATCTACGTCAATTTTTGAATAACACGCGTTGAACAGATTTTGCCAATGCTGATTCATGATGAGAAAAAGTTGGCGCTAAAAATGTATAAAAATCCAATCTAACGTGAAAATATAAATGTATTTCACAATAAACGCGCTGAGAGACGTTTATCGATCGTCAATAGGATTGCCTAAGATTCTAGATTTCATTAACAATGTGCCATGTCTTATCTCCAGTTGGAAATTTAAATTATTTGTCAACTTTTGCTATATATTGCATTCGTATCAAAAAAGAAACTTTCCGATAAAAAATTTTATTAAAAATGCAATCATCAACGTCACTTTGGAATAAATCTCTATTAATTTGTATTATTCGTCAATTTGTCTATTTCATAACGCGGTAACGACTATATCTAGATCTGAAAAAGACGCGGAGATAAAAAAAGATTTGTCCGGCAACCCTCATCAGTAGCAACCAAAGTTATCAGTTGCGTCAAAGTAGTAAACTTGACTAGTTCATAAGCGTGTGGTCATCATGCACGTTTTAGCTATGTAATTATTGCAATGATAAAAGTGCACTATGTTTTCCAATTCTATTACCAACTCGACGCAGTCATGCAATGTCCGATCGATCGCAGTTTCCTTTTCAAACTTTTGGATGCACGTTGCACGGTTTTATTCTGGTTTCGTTGAAATCGTATAGTATAAATCTAATATATATAAAATAAATATATCACACTCTAAAGAGAAATTATACAATAAAGGAAAACGTTTTTTCCTAGTGAACCCTAGTAATTTCATAATTCCTGGTGTAAAATGTTGGAAATGAATTTTTAAAAATTTATAAAACGGCAATGAATGAAACACATGACGGCTGGTATACTGCACAACAATAAGTGTCAAGGTTTGTCGCTCATTTCTGCTCAGGTGCTTGCGCACTTTTTTCTCTTTCCTGCTAAGATCCTCTCGCGACAGTCGATCCGACATCAAAGATTCTCTCGATAAAAGTAATAAGTATCGTTCGGTAATACATATACGCGTATATAAAATATTATAAAATTACCGACGTTGTTTTCCGGCGAAACAAAAAAAGAATTGCATTACAATCCGCTACTAAATTACCACCAATTACCAATTACCAATTAAATAGAAACCTGTGTATTTCTTAGAATTAAATAAATACAGTATGTACACATATTTGTGTGTACCCGCGATCTGATCGGTACATATACGTATACTATCTATATAGCTTTCACCTTTCCTCTCCTTTTTCTTTTCTTTTTTCTTCTTTTCTTTCTTTTTTTGATAACAGCCAAATCTTTTTTACGGGGAAATGGCATGACTAGAACGCACTTACTTCTTTCTCCCTTTGAATTATTTTAAGGCAAGCTCACACTTTTTCTCTCGCCCGCACTTCTCTTCTCAGTTTCCCCCCCCCCCTTCTTCGTTTGTCCTTCCTTCCATCGATTCGCTTTCTTCTCTTTTCCTGGACACACTCGCAAGCGCACCCATATTCTCAGATACCTATACATGCATACACATACATACACATATTCATTTAGTACGTCACGCGAACATGTTCGTTGTTAATCGTCTCAGAGGATGAACTTATATGAGTTCCCGGCACAATTAGAGTTCGTTCCTCGCGAAATCGTATATCGTCCCGATACCGCATCTGTGTCCTGCAATCAAAATCGAGGATCGCTTAAACGCTAGAGAAAGACATATTTACTCAGATTAAAATATAATAAAAATAATGAATTAGGAATGAATAATAATTATCGAATGGGAATGGAAGATAGAAACACGAATTAAGTATCGGATGAGCGCAAAAATTCTTGCATCTTTATCAGAAGGTTATTAATTTATTTAATTAATATTTAATTAATTTCTTTCATAAACAAAACGTTCGACTTAATCATCTAATTCTGCTTCTATAATCTTTTGTTACATAACGTTCTGGATAGTATTCATATAGCTCCATCATAAAAGATTATAAGCAGTCATAAAAAAATGAAGAAATGTAATTGCTGAGCCCTCTTTTCATAATGAAGGTATAATCGAATCAGACCCTTATCCACATTTGACAGCTAATCTTCTCAACCTTATATAATGCATAGGCATATCTTACAGTATAATTACAAACTGCTAGACGATATCTCTTGAAAAAGGTTAGAACTTTTGGGGGGACTCATTCAAGAACTTAAAGAAAGAAAATATTTAAATTGTAAAATAATAATGTAAGTAAAACATGAGCATCTTTTTAATTTGCGTGACATTCATGAAGCTTGAAAGTCGATGATGTTGTGCGGAATCGAACATGAAAAGTCTGTGTAATAGTAATCATTCACTATAAAATTAATCTTAATTTGAAACATTTCCGTGTGATAAGTCTTTAATATTAATTAATTATTAATATTATTGATTAATTAATGTAATTAAATTCATGTAAGAGCGAAATAACATTCCCAACATGTGATAATGTGAATTTTTAATTTCCAAAAATAACACAGCAGGATGATCTTGCAGACGTATACTGCAAATAGTCGAACTGCAATACGTTTAAAAAATTAAAGATCTTTCGCTACTCACCGGTTATAATAGTTTCGTTGAGCACGTGCCTTGGCGGACGCCAGAGCTAAGATATAAGCAGTGGATAGGCCGACGTAATGTGGCGTCATATTGGCCTTGGTTTAGAAACCCTGGATCACGCCGTAGGCCTCAAGGGTGGACATGATGAGGTAGAGCAGCCAGAGGGAGAACAGGAACACGGACGTGATGACCTTCGGTATAAAAGGCCCGCCTAATTCACCGCCGATCGACTTCACTCGTCTCACCAGCAGCACCACGATCACGAAGCAAGCCTCGCTGCAGAACAGGGTGACGGAGAAGGCCAGGCTGTGTGTGTGTGTGCGTTTCATGAAAGAAAGTCATCCGGATGTAGTTGGGCGACAGTAAAGTTTCATTCGGGATTTTTGCATATAGAGAGAGACGCGATTCGAGTGAGCGACCGAGCCGATGAAATCGAGCGTTCATTTTTTTTACGAAGACCACTCAAATCTCGCTGTTTTGCTTATTAATCTAAAAATAGAGAACTGTGTAATGCATTTTGCTCTGTAATTCCACTCTCTACAACGTCTCTGTATAATGCACTCTCAGAAACTGAGCCTAGAATTTTAGTCGTTTCAACAAGTATACATGATGCAACACGGTATACTGTATCATGTTCCTGTTACAAAATGCCCAATATCATGCGATACAAAGCCGCGTACAACACTCCAGTGGTCGACCCGTCGAAATCCTTGTGAAATAGGATACGGTGTCAGCGTCGTGGCGTAAAAAATTGTACGCCATGAAACAGATACTTTTTAACAGGTTTTAAATATTTTAACAACAGCATTGTTTTTCACGACGAGTGCGTACAAACGTTAAAAAAAGTAGAAAGCCATTCTCTCCGTGCTAATAGTATATATTATATGAATTCTGGGGCAGTGCCGATCGTTTCGATATCACGTGGAGTGTCTATTGATGTGGATAAACGGTCTATCTCTCGGGTTCTTCGAAATTTCACTAATGGCAATTTCGTCGAGCGGAACAATGGCAGTCGCGCGCGTTAACTGTCGTCGTCTCGCGAGGGCGATGTCAGCCAAGTTGCCGTCGCCGTGTGCTTCGATCAAATATCTTGGAAATAGTTTCACGAATGAGATCGTAAATGGGGAATGACGGTTGGTTATCGAGGTCACGCTTTACTTAATCTGACGTAACGTTATCTCGTTCCGTGTCATCGCGCCATATCCGATTTCGACGATCTCAAACTAGCCGTGTGCCGAAAACGCGCTCGCGGATTATAACTTTTACTAATTGAGAACCACTTTTATTGTTAACTTAAGCAATATAAATACACGCATCTCCATACATACGCGTACAAATACAAATTTTCATGACAGAATTAACGAGAAATAAATGTTTAGTGATATCTCCAGATCTATGCACCAAATTTTATGTATTAATATACATATATATATAATGAATAATTAATATATAATATAATAAAGAATAATTTTTTTTTATCTGTTGTATCAGAAAGTGCTTTAGGAAAAACAGACGTTTTAAATGGTGAAAATCATCATGTCTTGGATTTGAATGCAGGTGTTTAGTAAATCTTGCATTTTTACGACACTGAACGTTCGTAATTGCTTTTATTACTTACTTGCCAGGTTTGACGAGGAACTCTTCGTTGTGGCAAGCACGGTAAATGGCGGCGATGCTCCACGCGACGCCGATTCCCAGGAAGACGTTTACCGCGTTACTTCCAGTCACATTGCCCACACTCGCGTCAGCATACTTGTCCTGGCAAGCGGCCACTTTGCTCGCGAACGTGTCTGAAATAATTCCGAGTCTTATTTGTTATTCTAATGAGCAACGTGCACGGGACTATCAGTGCATGCACGAACAACAGGATTTGTTAGAATATCGTTATATTTGAACACACAACTATAATATATAACATATATAAAGTATTTTTTGAAATGCTTAAAATATTTCGGATGTTTCTACTATAGAGATACATTTTCTTTTTCTTAACGCTTTTCCAGATTATTTGTGTAATTTATTTTCATTTTTAATAAAATAATCGGTGAATTATTTATAAGATATTTCCTAACTGATAATACATATATAAAAAAGATTGATTTTTTTATGAAGAAATAATGAAAAATAAATCATGTGCTTCTTTTATATCGCGGACTTTGCACCATTTTTTGCAATGTGAAAAGGTTTGATACCTTTTTTAGTACATTTTAAGTATGTAGGATAAAAGAGAGATACGCGATGGTAAATATTTTTTACGTATGGAGATATAAAGAAATTGAAAATTTATTATAGTTTCCTAAAAATTATATAAATAATAAGTATACATTTTTAACAGTCACAATGTTGTGTTTTTCAAGAAGTAACAAGTAAAAAAGGCTTTGAGGGTACAATACGGTTGATAGTGCGTTAAGTTAACGTTATATCAATTTTTAATCAACAGAATACGTAATTATACGCATGTTTTGGCTCTTCTTTGAGTCGAATCATTATCAACGATACATTAACGCAGTTAAATCAAAATATATTTTTCATACTTTTCTTTCAGTCCATTCTTAAAAGTACATTTCCTTGTTGAGCGGTCAAGGCCCGCGAGCCTAAGGTTTATTTAGCCGTTATCCTTTTTTATGCTTCCGCAAGTTTAATGCTTCATTCGCGGTGTTATGTAGAGATAAACCTATATTTCACGCCAGCGTCGCACGTATATGACCCACGCAAGTAACAAAGTAGGTTTTTAGCACGCATTCTGTCGGGAATCAAAAATCGTCAACCGCACTTAAAGCCGTTGAGCTGCAGGACGCGATTTGCGGTAACGGTTTGCTTGGTACATATACGCGGCTTGTACCTGCAGTTTGCTGCAGTTTATGGCAGGCGCGTAAGTTTGGTCGTGGAGTTGATCGCGAGAGGGTGAGCTGTACGTCGTTGTTGTTACAGCAAGGGTAAGAAAATCCCGTAATGCGGAGCACATATGTGAAAGCACGTATGTGTGTTTAATAATAACGTGGTAAAACGTACGCTCCAAATTCGCGCGCGGCGTAAATACGACGACAGTTTCCAAAATTATCTAATATATCGGCACAGATGTGGGTGAAAATTCTCCAGAGACTTGTTGGAAAAATATACGTTTGAGAAAATATTTTCTTGAAAATTTTACTAATTGAGACAAGCGAAATTTTGATGAAACACGCTGCTAAAAAAAGGTTATATTTATTCGTATGTCGCATCGAAGCACGTGCTCGGTAAGACGCGCGTTCTCTGTAATGTCTCATCTTCTATTCACTTTGCGTCACTACTATTCTCTACAATTGTATGTACCGACAATACACTAATTAATTAGTCCGAATGAGCGAGGATCATTGTTTATGCTAAGCTGTGCTCAGCATACCTATAACGTTACGCATGCCATGCTTTTGGTATTTACTACTGGTTATTGTCATAGCAGTAGTAACGCTCAGTAATTTATCCACCGTGAATGATATCTTGTCTCGCATTAGCATGAAACAGTAATTAATTATCTTAATGATTATTTTAGTAATTAATGAGTAAAATAGTTATTAATTAATAATTATAAACTTTACAAACTGTTAATATCTATCAACATACAAACTCCTTCACACAAGTCTACCTTCAAACAAGTAGAATTCGTGACAATGGCCGATAAGTGTAGATATTCGTACAATTTCTTTCTTTCAATTGGACAATGATTATTAAGTTATAGATTTCATATTCAACATCATTAACAAAATATCGAAGACATTATCCACACACACACAGTAGTAAAATAATAATAAATAAATTTTTAAAGGTTTAAATGAAATGATATACACACATATATATATATATATATATATATATATATATGTGTAAAATTAATTTGATGTAAAATACGGGCTTCGTATAGATTTGCGGTTTGCCTCGCTATACTTTGCTACGCGCGATTTAACGCGATACGGAATGTCTTTTGATACCATGTTCTGTGAAATTCTGGGACACCTTATAAGTATTCTAAATAAATTTTTTCTTGGTTTTTTGCCGGTGCGATACGGAGAGAAAGATAGCCTAACCGATCTCGGTGAACGGTACTTTGGGACATCGGAGGTACCCTCCGGCATAAATATTGATGAGGTCCTGGGAGAAGAAAGTTTCTTGTAAAGTTTCTAAGAGGGAAGAGACACAGAAGGACAGCACAGTGGCCTTTAAGTAATCCACCCAAGAAACCGTGCATTATGCAGATCTCGTCAATATTCGGTCGATGTGGCGACTGGGCCAGTATTTTTAAGACAAATATAATTTCGAATTGCGTATTATTCTTTTATGTAATTTAAAAAGCCGTGATGACATAAAATATTATTTGTATTATATTTAAAAAAAAAGTATGAAAACATTTATATTGATATCGTAATATAAAGCAACGACTGTGTAATAACGAAAATTAGAGAATCAATGATTCTACAATAATTAAACAAAAATATAAAAAAAATGTTTCTGAAACGTATTAGTTTCTTAAAGTGTTAGAATATAAAATAATATCTATAAGATATATGTTAATTAAATTTTTTTGTATTTTCAGCTGTTTTTGATAAAGGAATTATATTCCGTGTATAATAAAAATAAACGCGTGTTATAATAAAAATAAAATTATGCTATACATATTTCCACTGATGTTTTGGCTAAAACTTAAATTTGAAAGAACGTAAATTCGTAACAAAGAAATAGTAGATTATTTTTACTCTTTATGCAAGTTAAAATAATAATTAAAATCACCGTAGTTAAAAGTTTTTTTTTTGCATCAAAATGGAGTAACTGTATTTACTGAACATTAAGATTTTATGAACATATTCGGGATAATCAATTTCGAATCGTTGTTTTAGATGTAAATTTAGGAATGCAATTTATATTGACCCAGAAACTCGAAATGACGCCGCTGTTGTTACGCTTTTAATAGCTTTTGATAACGCCTACTCAAGTGATTTATTAAACGCCCTTGTCGTGAATTTCGTATAAAAATAGCAAAAGAAAAGGTCAGGTCGTAATTGTTTCTGAAGATTTTTTATATTACTAATTTTTGTAAATACGCACGTGTATACTCATTGTCAGATTTTTCCAAAAAATTATTGATGCAATAAAACATAAATAACTTTCAACCAATTAGACTATTAAAAACTGAATTTTTTAATAAAGTTATCTCTTTTTTTCTTGTTCAAGAAAAATATGAAATATTGTGGAATCTGAAGTATTTAAAAAAGTCTAACATAAAACATATTAATTAGAATACAACAACGAAATACAATCTCGTAAAGTACAATGTAATGCGAAGGAGTTTTATACAAACAAACAAAAAATGGAAAATTTCAACACGGTTACAGTAACATTAGGAGTGTAGAATATTTAAAAAAATGGAATAAAGTTCCGTAATATATCATTTTCTCGCCCCCCGTATATCAAATTTAATTCCCCTTATTTCAGAGGAGGGCAGAGAAGATTGGTATATTTTCTAGCTTCCTGTATGTATATATAATTTCTTTAACATAAATATATTGTACTTCAACGTTGCCATAAGTTTTCTATAAGGTGAACACCTTAATGTTGCTACTTCAATAAACAAAATCCTTTACTTTGATCTTTGAGCTTGTGCTTTTTAAATAAAGACTGCCAGTTCGGTCGAAGTAAAGGATTTTGTTTATTTTATTACTCACTGGCGAAGGAAAAGGATTTTCTGTCGCTTACTTTAATTTTATGACGCATTGCAATAAATTTTGTGACACATTTACAATATTGTAATTTTAACAATGTAATTTTACGAAAGCAACTCCTTGTGCTGGTGTATATATAAACGAAGATAGTGTATTTAATTCGAGTTTATGGCGGCACGTATTAAAACTTCCACCCGGTATACGAAAGATCATAGGCCATCGGCAGCCATTATTCCTGGACACAAAGACTAAGTGCAATAAATTATCATTACTCTCCTCGCTTAATCCTAAAAGCCTGCCGTAATATAGCAGAACGTCATAAGTGCAACGCGATCAATGCGAAATACAAAAATAAACTAATGTAGGAGACGTATGTTAATCGCTTTTCTAATACTATTCTCTCACTCAATATTACCCTCTTTCCCAATACATTAACTGTCCCCCGTTTTTGGATACTTACCGGGAATGCTGGTACCGAGGGCGACAAAAACAATCGCGGTGACGGAGTCCTTGATACCCAAAGTGCAACCGAAGTACGAGGCAATGTCGCCGATTATCGCCGTAACAACGCCGATCCCTAGAATGCTGACGATAAAGCACAAATAACCACCGGCGATATCTGAAATTTTAAAAATGTTTCCCTTAGTTTTGCGAAAGTACAACAAAGAGATTTTTAAGACTGGATTGTCAGATAATATAAATATTGTACGCGGGTATTTTTGTTTGTATATAAAATAGAAGAAATAAAGAAATATATATAATACATATATAAAATACATCTCGTAACAAATGGCTATAAAAAATTTAATAAAATATAACTATTTAAAATTAATATTGAAATTTATTTTAATTAATGGATTAGTTATTAAAATTTTGGTGATATTTTGGGGACTAATAGAAAAACATTGTGTAATAGTACCAAAGAGCTGTAATCACTTTGCACGATGTGCGAGATGAGCTAAATGCAAATTATGTATAAAGGACGCTCTTCGTTCACCCAAACATGCACTGCCACGTAACCACACGTTTGAGAGCTTAATTAGTCTAGTTAAAAGTCCACAATTTTTCTTCATTTATGTCCACTCTCGGGAGTAATTGCGCTGCCTCAGATCGATTCAGCTTGGCTTTTACAAATCGCGAAGCACGTGACGTGTTAAAAGCGTTATTTTACCGTAATAGGCTATTTCCGATAAATAAAATTACTTGTAGAAATTAGTTTAAAACTGTCATAAATGGACATAGTTTCTATTAAAATTTTGCACGTGTACAACTCTTGTACAATTTTTAATCCAAAATTTTATATAGTGTGTATCTTGTTATTTTGTACCTGCAAGCTTATTTATATAAAAATGATATAAAATTTGTTTGCAATATATGTATGGCATATATTTGTACATGTTTTCGTATATAATTTTACAAAAGCTTTTTAATCTTGTCGTAACTATTAACCGTAAGCTTCCTAAAAATGCAGCTTTGACACAGCTGTTCCCGATAACTTCCTCAACATGGACTTATAACTTCTCGTTCATATTTCTTGTGCTAATACCTATAGTCAATCGAATTCAATGATGCGGCAATCTTTTTCACAGCAGCTACTTTTTCAGATTATTTTCATTTGTATAATATTACACTTAATTATATTCTATTCTTCTTAGCTGTTAGATTTTACGCCACACTTTACCTTGAAACTGATGTTAGGAGACTATTTTTTTTAAACTACGTGAACTCAATCCCCATTACATTATTATGAAAATGGAAGAGATCTCCTTTCGCAAACGTAACAATATTCTTGAAAAGAAACTGCCTTCTCACATTTGTGCGTGCAGGTCTATAGAATTGTAATCGCCCCTCAAGATCAAACGACGAAAGTTCTTATTGACTTCGGGCGGCATAAAATGGTGCGGATATATCTATTATCAGCTTCTAACATTCGCCGAACAATCGACCGAGATATTTGCAATTGAAGCTCGCGGAACACCTTCTGTAGAAGTGTTATCAAAGACATTTAAAATTCTTTGAGAGCACCGAGGCTGACGCAGTTATGCTGCAAGCTGCAAGTAAAGTACTCTCTCTCTCTCTCTCTCTCTCTCTCTCTCTCTCTCTGTGAGCGCGCGCAACAAAAGGAATTTATTATTAGAAATCTGTATACGGAGATACATTTACGATGGAACGCGTGGGCGTTAATATAGCTAAAGAGTCTGCAAACACGCGGTTAGTTTTACTGTTAACACGTGGCCGATGTATATTATTGCAACACGCTTGCTATACTCCCCCTACTAAATTTGACTTGATTTATTAAAGTGTTTCGTGGTCTTTTACAAACAATTCGCTCTTATTGATTACGTTATGTGATTATTGGAAAATTGAGCGGGTTTGGAAAATTCTCTTGAAATAAACTCGCGACTAACGATCGATCTTTAATAAAAAGCTTGAAAATATTAAAATTAGTTACAATGTAATTCTTACATCAGTAACACGGATTCTTCATTCTAATCAAAAACGTAAATAAAAACATATTCTATACTAAAGAAATATTCTGTTTTTAGTAATCTAGTTTTTCTTATTTTGTTTCTATTTTAAGTCCTCCTAATATATACATAAACGTGATATTGTCTTTAGCATCAAGAAACGATTTTTTGTGAGAAAAGTTTTTCTAGTTTACTTACTAATTTACTCTTTTACTACTTTATTTATTTTATTAAAGCAAACTTATCACATCCGTTGTAAAAAATTTATTAATTCTTAATTTTTATTAAGGAAAAACATATTTAGTATTTCGCTACTCTGTAACAGCTATTGTCGTAAATTCTGAACGAAATTTACTTTGGAAAAGAGTATAGAAGCACAGGTCACCATAAATCACTTGGGAATTTCGTGGAAATTTCATGAGAGAGAGCAGGGAACCGCTGTACGTGTAGCGTTCTCTATCTATCTATCTGTTTGTATATGTGCGCACATTTGTCTGTATATGTATATGTATATAGGTATTGTATATGCCTATATATAGGATTTTCGAATATCCTGAAAAAGCCGTGGAACTGAGATATTGCGCGCTAAAACGCGTTTCTGCGTTTAGCTAAATAATTAAAAACGGCCAATTTTCGAGCAATTAAAGGATGTTAAAAATATATTTAATAATTTCAATGAAAATATACAATCGTTAACATTTCGAGCCTTTTGGCCTTCTTCAGAACCATAAAAAACTAAGACTATCTACTGTGATTAATGTAAATTGAGACGCTAGATCGACTCTGATTCTTTTATTGTGAATTGATACGAGACACTTGTAATGCGTTTCTCTTAGTTTTTATGGTTCCAAAGATGGCCAAGTAAAGCTTGAAACGTTAACGATTGTATATTTTTATTGAAATTATTAAATATATTTTCAATATCCTTTTAATTTCTCAAAAATTGACCGTTTTAAACGAGGTTTTAAATTATTTAGCATTTGCTTAATCGAGCGAGATTATTTTGTTATTTGTTTCTGCGTTTATATACATAACTGGCAAGGTAAGTTCTTGGGAATTCAACCATCATCTTCGGATTTTGCTAGCTTTTCCAGCAACATATCTCACCGCAGAAAATTGCGCTTAGTAAAATGACGCGTTCATAAATCTCGTAGCCTTGCTCATTCCATTATAACCACATATCATGGTTGCATAATCCGTATGGTTGCATAATTCTAAATTTTGGGTCTGAACGAATTACAAAAGTAAACAGAATATTCTATGTATAATCAGCAATTATAAAGAAAAATACAATATTTTCCGCTATCACAAAACTTTTTATCTTAATTTTATCTTAATTGTTTTTAATACATACAGTATACTATTTCAATCGTATATGTTCTTATATTAATTCAATTATGCTTCTTTTGAAAAGATGGAATATTTACTTATTATATTCTAACTTAAGATTTGTTTTTGACGATATATCAAAAAAATTTATCGATCGCTTCGGTAATTTCTGGCTGTCCGGAAATTAAGCTTTTTCTTATAAAAGTTAAAACATAGAGGAGAGGAATAGAAGTAAATACAATTCTGTGTCTTGCGCTTCTGCACGGAAGCGTTGATCTATAAGGACGGCGGAAAAAAAAGAAGAGAAAGATAAACAAGGTGAAATTACGTTGCTCGATACAGTAGTTTCCAGAGCTTTTGCCAGTTCAGCAGGCCTTTGCGATTGTGCTTGCTGAAATAAAGCACGTCTTTTCCTCCCTCTTTTTTTTATCCTACTCTTACCATCTTTCCTCCACCATTTTCTTCCACCTGGATGGAAGCAGAGCCATGACTAAAGAGTGCAGAAGAACTCTTCCGTATCTCAAAAATTACAGGAAAAAGTCAAAGTAAAATTAAAGAAATATCAAAAATAAAAGACACGAAGAAAATCAGTGAAAATTTCAAGAAATCAAATTACATTGCACAAAAAATATATAAGTATCGACTTTCTTAAAACTCTTTTTACAAGTTACAAGGAACTATACGAGTTCCTTCATTTGTTTTTATACTTAAAGATAATCAATATTTATGTAAAACATTATATTTTTATGTTCTTCAAACTATAACTGTTAAGACAGATTATTGGAAAACCTATTACGTTGGTTTTCAAATTTTACAGTTACTTTTTGAAAGGTATCGTGTTATTGTATATCAAAAGATATGTAATTAATCTCTTCGCACACGTGAATATTAAAAAATAATCTTCGTGAGACAGTCCAGGTGTGCTGCTTTCTGTTTTGCAGTTTGCGTCATCATAAACGCATTTCGATCAAAATTCACTTTACCTTTCATCACGTGGCAATTTCGTATCTAACAACGTCGTTTTCATGTAAGATTAAGACCACCATTTCCAATCACGAGCAAATTATTATTCTGAGGATGTGCTGAGAAAACGTCTTTTTGAATGCTGATAAAATTAATCGAATTTGTGAAATTGTTCAACAAACACATGTTTTTATCGAAATTTTGGTCATAAGAATCGTCGATAAAAATTTTCTTGTACAATCTTTACACACGCGTATAAAATAATATAATCAATTTCCGAGAAAAAATTTTATTTAATAAATAATATACAAATAATAAATAAGTTATTGCAGATTTTATTTTATATTAAAATTTGTTAAGAAAATATGAGACGTTTTGCAACTATTGATTACCTGCTATAATATTTTTATATAGTGGAATGATAAAGAGAAGTCAAAGTATTTAAATATTAAATATCTATATTTTAAAATTTTTCGATAACATTAGACATCTTGTACAAAGTGCTTATTGAGAAATGTGAAATTCTTATTTAAAACTCTTTCATCTAAAATCAAAAAAATGATAATCAAGAATTTTTTGAAATTAGAGGAAAGGCAATAAAAAATGAGATGTAATTAAAGTGGTCCGCTTCATTCAAGAAAAAATTGTTACTCACCTGTGGGCGGAACGAAGGCAAAGAGGACTTTCCAGAAGATGGTAAGCGAGTGCATAAGATAATCCATCGCGGATGGTGAGGAAGGTTGACCCTCTGTGTCGCCCTCATCACCCCCACTGACGGTGAGCGCTTCCGTGAATTGTTCTTTCCAAGAACTTGTGCCTAAGAACGATATATTTCACACAGAATTTGTACATCAGAAGAAAAGACGAAGAAACATAGCTTAGAAAAGAGAAATATTGCAATTTACGATATCCCGCAACGGATTCATTTTTTTAATCTTTAAAATCTTTAATTTTTATTATCAATTTTTAAAAATTGACAATAACTACTGATTAATTCTCGCAGAAATTATTTAGAATATAAAAGTTTCTGTCTTTTATGCGCAAATAAATGAAATACTCACAGTTTGTTCACATTAGTTTCTTCAATAAAGACTCAATACTGAATGTAATTAAAAAAACCGTTTTTATAAAATAATTTTTTGCGCACATTCAAATTTCAAATCCACGAGCGCGACGAACAAGCGAATAAAGCGCTTTATCGAGGGTAAATGTCGAAAAATGCTTTGAGCGATTTCACTTCACAGGGTCGAGTGAAAGCAGAAAATGCAGAAAGGAAAATCGGACAAAGAAAAGTGCACTATAATAGAGCTACGTGGTACTCTCTTTTCGCTTAATCGGTTTCATCTCTACACATGTATATACACAAACGTATGAAGAGAGAGAGAGAGAGAGAGAGAGAGAGAGAGAGAGAGAGAGAACAAAGGAAGAAAAGAGATACACAGAAAAAGAAATAGAGATATATATAGAGATAGAAGAACACAGAGAGAGCATCAAATCGTTTCCATCTCGTTCAATTTATTGTGCAACAGATATCTGCCAAGTAAGATATTTATAATTGAATTTTTTTGGCGTTTGTAGCGTTATTATATATTTATAATATTTGCAATATTTTTCTCTCTCTTACGCGTACACCAAATAATTTATCTATTAAATGTTTTGTGTATTATATATATATATATATATATATATATATATAT
Organism: Temnothorax americanus; assembly: GCF_048541705.1. Lineage (NCBI taxonomy): Eukaryota > Metazoa > Arthropoda > Insecta > Hymenoptera > Formicidae > Temnothorax > Temnothorax americanus. Next base: position 30,964 of record NW_027509349.1, read on the forward strand.
ATATATGTGTTGTCACTAATAGCTACTTATTAAATGGGAAACGTTAAAGAGATTAGATATCACGCGACAAGTGTCATTGTGAAGCCATCTTCTGTTTCTTTGTGCCTCGACCGAAGTTTTTATCGATAGCCTCTCAGAAATGTTTTTAAGAAACGTAAAGTACAATGAATAATTTCTTGCCGTGAAGAAAAGAAATAACTTATTGCTGATGTAAGTTTCGTGTTTTCTATTGTTTTCTGTGTTCGAAGTCAATATCTAAAGCAAATTCAATACGATCATTTTCAAGGCTTCCATTGGAAGTTTACGGTATTCGTAGTAAGAGGTAACAATTACGCCATGTCCGGGGGGTTCTATTTGTTAGAAGTCGGTTCTCCGCAGGGTTATCTCGTGAGAAATAAAGCGAGTCAAATGATTATACTATATTTCTCTGATTTATTATAACAAGACTCAGAGTTCGAGAAGTATAAAAGCACGTCTAAAAAAGAAGGGCACGCCCATGAGAGAGAGAGAGAGAGAGAGAGAGAGAGAGAGAGAGAGAGAGAGAGAGAAAAGATGCATGGTAGACTTGACCTGAATAAACATTAAAACATAAAAGTAACTTAGAATTCAATGCTAACAATTATAAAACAATAAAGTATTTAATCATTACACACACAGTCATAGAATATATATATAGATTAGATACATATTAGGTTTGGAATTGCTTAATATATCCAACACTATTTTTATTATTTTGTATCTGTAATTTTTATTATTAAGGCATATCTGTCTCATGTAAAAGTTGTGCAAGTCGTACAAGTTTATATATATATATATATATATATATATATATATATAAATTTACAAGTTTTTTCTTAAAAAGTCTTAATTTTTCTCTGTAAAATAAAAATAAAGTATTTTACATTTAATATACTGAATGTCAAGTTTATTGCGATTCAAATCGCAGCTCATGCATCTGTAGCTTAATGCACACTAGAAAAAGCTGCGCGAGATATGAAAAAATATACGAAGTACGCGATCCGAAACGGTTGCATAGCAAATATATGGCAAAAAGATGTGCGCAGAAAACGCATAAATGTAAGAATCATGCACATTGCGTCGAGGGAGTCTTGAATTTCACGAGCCTCTACATAACGTCGCATTCCTCAGGGTTGCATTTCTGAAGAGCTCCAATCTAGATGCTCGCGCATCCCGTGATACGCATTTTATTCTCCGTCGGGAAAGATTAGGTTGAGTTAGTTTGAGTTAGGCGCATACTGTGTGTTCAATAATAAATTTATGGCGGTTGGTGAAGGGAGCCATGTATCTTCGATACATGCGAAGAAATGTATTCTTCTTTTGAAGAAGAAACCACGCGTAAGAAATTTTACTAACTATATTTTACACAATTATGAAACAGAATTTAGTTAAAATTTTCGGATCGATTTTTGTCCACTGTTCCCCCCATCTCTGCATAACTAAGGGATGCTCTCATTGTCAGCAATGATCATAATGAATATCATAATTATAATTATTTTTTATAATTAATATAAATAAATATATCTATACTAATATATACAAATAATGTGTACATGACGTGGTAATATGATAAAAAAAGGTGTGCCTCTCGTGAAAAACTAATTGTAAGTAAAAAATGTGAACTAAATTTTTTTATATTGATGGTTGTTTCGAAAGAAACAATTTAAGAAAAATGTCTCTGAAAATTAAATATATTTGGATTTTTTACTTCTCGGTTATAGGTAATACTAGAGAGAGTCCAAAAATACATGACAATACTTTTTATGTATACATGCGTGTATGTGCGCGTATGAGTATACATAAGCTATATGTCTTATATCTTAGCAGATGTTCCGAAAAGAGATCATATTAGGAACTCACCGAGTATTATGGAGGCATTTGCTCGCTGGACAAGCTTATCCACAGTGTTCTTGAACTCCTTAGATTCTTTAATCCTGATTTGCGCTCGAAACACCTCACCCAGGCGCGGTCTACCCAGCAGTGCCATTTTCTCTTCCTCCGTTCTCTCCTCCGGCTGCTTCATCTCCGCCGCTGCGGCCATTCCTGCTTCCGCTGAAACCAGAGAATCGCGTCTTGCTGCTTTAATAATGTCACGGGACATGTTCCATAACGGAATAAGTAGAGAGCCGATTCATGGTCAGATAGGAACAGCGAAACAGTTTTTCCGTTAATTAAGAGTTTTAATTAATTCCAATCTGACATGATAAATATGCGAGATGTACCGCTGAAAATTTCCTTATTGGATATTTTCAGATATTGAATGACCCATTTTTGCATTAGCAAAGTGCTGCATTTTTTATAGCTTCAAGAAAATAATTTTAACATCGAAACGTAGATGTACACCGACACAGTTCTAAAGTCATTAAAAAATATATAGAGTTATACAAAGTTATAAAATCATGAACAGAGCATTTTATTTAGTATATATTAAGAATGATTATATATAATTATTCTTTAAAAATATTTTGTTTTTTATTTTTTGCTAAAATTATTTTCTTATAATTATGATATTATTTTTAATATAGTGCTATTATTTTTATTTATTATATTGATATATATTACTAATTCATATGCTTGTTAAATATAATTCTATTTAGCTTCTAAAATCCCTTGACTTCCATATAGGTATACTAAATTTTATATATGTATACCTATATAAAACGCGTATAGTATTAAAGACTTAATAACATTATTAGTATATATTGTTAAAGATAAACTCACACATGACACTCCGACCTGACTAAAGATTGATTGTGTGGAAACAATATTAGACAATTGATTGATCGATATCCTCTGTACATGTAAATCTATTTAAATAGACCTCAAACACAGACGACAAACGCGACAAACAGTCGCTTTCTCGCATAGTCGCGTCTTTACTATCGATTGGTCTCATGAATTATAGTCGCACACCTCTCTTAAGCTAATTCCGTGCCTCGTACTTCGTGTCTGACCACGCATCGACTCACATCACTTGCATTGACACTTTTCTACTAGCGCATATAGCGTGAAACTAAACTCACAATCAGCCTAGAAAACATTGTTCTATGCGGCTGCATACAAATGTGGAGATCTAAATATTAATTTCGCCATTCTTATATAGTTAGTACAGTAGTTAGTTTCGACAAAAATATTTTGAGCCGTATTATTCAACTATATCTGAAGAAATGTTAACATGTAAAGAACGATATATTAATAGCTATGCGTAAAGACTCTATAATTAAAAAAATTAAAACTTGATACGGGCAATAAGACCCAAGCGAAACGTTTATCGCTAAAATTTATTATAAAATACATGTTAAAATTACGAACGTTTTGATCCTATTTTGGGGTTCTTCTCAGCGCATTATATGAGATCCATTGTTTACATAAATCGTCGGCGTGAAGGCCATAATAATATTTAACATTTTGAAAGAACGAGTAACGCATTTTGCAGCTTGCATCAATTAATAGCTATGTAAAGGCTCTATAATTAAAAAAATTAAAACTTGATACGGGCAATAAGACTTAAGCGAGACGTTTAATCGCTAAAATTCATTAAAATACATGTTAAAATTACGAACGATATATTAAGTAGTCCAAATATTATTTATGTATAACGATAAAAAGTTCGGCAATGTGATGTATACTGAAGATTTTGTACAAAATAAGTCTGCTGTGCTATCAACGCATAAATAATACTCGATAACCACATTTATCTCCGTCATCGAGGGATGATCGATACTTTGCACCGCGGATGGTTCGATCGATGATGAATGACGCATTTATTGTCGATATCTTCTGTCCACAACCGTGATAGTATACATATATGATCGTATTTCATCGTAAAAATAAAAGAAAGTAGGAATAAATCCGGGATATGTGCCAAAATAAAAGACAGCCACGAGAAATAAAAGAATAAATAAAAGTTAGAGAGATAGAGAAAAAAAGTATTATTATTATTAGAGAAAATTATATATAATTGTACAGAGTTCCCATTAAAATAGAAAATTTTAATGTAGAGATATATATATAATTTCTTTAAAAAATAACAAAATTCTATAGAAAAAATTTATTTTATACTGTGTATATACAGTTTATACATATATTTCTGTTTTAAAAATCGCTTGCAAAAAAAGTCTATAGACTATTTTTACACTTTCCAACGTAAGAAATCAATTAGCGGACAAACTTGTTCTTTAAACGATCAGAGTTATGCCCCAAACACAGCAGGAACGTAAAAATATTTTTATTAGAAAAATGTAATTATTTTTTAATCGCTTATCTACTTTAAATTTTCATTTCAAGAAACATCCTTTTGTAAGCAAATATAAATTTGTTTGCCCCTTTTACTGTATTCTAGTATTACTCTATAAAAGCTTCTTATATAGCTCATATCTCGACTAAAGCCCGGTGAGTTAGCTTTCCGCATTGGCAAATTCAATTTCACTCGACTTTTCCTTGATTCAGGATCGATGTATCCTCCGTTATCTCAGTAATACCCTCCTAAACTTTGCGTCTCGCGAAAGATATTTTGTCAGATCACTATTGCGTCACTAATTTCAACATTAAATATAACAATGAAAAAAAGGATGTAATGTTTTATAATATGTAATTATAAAAAGCTTTTAATACTTTACTGGATAAGCGGAAAATAATCTTTTACAATAAAATGTAGTTTGAAATATGTAAAATAATAAACATTATTTAATAATGTCAGGTTATTATTTAATTATAATACTAATAATAAAGTAATAATATTATACTATGTAATAAAATCGCATTTATCACATTTGCAGCATATTATTGGCGTTTGCAAAATACAATAATAATCTTTGTTGGGGTACAATTTCATAATTGTATCCGTATCCGTATTTTCAACGTAAACTATATTTGTTGTTTACTACTTTTTGTTTTTATGATCTGTATTCACATTTCACTTGTGTGAAAATTCCCAGCTATATCGATCTGAAAGTGTTTTGAATGCTTCCAACCTTGATACGTATAAAAGATGCAGCGAGTTAATCAAATTTGATCTAAATTTACTTCTCAAAGCTATCGGTGTAATACGTCGTCGAACTTGAAACTTATCGAACGCGAATGATTTGAACAAAAGATGCGGGAATACAATTTATCAGGGAAGATGGAGAGGGCAAGGGATTAGCAATGGTAGATTATTCCTGTCCCAGACATGGATAAGATCAATGAACGATCGGTCGATGAACGCCAGATGCAGTCGGGGGTGCGATTTATTGCCCTCGAAATACGTCTTTCGTTGAAAAAGCCGGCGCGTATAAAATTTGCGGTAAAGGGAATGTAATTCGTCTCGGGAATTATTCCGCATTGTGCAAACTTTTTAGCACATTTCTCAGTATTGCTTCCTTCGCTCGAATGTAATAACGCATTGCGACGCATTTTAAGTGAGTTTTGTCACAATGTGTTAGCTCAACACAGAAATACTTTACGCGCTCGCATTTTTATGCAAATATAAACTTATTATTAACTTTACTTATTATTAACTTTACTTTTTTCATATATAAAAAATAAAGCGATTTCAGTTTTAAATTTTATTTTATACTTAATGTTGAATGAGTTGGAAAATCTTTTTTTTAGTTCTTTTGAGACTAACAATTATAAAACACGTATATGATACACCTTTTATTTTTTATCTGTTACGAACTTCAAAAGCTTATTTGAGCTACTTAGAGTAAATAATCTTGAAATAAAAGAAAGCACGAGATACGAGAAAAAACTGTTCCATTTTTTTATTGGGTAAACTTCGCAATTGAAAAATTTTTAGCTGCTGCGAAACTGGAACGCGGTGATTGAATACAAGCGTTGATAACTAAATATGGTCTTGGCTTTTCCATTAGAATATTTTAAACTTGATTGGTTGCAGCGAGTCAGAAATAAATGGCGGCGGAAAACCTCGTCTCATTTCGCAAGGTTTTTTTTAACGGTAGTGGAATTTTTACGAGCGCTCCTCGATCAAAACGTCGAAATTATCGGAAAACATAAGAAATGGCAGGACGAGAGCAAGCTATAAATTCAGTATATGGATACAGTAAAATCTTTTCCAAATTTTTAAAAAACTTCAGAAATCTATTTGTCAGAAATGAACACATTATTCAAATTAAAAAAAAATTTTTTTAATTAAATGATAGTAAAGATTGATTTTTGAAACTATTATTATAACTGCCTAGTTACAAAATTATACAAAAAACTTAAAGGTACTTACTATATTAGAATATCAACACGATGTTATCTCGCGTGCAGCAAACAGCGAGGCAAATCGGTATATTTATATACGCGAGCCGTCAAGTTGAAGGTACTTTAGATTATCGTATCTCTCAGTCACAGCAATTGAGTTTCACTAACAGGTTTAATCGATAGCTATAATACCGATTATCTAACGAACATGCTTTTAATATTATTCTACGTTTTATGAATGGAGCGCAATGCAATATGGCAGTTAACATCCAAAATATTAAAGCGACAAGCGTTGCTTCAGCATAGCTCTGAATGTTTGAATATTTTAATTGCAGAAATTATATAATTATTCGAAATGAGATAAATCTTCGCTAATTCTTTTTTCCGTTTTAAATATTTAATTAGTATCTTCACCTATATATACACTGATTTGCGTATAATTAATTAATTAACAAAAATATTACTTCACAGTTGTTTGATTGAAAAGGGTATAAGTTAATGTATGTATATATACGCGAGCTTACTCAGGGTCATGACCACGCGAGGGTCATGACATATCGAAATAAAAATCATTTCAATCAAAGCTAGGTTCTAGATATATATTCTTTACGTACACCTTTCGTACTTTTAATTTCTTTATTAATTTTTTTATATATTTTTATTTAATATGTCTATGTTTTTCTTTTTAAGATAATTTTTTGAATTGACAACGTACAGATTGTACGACAAATGTATAGATATTTATTATTTCCACAAAGCTTTTATAATTTTATTATATACAATTGCAGAGAGAAGAAATTTTTTAATAAATTGATTATGCCACGTTGCTATATCAATATTCAAAGCGAAACTCAGAGAAACTGCAGTACGCGGCGATTTTTAACCGAGTAGTTGAGCACGTATATAGGTCGATGTAGCAGCTGAAATTACTCTTGGTACTGCAAGAGTAAAATAGATCGATCGAGAGATGGATGTGGGGTTAGCAATGGGGGTGCTTACTTAATGCGAGACTGGGTTTATCATGGATCACCCGAACGACCACTGCAATTGGGAGGATGGCCCAGAAGTTAAGAAAGTTCCAAGTGAAGAAGTTAAGAGATGACGCAATATTTTGATCAATCTATCAACGGAATATTAATAAAGGGTCTATATTAAACGCGTGATTAGCCTCGAACATAAAGCGATCGAGAACCGCGCTTTTACTCTCGCTTTTGGAAATGTCGCATTGTTTAATTATTCCCGCTTTCTATCGCGCGTTGTCGATAGAAATTTTATTTAAACATAATTTATACTTCATGGAAAACTTGCACCGCGCTTGAAAACTCTCAGGAGTAAAATTACGAGAACTTTCTCAATTATTAAAGAATATATAATTCATTCTTGATATTTTAGATATGTAATTCTATCTTCTAGTACACTTTCTCTGCCGCGTATAATTTGCAACTTGTTACAGTATTTAAACTATTTCCTGAAAATAAATTATTATATATTGCTTAAGTTATATTCAGAATTTTAACGTTAATTAAATAATGTTTGTTGCTTTTTCTTTTATTCTTTACTAATTAATTTATTAGTTACTAATTAATTATTATTATAGTTATAAAGTTTGTAATTTATATACTTTATATACCTATAATTATTGCTCTTGCTTTTGAATATTTTCTGTAATTAAATGTATATATACACAAGTAAAGATGTATTTTCAGTTTGGAATATTTTAGAATACTGTATTATTTGTTTTAACTTTATTTGATTATTTCCTTCATTTTTATTTGTATATATTATTTCTATTTTATTTCTATTATTACATTTTCTTTAATTGATTTCTTTTTAGAGACACATTGTTGCACAAATGCATCACTTATTCGCCAATACTTTGTCGACCTGTTCGCCGTCAAAGTTCGCTCGGCTTTAGCCCGGGAATCCATTTTTAGAAGCAACGTATGGCGCTTTGCGGCCAACGTAACTTACGTCGCGGTAAGGTTACTTTTAAGTAGTAAATTAGACGCGTTATTTCGAGACCAGTCAGCAGAAATTCAACGAGCAACTGATTAAAAGTTTATAGTAAATTTATAGTAAACTTGACCAGGTCCTTGTTACCTTGTTACTGCCGTTGTTATCGTCAGGACTTCAAAAACAAACAAAAAACATCTTCCGACTAAAGGCTATAACACACAAAATGCATAGCCTAGCATAAGCATAGTATAAGACCGCTAAACCAATGCTCAAACTATATCCAGTATAAAATCACCATATTAATTTACATAAGATGCTCATTGATCCAGCGGTCTTATGCTATACGCTTGCTACACTATACATTTCGTGTGTCCAGGGTTCTTATAAGTGGAAAATAACGATGGAAACACGATTCAACTTTTCTTAAATTATTAAAAAATTAAAAAAAATTTTTTTATCCGAGAAAAATTTTGCAATTTATCGAAACTGGAAATAAACTATCCTACTTATTGTTAAAGTAACAGCCACAGTTGATATAATGAGATAAAAAAGTCTCAAATATATAAACATAAGATCCAAAACTTTCATGACCTGGAAAGATTAATTAATTCCTTAATTAAAAGCAAACAGCCGTGGGTTAATTAGGTGCCACGCAAAAAACGTAACAAATCGTCAGGATTTCATACTCATTTCTATTCCTCTTAAATAGATAAAATATATGCATTTAAACAACAAAATCTATATATTTATATACATTAACAAAAAATGCATCCCTCACAGGCAAAATAATTTTGTATTTATACTCGTTCTCTTCTCACAGTCGCGCGAATATATTTCAATGTATTATTTAAATAAAATAACTTTATTATATAACTTACTCGAATTTTTGAAATAATTAATTTTTCATGACATTAATCGAATGTATATTAGAAGGTAAAATCGCTAAGAATAAAAATATTTTTTTTTTATATGAACTTTATCATACAAATTGTAATATGATTTTACATTATTATACATATAATGTGTGATGTATTTTGTAATAATGTGGGATTTTTATTATTTATTATAAAAGTGTTGTTGACAAATAGGCTAAAATTCAAATGTCGCTTATTGTGTCTTTTCAAAGATGCAATGACAGAATTGAAACTGAATTTCTGATGGAAGTTGTATTTTAATTCGCATGAGTAAGGATCAATTCCTCGCGCTTATCCAAGTTTGTTAGCACGAATAACATAGTCAGTCACAGATAAGAGGATATTTCATTATGATAGAAGTTATTTTCCTCTACTCAGCAAGTCGGAGGAAAAACTGGCTTCCGACAGGTCACGTTTACTTTGTTCTTATCAGTGTTTACATTTATGCGACTTTATCATTCATTTTTTTAAATATTGCGTTTTAAATTAAACTTACGAGTAAAAACTATTTACTAATCAAAAATCTCCATTGCCAATTCTGCTTAGTGACTTATTTTTCGTTCATATGATATGTATCACATTATTTTTATTTAAATATAGGTATAACTGTTGCCAGCACAGTTTTCACGGAAACTCAAAATGATTATTTATCAGTAAACATCACACATAATATTCTAATCTCGCGTGTTATTTATTTCAACCCACGCTTGTTGCTTTCGACGTGTTTTTATGATGGTAACCGTTCATTTCGGCTTTATATCAGTTGCGCCTTGTGACAGTACAAATCATGAATAAATACAGCAAAGACTTATAAATAAAAATGAGAAATGTGTAAAATAATAAATAAAAATTGTAAATAAAATTTACAAAAATAAAAATCATAAATAAACATCATGAAATTTTATCGCATAAATCATAAATGTAAAATAGCAAAAATTTATCGTGAAATATTATAAATGAAAATGACATATATGTTTAATGAAATAAATAAAAATTATAAAATATTGTTGTGGAAAACAATACAAATTATAAAACTTTATAAGTAAATGTAAACTAATTTTTTTTTACAGGAATTACGATGAAAAATTATAAAGCTCTAATTCTTTCTGTACATTTTATCATAATAAATCGATCATCAATTGCATATAATTCATATAACCGGATTTTAGTAATAAATGCATATGTTGTTTAATAAGAGTATCTACTTGATTCAGTTAAATAAATAAATGCATGTTATTATCATTCATCTGACTTAATTTATTATTAATTATTTATTATTATGTTATCATCATTTATCAGTCACTTAAAAATGATATTATCATATATGCGCTCTCGCATTCACACAAGAACGCACACATAATACGCCGCTTATCGATTCTTTTTTATTACGAGCGATTAAATTACATAGTTAATTATATAAATTAAATGACTTATTTATATCTTTTTCTCTCTTTTTTTTTAAATATATATTATAGAGAAATTTAACCGCTATATAAACGCACTGTTCTCAGTAATGCATTTGGTTGTAGAAGATAACTAGGAAACAGAATCGAATACACGTACAGGCGTAAAACTGTGTTAGCAATCAGTGCGTTATCTTTTATTCGCTACGTTCATTCACAGCGCGTTATTATCAAGGTTATACATGATTAATCACAATGAATGAACATCGCCTTATCAATTAAATCGTCATAGATATACATGTATATATAAGAATCTCTCATCGCTAAATATTATGTTTTCAAGTAGACTCAATATCTTATTCCAATTAATAATAAATAACCTATTACCTTTTATTTACATTTTACATACGCGTGCATATTTTTTCTTTTATATTTACGCGTTGCGTATTTATGTGCTTTATTCATGTTTGTTTAATCATTATTTTCTTAATACTATAATATTAAGAAAAATAATGGTTAATTAAGAAATTTTCTGAAAGTTTGGTTTTTTAAATTGCCTTGCTATATTACGACATTTTAATGACAGATGCAAAATCGTGAAATCTGCGTTCGCAGAATTTCACGCCATGCAGTGATATCTTGGTGATCGTGTAGTAATAGTTTAATATTCAAATTATTTTATAAATCCTAAATCATTATGATAATAAAATAACTTATTGGACCAATTTTAATAAATTTTGTATCACTACAATGAATACTTTTATTGCATTCATGTATTCAATTTTGATTCAGTGCAACTTGCTATATTACGACATTTTAATGACAGATATAAAATCGTGAATAGTGCGTTCGCAGAATTTCACGCAATGATCGTTAGTATGTATGTATATGATACGATGAGCTGATCGATCATTAAATAGACATTAACGTTTCGTCTAACGCGTAAACACGCGTTTTATAAGCAATACCACATTCTTGATTGCACCTTGATGGCCCATAAGTAAAATACGCCTTGTATGATACCGCAATACAATCGTAATGGCGTTACCGTTACATAGAAAGTGAACTTTTGCATATTGCGATGTGACAAGTATATACTCGCACAGGAAACAATAACTTCTGATCTGCTATAATAGCAAAACATTTCACGTCCATATTTAATGGTCGCCCTGAATTATCGTCGCGTTCGCAGAAACATCTTGAGACAGGTGTTTTAAAGTTTTAAAATAACCTCGATAAAAACGGGTATCCAATTCGTATTCTTTAATCATGCGTTAAAGCGTATACAAGAAAGTATAATGTAAGCAGATATTTTGTACAACTTTTGTACAAACGCGAATTATACACCACGAGCAATTAAAAGGGGAAAATAGCGGTTATAAACAAGTTTTTAAATTCGAGAGAGCGATTTATACGGAAGGAAGAAATATAATCACCTATACAGGGCTGAATACAGGATATCCTGACCATAAAACGCAGCGCGTTACACAATGGATGGAGTTCAGAAAATAAATGAAATTGCAACACCGACCGAACGAGACGTGAGCTCTGGGCGTATATTATTGGAAATGTAATAATGGGGTCGTCCGTAAGAGTTCGTTGCCTCTCTATTCTTATCAACAAGAACGCAATATATATTGTAGAATGTAGATAATGATCCACGTGATAAATAATGACATATTTGAAAGAATTGTAAAAAAAAACAGTTAATTAAAATTAATAAAGTTAATAACAAAATTATATGCACAGAGATAATCAAATTAATTAATATTTATTTGATAAAAGACAATTTGTGTTTAAAGAAAATATGAAATTACGTCTTGTCAATCTTTTTAAAATACAAGATAAAAATAAATTATTATTAACATCGATCATTATTATATTTGAATCATTACTGTCATTATATCATTATATTATCCTTTCATTGTTATTATTACTGTTCTTCTTGTGTTTTTTGCTTTATTATTTATTATATTTATATATTTTATTATTATATTAATTTTTTATATTATCTATCGTAAAATGGGAAAAAGATTAATTTCTATTCTAATTGTTATAATTCCAAGAGCAGAATAACAAAAACTGAACAAGTTGTATCTATAATAATTGACGTGAATCCTAAGAACAAAAAAAAATAGAAAGTATCAAATTAGCTAATCCTCGTCGTGTCTGACATACATTTTGTGTCAAATACACGTTACAACTAGTTACACAATTCTGGTCGTCGCGTCTAGTTTGTGATTGACGTCAGACTGTATTTAAAGTTCTATATAATAACCGACATAGAGCTAGATCAGTCACGCGATATTCGTCGTGGATTTTCTTGACTCATACGGGCCGCAAGGACCACGGATCCCATTACAATGTTCAAAGTTTCCTCATCTCGCTCTTTTTCTTCTAACCTTGTTTATTCGCCGCCGTTATACTTAGCATTACTAATCGGAATTTCTGATGTGGTCTAATATATTATGAATAATCTGATTCATCCGTCATACAATATCAAAATCAAAGAATATACCAAACTTATATGTGTGTCTTGCAGTTTGATAACAAAAAATATAACGCATATATGCAAACTTACATTATATCTAAAAATTCTTTAAGAATTGACATGATTAACAAGCAAGTTAATATGATTCTTATTTATAAAGAGAATTAAATAAAAATGGAAGTTATACAGCTTTATATGCCGAACAGTATCATCATCGTTTTTGCGTCAAATATTCCAAAATGTACACAATTGCGAAAAAACCAGAAATTCAGCTGCTTGTAAAAGTGATCGTCGAAAGCGAGCAACGAAAGGAAGGAAATGAAACTTGCGCTCTTGTCACGGTGGCTCAAAATTCTTGCATTAGCTTGGATCAAATTGCACGTGAATATGGCATTAGTCAGAGCGCGGCGGTGTAATCCGTGTCCTTCACCGCCGTAAATTCCCATTCGTATATCATTCTCAGCCTACACCGAGAACTGAATAGCACAATCAGCACAGATTTTATAAATCGGGTTGGATTTTGAGCTCAATATTTCAAAGTGACAATTTATTTTTTTTTACTTAGTATTATTTTCTGCTAAACATTTACGAACTGTGGGATAGTTTTTATATATGCACCTTTCATCAAACAATCCAGCATTATTTCCAGCAGATTCGGCACGAAAGGCAATGAACAGTTAATGTACGAGATTATTGGCGATAGAATTATTGTTCTTTATTTCATCGACGCAAATCTGAATGGCAATATATGTATAGTAGATTTATTCGAGAAACGATTTTGCTGCAATACCTATAGTGCAAGATTTACTTTTAACTACAGGACAAATAGCGCGATATTAGTATGATGGATATATTTTTCACTGGTGCCAGAAATGAGCTGAACGACAGATTTCTAGATCGCTTTTCTCCTAACTGTTAACCGTTGCCCTAAGTCCTTTACGCATCAGCGTATAACTCGTATCAAGACGTGAGCTTCAGATGCGTTTATATGCGCATCTCCGAGAAGACGCAGACGGAGTCGGTGGTTGGTGAACTTCGTCAGTCTGGTTTATAATTGGTGTCAGACGGTATTTACCGTTTTATACTCGGCATTACGCGCGACGCTACGAGATAATTTTACATTCTCGGCGACGCGTTACTGCGCCGATGCGGTGCGAGTGCGAGTGCACGTGCCAAACGCATTTGCATTATTTCGCTTGTAACGAGAGTATAACATAATATAAATTGCCATATAATATAGTGTTTTTTTCATGTGAGACACATGAATATACTTGTATTCAACGCAATATTAATATTTGCATGTTTACACGTGCAGATATTATTAATACCGCTGTGTATATTATCTTGTTTCATCAGTTATTACAAAATTGATGTATATAATAACGTATTTTGTATATTAAGATACAAAACGTATATTAAGATTCAAAATAAATATTTTAAAATATAAAGAACGTACAGTTTAAATTAAATTATGATTTTCTAAAACATATAATTTAATTTAAATTTTTGAAACAAAAATATCACGCTACGTTATATTATAAAATTATGTGTTAAAGTTTATATAAAAATGTAATTTTGAAAGTTTTAGTTTGATTATAAAGATATATTAAATTTTAGAAACTTGAATTAATTTATATGTGGTACATATTTATTAAGTAAAAGATCCGATTTTAATATTAAATCTTGAGAATTTTATTATCCGTTGTGTATATCAAATATAAATTATTTATATCAGACGTAAACATATATATTTTTGTAATTAGAGTGCAGAACTGTGACAGACACGTGTTCCAACCGTCTGCTCACGATCCTTGAATCGATGCAGAAATAAGTGCAAACGTGCAGGCACGTGCCTAATAATAGTGCAAGCTAATATGCGATAGTAATGCAGATCATCCGGTTATATTTTTACGACTTTTCTCCTCCATTTATTAATTCTGTCACTTAACATTTACTAGCTTCTCAAATAGTTTATTTTACCGACATCTAAGTGATTCTAACAGGAATATTTGACGCAGAATTTCGCGCAGTCATATACATTATCGCGTCAGAGAAACGCATGTTTAAGCTATGATGAAAATTTTCTAAAAATAGATTCTCTTATATCATTACAACATTTGTTACGTTATTATTTTATAATTATTATAGTTTACAGTTGCTTTATATTTTACATATGCAGTGTGGTCCGTTGTGTGATCTTGAATAACTTTATTTACTAGTTACGACAAAAGGTTATCTGAAAGTTTTAGGAATATCACAAAACTTGGAGAAACTTTACCCCCAAAACTTGATACTTTAGATTATTGTGTTTTATTAAATATTTTACTATTGACACATTCAATAAGAAAGTTTTTGTACTAAGAAGAAGAAGATTTTGTCCTCTAAATTCGATTAAACGAGCATCAAAGAAAGGACATCGAAGACGAGCTTTCTTCAAATTTTATAGCGTTTGCAAAACTTTTCGCATAATCTTTTGTCATAAACAGTAAATA
Source organism: Temnothorax americanus (assembly GCF_048541705.1). Taxonomy (NCBI): domain Eukaryota; kingdom Metazoa; phylum Arthropoda; class Insecta; order Hymenoptera; family Formicidae; genus Temnothorax; species Temnothorax americanus. Next base: position 46,427 of record NW_027509349.1, read on the forward strand.
AAGTCAGGAATACCGTAAAAAACCATTAATTATTCGCATTATATTTAGCAGGGTTTCACTCTATCACGCAAACTATTAACGTCCTGCAAGATTCATTTTAAGCACTCTTCACCCTCAACCCCTTCTAGAAAGGGGGGGCTAATCGACTTTCCTTTCACTGAACTCTTAAATTATTAGTTGAATAATTAAGCTCGATCATGAAAAGGAGAAAAGAGAAGAAAGAAAGAATAAAGGAAGATCATTTTTCAACATGCAAAATTAAATACCATCGAGGAAAATGCATTCGCTTATTCTAATTCCATTATTCTTATTCTGATTTCAACACGCTACCCAAATGGTTTTAAAAATAAATGTAAAAATAGAAAACTACACAAAATATTACAAAAATGTGTCATAATTCTATAACAAGTTAAAAGTGTGGATTTAGTTTAATTGTAAGACAAATGCTACAAAAAGATGTAGGCTATTTTATATTATTATATATTATACAATTTTCAAACAATCGTTAGTATATTTAGTATTTTAGGTGCATTCGACATATTCGATAACATAACGATTATTTTACTACTGAAAGATAATCGATTTCAAGAATACTTAGGAATCATCGAGTTATTGGTTCTTTGCTACTACTCAAGTATATCGTGAACACCTCTAGATATGCATCGATCCGGGAGACACCGACATGATTTTGGCAAGCTCCGCTGGTATTTATAGATAGATACGCGAAAATTTAGTATCTTCAAGCGAGAGAAGCGTGTAGACTCTCGACGCGCATTTAAAGGGTACGATGTTGCTTATAAAGTTTTAAAGATGCATTCTTTCAGCTAGTATGCAAGTTATTATGAATTTATAATATTATAATTTTAAAAATCATGTTTGTACATTTTTCTAACTATATCAATTAAATAGAATGTTCAAAAAAGGGATTTAGTTTAAATGGCAATAATTAAATAAATAAAAAAATGTTTAATTATTATAAATTAAAAAATAATATCTCAAAAATAAAATATATTTTTGACTTTGGTAATACAAGCAATTTTTATCATAAAACCACAGCCTTTTTGCATCATAAATTGCACTGCAAATAAATTGCTCTTATCGTTTTTACATTTAAAATTATTAAAGTAAGATTATTTAAAAGTTAAAATAAGAGATATTCCACCTTTATATTTTTTATATATAATCTACAAATAAAGAGTAAAGTGATAGGACTAATTACTAATAAAGAAAATTTAATGCCTTCGTATTATACATATACGTATATTATTATATCGATAGCGACTGTAAAAATATAAAAAGATATGCAATGCTAAAAAAAATAAAAAATTAATATTAAGTCCTTCAGTAACTTAAATTATCTCAACTTGCTTTATCAAATGAAACATCGTACTCTTATTTATGGATTAGCCGCTGTCAAGACAAATTTAATGATATATATGTATATTTAATGCAAGATTATTGAAGATGCTCCAAACGGAGAACTCTGCCTCTGCAAAACGATTGCGAATAGCGTCTGCAATTCACTTATGTCGCATTATCTACAATCTCAATTGCCCACAAGCGATAGCCTATATCAAGCATCACTGCACAAAAATAGAGATGCAGGACAAAAGTCGATTAATCAATGTTCAATGCTTCTTTGTCAAGGAACTAATTAGTTTCCCGCGATGGAGAATTTTTTTTTTATTCAATTAATCTCTATATCGATCTTTTTTATTCGTTGTTATTAAGTTCTGTTAGCAGGCTTTATTGAATGTGTGGCAAATACATAAATTTATTGTTTTACCGTAGAGCGTATAGACTAAGGCATATGTCTTTCTTATTAATTAAAAGTTAATTCTATTCTTAATTCATTATATTTAATTCCTTTGTTCCTTATTACCGTTCATTGTATCTGAGCCCTCAGAGTGACCTCGACCGATTAACTTAACTCTAATTAACTTACTTGACGGTCATCTTGTCCAGAAATATCTTAGATGGAATTATTAATTTCTCTCGTAATTTGACACGCAAAGGAAAAAATTAGATTAAGAATGATGAATTACATAGCTAGAAATTTTGTTGCGAGCACTTACGCTTGTTGACTTAACCGTTCCATTAATCAAACCTCGATCAAAGTTATTCTTAAATTTTATTTATGTTTGGTTTTAAAATAGCTGTAAAGAAGAGATCACAAATCAATCATTATTGAGATATCTCTGAGATATTATCGATTATGAAAAATCAATTGCTTGAACGTTGATTTTTTAATATCGTCCACCTACGCAAAGTAATAATTTCGGATGACGATGCGTATGTTTGCAGTTTCGTGCAAATCGCACTGCACACATGACCTTGCTTCACACATACACATGTAAAATATATAGCCATGTCGCACACACATGCGATGTGTACGCAATCACTCTTTGCACACATAAAATAAGAAAATTATGTTGATTGTACATGTATTATTCTTAACATTGGTAAAATAATTATTTTAGGCGCTTTGCAGAAGTAAACACTTTTGTTTACGCATACTGCGAAAATTATTTCAGAATCTTTTTACACACTTTTTTGTAATATTTAATTTAAAAAAATATTCCATTTAAATTTTGATAGAATATTAAGCACGCGGCTTAATATTCTTTTGTACAAATGTTTAAAAAGTAAAAATCATCGTTTGGCGATGTGAAAGCTGCATTGTGAAAAGAATAGAAAAGAGAACGTTTTTTTAAAAAATCTGTCGACAAATTAATTGTTTTGTATTCAGAAAAGTGTCTTATTTGCGTTATACAGCTCTATTATGTATTTTAATTGCACTACGTTATAGACGTGTTGTTTTAGAAATGGTTAAGTGACAGATCTTTATGCATGACATCTGCAGCAGGTGGACATGACATCTGGATTCGCGTGGCGTGGAAAATTGAAAATCCTTATGGAACCGTACAATCATAGACCTCGTTTCTCATTGAAGACAACGGACGATCAATCTATGCAAACCTTCTCCCTCTGGGGTGAACCCTCACTTTGCATGGAAAATTGCAAATCTATCCAAACCCGTACAATTGATTAAGCATACTATTTACATACGATTCCACAGATAATTTGCAATTATTTACGTGAAGTGAACTAAAATGGCGTGCACAAAATGTTTGAAATAATTTTCGTAAAAACGTAATGTTATTAACAACAAAACGCAACTATGTTATTAATTATATATACGAACGTGTACAAACACTGCTACCGTAATTTTATTATTTTGTGCACGGTTGGGTATAATACAATGCGCATGTATCTCGGCATGTATGTAGTAAAGTTATGTGTGCAATGCAGCCTGCGCATAAATATGCATCCGTATCTCAAATTATTATTTATGCGCAATAACTCATATAGTCTAGCTCAATATGCAATTGAAGTTGTCAGCCGTGCAATTGAGATTGTAGACAAATGGCGCAATTGACAATCGTCACTCCTCACGCCTTTGAAACTTGAAAATGTAAATATTTTAGAAAACGGAGTATACTTGAAATAAAAATATTTTATTCCGCACTTATATATTTTGGTGCAGTATTATTTTCCTCTTTGGAATTATATTATATACGTATTTTAGAATACTGTATAAATATGTAAATATGTATATATCATTTCGAACATCTCTAAAGGAAAACGTATTGTTCGAAAAAATATTTCAGGCAAGAGCTTAATCTTGTACGGACAAAAAAGGAATGATTTTTGGATGATCTTTTCTAATCCTCATTTTTATTTTTATACCTAAGCTGTTGTTGAGGTATTTTTGGAACAGTAGTTATAAGCCTTTTCGTTAAGACCTTCCTGAGTTATGAATCTTCAAAGTTTAAGTACTACCGGCATTAGCGCTTTACCCAAGGTACCGCGATATTGGAGCCTCCGCTCAACGAGATGGATCGCGGAAGTATATACATGGCCTCATCGCTCGTGCGTCGCTCACGTGTGCACCTGGCGTGAGGCATTAACGTACCTTTTGACATTTCCTCAACAAAAGTACTGAAAAATTAGGTACTCGTATTCTACGTAGCGATTAAAAATATGAAACTTATAAATTTATAAATTTTAGAAAAAAATTAAAGTTATATCTTTTATTATTTATGAATGGACTCTATTTCAACCGAATCTTGATTCGTAACTTAGTAGCAAGATGTTGCAAAAGTATAAGATGGAAATCATAACTTCTTGTGACGTTTTTCATAAGGATAAGTGACTTTCAAATTGAAAGAGAAGATACAGTTAAGAGAAGCTTTAGTTTTATATTTCCGGTGCATTCTAGATATGTGATGCATATGCATGAGCATTATTGCATCGCTTGTTGCACGTGTTCACGCGGCCTTATTGTAATATGCAAATCCGTGACTTGCGCGTGGACCTGAAACAAAATCGGACGACGGCTTTTATTCGCCGAAGAGAAAAAGACGCGATGATCAAAAGCTTCGTTGACGCCGAAGTGTCGAGTTAAAATAAAAAGGTCAAGTGAGACGTAAAAAGTGCTCATAAGTGCTCATAAAAATTGCGGAATGTTCTATGTGATGTTAACATTTGGATAAATTCTACAGACACGTTTTTGAGATTATTATATTTAATATTTTATCTCAGCGAAGGTTTATATAGCTATTTAGCTATTTATTTATTTATAATTTAGTATTATTATTTTTTTTTAATGTTCCCTGCTTCTTTTTTTCACGTATAAATTTAGTATCATGCACACACAGAATAAAATATCTAAAACAATATACATAGATATCTCTATTGCTTTTAAAAACACAAATATTTGTAACTTTTTTATTTTTAGTATCTTCCGTAATATGGTTTCTTGAGTCTCTTTGCATATAGTTGAATAAATAGTTGCTATAATATATAGGGTATTTATCTGTAAAACGAGACCATCAAAATATTTTCAATGTTTCCAACAAAAATAGGAAGATCTTTCAGAAAGAAGTTATATGTTTTAAAAAAATAAATATTATAGTTATAAGGATTTATTTAGTTTAAGATTATACTCTTTTAGATTTCATGCTATTTCTGTAAATGAAATCATACTTTCATACTTTTATACTTTCATTAACGTCATATTACAGCAAACATCGAAAGGTACGAGGGTCGTTATTCAATAAGTTCTTAGAACATTTTTCGTGCAAAATTTTCTAAGGACTTATTGAACGACCCTCGTATTTAGCAAGCTATTATTATACAATATAATATTTACCCTTTGAAACTGTGTGCGTACAACTTCTTCTTAAGACCTTTCCATTAAAAATAACAGGGATATTTTGAATGGTGACGTGTTAAAAGCGGCACGCTGTATATAACATTTATAAACTGAGTTGGCAAAAGATGTAATTAAAAAATATATAATTCGTTGTTACAAATCTGAATCATGAGTAATCACGGAGGTTAGTGCAGAATTGTTAATGCAGTTAGTATTGCAAAAGTCTGCAGCAATTATGTGCACATTCGTCAATTAATCGCTCACGCATTTCAAGAGTATAATAAGAAAAACTAGAGTAAATGACACTATCTTTGCGTCTTTATTTTAGTTTGTTTTAGTTTCTTTTTTTAGCGAAATAAGCGATCTATTTCAAGAACTGTTCTATTCTACTAATTATTATGAATGAAGCCTTGTGTTATGGCAAAGCCATTAATAATTATGGGGAAGCACTACAGCGTACGTTACCTGACTGTCTTAAGTCTGTGTTTCAGAGATTTTATGTAAGATAAATAACTAAATAAATAAAGCTTAATTTCCTTATCCAGATTAAAGAGAAAAAAGATTATTTTTGTATTATTAAAAAATTATTAATAAAAACCAATATAATGTTTTTTTTAATATAATTACAAATGTCTATTAAAATAATTAAACATAAAAGGTGGATTTAGTGACAAATTTGTACAATTTATACATTATTATTTTAGAATTTATATTAAAAAATGCAAAACAATAAAAATTTTTAGATATTAAAAAGCAACATAAACAAAATCATAATATTCATGAAATGGTTAAGACAAAAATTTATAATATTAATTAATATATATGTATATATTATACATATTAACAATTATAAAAAATATTTGTTCCTTTTTCTGGTTTTGCTGTAAAATTCCTGAAAATATCACGAAATGATAAAATGCATAGGGAATAAAAAATCCTAATATTAAATCTGTATTAAAATGTGTACGTACTACTGTGACAATTAATCAATCGATCAGCGCAGGACTAATTTGATGCGCAAGAAAGAAGAATTTGGACAAGCGCAAAATGTCCGTTTATTCAAGACTTACGTTCAATTATGACGGATCCAGGCAGAGAACCAGCGCGTGACACATGTATGAAGAGACACGTGGAAATCAATTTTCATCAAGAACAAGTCGTCAGCGTTCTTATCGTGAAATATGTATCGATTTAATCATATAATTAATCGCGATTAATTTTAATAGCGTCGCCAATCGTCACGTTCATGTTTTTATCGATATTTACCTTTTTTTCTCTTTTTTCTTCTCAATATCATACCTATTGGTATTATTCTACGAGACTATTCCGTAATTTATTAAAGCTTCTTTGGATTATAGCTTTTTTCAAAACTAAACTGAGATACTTGTAGGCAAATAAAAGTCGTTTATAACGCAGATACAGTGTTAAGAATTATGTTCTTTCTATTGTTTTTTTCTTGTAAATATCGGGTGCTCGTTATTAAAATTATTTCAAATTTGACATATTTATGCACATTTATTAAATGTTACAACTCACATTTTTATTGCTATCAAACATGATTGCCGAAAAATAGATAAGTTTTCACGCGATGTTTCTGTTAGATTCAAAGTTTTCCCATTACATTTATCCTCGTCAGAAGACTGAAAGGTCTTCCGCCGAAGTTCGTATCAGCAAAAATTGCATCGGATCGAGTGAAAAGAACAACGTAAGCAAGTGACGGCGCTATCAAAATCAAATGCCGAAAGTTCGAACCGAGATTTTGCTTCTTATTTCGCTCATATAGGTAGACAAAAATAAGACATTTAAATTTGAACATTGAGTTTTCTTACAAGCGCGCAAAAAAGCTCCTCGAAGAAAAAATGAATACGATGTTATCTTCTAATATATCTTTCTTATTACGGAATTTTTTATTCTAAAAAAAGCAACTGAAATACTTATGGCGATGCATTAAAATAATTTATCTGTATGTTCTATATAATTATTGTTTTTATTATGTTCGCTTCATTGACTGCAAATTTTTAACTTCTTCTGAGGAGCTTTTTTGTTTTGCATAACCGATTTAAATGTCTGATCCTGTATAGAGAAAGAAGGGAAAAGTGTCATAACGATTTTTAAAGTGTATAATTGGGAAATCCCGAATTAAAAAACTTAATCACCTCCTTGCAGCAAGGGCTCGCCCAATTCGACATAGAAAAGAGCATCCTTCTCGTAAGAATCCTCTTCGATGATTTCCAGATTGATAACTTTTCTGAAACAATTACAGAATAATTTAAAACAATGTTGGAAATATATAGCATGTAAAAATAGCGAATATACAAAGAACAAATATATATGTATGTGTGTGTGTAACATAGTATTTATATACTTATACATGTATGTATACAGAGTGAACCAACAGTCAGGCACCAATCATAATATGTCCTTTTTTTCAAATTATTGTGCCATACGGCCTAAATTAAGCTTTTGCTGCATAACTCTGTGCTTCTTGTTTTCTTGAAATAGATAAATAATTTACCAACAATTCTATGATTAATTGAAGGCCTGTCGGAATGCTTGGAATTAAACTCATAAGCGATTGAACGTTGCGTGGCACCATCTGTCCCCCCTCCTCTCCCCTCTCTCTCTCTCTCTCTCATTTTCTTTCATTTTAACTCAAATCGGAGGGGGACTGTTTTCAGAACTTTATCCGGATTCAGTTCTCGTTATGTTATGTAATTCATTGGAGACGTTAAAAGACATCAAACGATATTAAACGCGAACTGTCTCATACTGTTTCGAACTATATACGAACGACGGGACAACACTGCGGAAATCGATTTATTACTTTGGATAATTAAGTATCGGATAACTGTACAACTTGCAGGCGCACATTAGCGTCAGGAGGCATAATTGAAGACTTCTTCTGGGAAACGTACTATTTTCTACATTGTTACTAGTTACAGTCTCGACGGGATAGTCATCAATTTTCATTGAAAACGGAAATACCTTTTGGTACACTCGCAGCTGGATAGATTTGATCAAAATTCGCGCTGACGTAAAAGATGATGAACAATGTGGAATCTTAATAAATTGTTACTATTCCGATACGCTTATACTGTTCTGTGATATAATATTATTTATAAAGCAGAACAAGAGATTGCTCAATAAATTGATTTTGTCTTCTTCATTATAATTAATTATTAACATTTTTCTATCTTTTCATATTATAAAAGTGTAATCATAATCGCGGATACAATAAATCAGTTAATTTGTTACTTATTTATTATTTTCTGTAACGCACACACACACACACACACACACACACACACACACACACACACACACATACCTCTATTAAAGAAACTGTAAGAAATAGAGTATTAAGCTTATAGAGCTATTTTGTCTACAGATAACACGTGTAAAACAACATGAAAATGTCAAACATATATATAGGCACACATCGATATGTCACGCTACTTCATATAAACAATCTTGTTATAAATTCTGTTAATAAATTTTCAGGTAGCATACAGTTAATAAGATTCAAACACGCGAGTTTGATATTAATTGAATATAAGCTATTAATTAATAAAATATCCATATCTAAAAAAGAGAAACTAGTAGTAAAAAACATTGATTTAGTATTGTGCATAGCTGGTTCACGCAAAAATAAAATAGAGTATTTATGAAAATTATATTGCTACAAATGTTTTATTTAAAACGGAGAACAAAACTCTGAAAGAAAGCTGAATAGATTAAAAAACGTTAGTTATATTTAAGCGACTTGTTTCGCACAACAAAAAAATAGTTGATCCTCTTCTGTGTATATAATAAAATAGAACACTTTCCTTTACAAAAGTAAATAAATTTCTGGAGTATCGCAAATATCTCTGAATAATTTCTTCGAGAATGCCACACGTGAGAAATTAGCTGAGATATCAGTTATGTATAGCATAATAAAATAGAACACTTTCCTTTACAAAAGTAAATAAGTTTCTGGAGTATCGCAAATATCCCTGAATAATTTCTTCGAGAATGCCACACGTGAGAAATTAGCTGAGATATCAGTTATGTATAGCATGTGTCGAGATTTCATAACGTGTAGTCGGGCAGTAATATGAAACTATACAAGTGCAACGGGACGAAAGCTCGTTAAGGCGGAGAACTTCATTTAGCGGCGTTATAATTAAACCAACTAATGCTTGTTATCTTGACAGTGAAGCACCGTTGCACGCGAGACTTAATCCGCGTTCATTTATACCGTGCGTGCGACTATCCCTTTCGCTTTATTGCGAATCTGTTTCAATGGGATACTCTTCAACATGACAATCAGAGAGAGAGAGAGATTCCTAGAGGAATGTAAATTACAGCTTTGTATGCTTAAACAATAAAATAAAGGTTACCGGCCAATAACGAGCAAGAGATTGTTAAAATTCAAAAAGATATATTGTTACAAACAATTGTTAAAATGGGACGTTTCGGCAACACCGTGCCTTCCTCAGCCATAACTCATATACAAGCCTGACCTTTATTTATATTTTTATGTACACCCTGGCCTATACAATGGGTTATGGGTAAGGAAGGCACGGTGTTGCCGAAACGACCCATTTTAACAATTGTTTGTAACAATATATCTTTTTGAATTTTAACAATCTCTTGCTCGTTATTGGCCGGTAACCTTTATTTTATTGTTTGCTACATATATATACAAGCCTGACCTTTGTTTATATTTGTATATGTTTAGTTTTTCAAAAGATTGTATAGACTCTCTCGCCTCTGACAACTCCGAACGAGAAGATGAAAGATTAAGGATTAGGAGTGTCATAATTGTCTCTTGATTTTTCAATGTTAAATGAAAAGGATAAGATTAAGAATGTCATAATTTCTTCCTGAATTTTAAATCTTAATTTGCGCTGAAATTTCTCTTTAGTCTTTAAAAAATCGCCGTCAATATTTAACGGCAACCCCAAAGAGCGGAGATTTTTTATGTCATATTAACGATGCGACTTTGAAACTGCCTGCCGTGTAAAATCGCATCATTATATCCGACGTAAACAAATCACATCGATTATTCTCGGCAGGGAGAAATGGCGGATGTGATTTATTAATCTACGAATCCACAGAGCAACGCCGAGTTCGCGCTTAATTGCGAGTTAACTATACAAATGACTGCGGAAAGCAGCGTAATGCTTTTAATAGTTCGAGATATCGTTTAACGCGATTAATCGATCCTTTATGTTGAAGGTCTTAAAGTCTTGAGGCAAATTGTATTACAACATGTAAGTTGATCACGTCTTACTGAAATAAATTCTTTTGCTTTAACAAGTCTGGTAATAAAGCCTATCTGAAAAAAAAGCTGAAAGTAGTCTATGAATTAACAATACTGTTTAGATAATCATAAAATGGCATATACAATAATTGAGATTCTACTTCTACCAATCTTCATGGCATAGATACTTTATAAATTATATATAATTAAAAATAAGGATATATATATATTGCAATACAAATTAATATTATTAATATATATATATATATATATATATATATATATATTAAACAGTAAATATTAAATATAACAACCAATAAATAACAAATTTAATTTATTAAATTATATATTTTATAATAATTATATTTATAAGACATAGGTTGTTATATTTGGAATACTCTGTATATGTCGAGAGAACCCAATTTTTTATTTTTTTTATTTCTGTCTGACGAGATAATTCACATCTGTCATCTCTAAAAACATCCCCAATGCGAGTGAACTTTAATAAAAGAAATATTTTGGAGCCATCATCCAGGCGTACGAAATAAAATGTCGTTTACTTTAACCGTTCTCGCATGAGATGCGAATTGAGTTGCTCATGCGAGGAGAAGGGGAATAAGAAGGGTTTTCACCCTCGGCGAAGAAAAGAGATTAAATATGACATCAGTGGCAGATTCAATCCTTTAAACGTGAAAAACATCACGTTTTATCTCTCCTATCAATTAGAAATGGTTTTTTTTGTTTAATAATTTTAATAACTATCTATTCTTATATAAACGCGTGTGTATGAGAAAATTTACGTTGAAAGCCAAATGCAACGTTCGAGAGAAATAAGCGAAAAGCTTTTCTTCGACGATGCCAATGCCGACGCCCATGTTACGAGATTGATCCGATCACCCTGTGTGAGAGCCAAAGTAACATCATAACGAGCATAACAGCAATTTCCGAACTCATACGCTCGAAGCGATGCCAAGGCGCAATAGTGTTTAAAAGAGAAAAAGAAACAGATCATTTGTGCGCATGCACGTACGCATGCACGAACCCACACAACTTGACAATGTTCTATTTACATTGGAAAATTAATTGGATCCAACGTGTCGCAACAAAATAGACTGTTTGTTCACCGACAATTCATTAACGTCTAACCATTTCTGAATCTTCTTCTATGTGTAGTCTAAGGTTCAAAAGTTCTAATTAAAGTTTTCAGTCTGATTTGACACTAGAGATTTCTTTTTTTTAATATAATCTTGTATTTTTTGATGCATTTATTACAACATTTTATTAACATTTCTCGTACTCTTATAAAAATAGTCCGAATTCTTTCCTTCAAAATATACCGAAATTGCAGACTGTGCTCCTTCATCAAATGTTTCCTTCATAAATTTTAATTTTAAGAACAAGGGGCCAGGTCAAGGTTGTAAGGTGTAGATTCCTTGAAACTATATTGTCAAATAGTAACCTTTCCTAAAATTAATATGTATGTACGCATGATCACATTGCTACCTTGTTTTTCTTTAATGACATTCCCTAACTACACTGCAAATTCAAATGTTATTTTAGCTGGAACTCTTCTTACACATTTCTTGCCGTTTTAAATCACCATTTAACACGATTGAACTTTTAATTTAATACGATTATGTGTTAAATGACGTAATTTAACACGTAAAGAAACATGTAAAAAAAGCTTCAGTCTAATGTGTTATATTTTTAGAAGTTTATACATGTAAAAATAACACACTTGGATTTGCAGTGTAATGCATTAAAAAGCCGTATTTTACTGTTTGGTGTTGCGTTCTTTGAAATCGATTAGAAGGATCTCGGAAAATCTTCTCAGAAAATCTTCCTCCTTTTGAAACTGCGTCACCTTTGCTTTCTTGAGCTTTGATGGACGTCAGGTGATGTCATTCCATAGATTTTCATTTTGATAGAGGATCACGATAAATTCCGTAGCTTCGCCTCCCCCGATAACAATGGATTCAATAACTTCTTTCTCTCGACCTTCTCAAGGGATAAAAGCTCACTGCAACATCCGACTTGCTATTCGGTTTGAACTGCCAAAAGAAGTTTGCTGAGCTGACTATTTATGTTAGATTTATCAGGATCCAAAACGCTGTATCTTTTTATGACACACGTCTTGCTGCTAATTTCTTGGTTTTTATTTAACCACCTGTTTTCCAATATTTTTTTCTTTACAATACTTTTTCTTTAATTATCTGTTTCTGTAAGCCTATCTTGACGCGATCTTCAATTAATGCTCTTCCTAAACGGAATTGTTTTATCCATTTTTACGGTAAAATACGAGAGAAAAGCGTCCCACAAATAGCATTTTCCAACATAGACCTTTCCCTTATTTTGTTAAAAATTTAATTATCACTCGATATTTGATTTTAAATATTTTCAAAATTTACTCCGATTATGCGTGCTAAGTCAACAATATCTCAGTAATGTAAATTGATGTATTTTAATAAAATTTTTGTTTGAACATAATGAAAAATTAGTTAAACAACCGTGATACCTATATTGTTCAAAGGCTGATCAAACCCGAAACTTCTAAATCTTAGTAAACATGGTATATTCTTCTGTATATCTATGGATTTGATAATTAATATAATAAATAACTTGGCACTATTATATACTCTTAACCATGTTTCTATAAAAAATTCTTATTAGTCTCTCTCTCTCTCTCTCTCTCAACGATTTAAAATATTAAAGATTTAGATATTTTTGAACAAAATTCCAAAAATTTAGATTTTATTTATATACATCTAAATATCGTGCTAAAGCATAGCGATTTTTGTATAACATTTATGAATAAAATATGTCACACCAGAATGTGAGAGATCATTAAAAGCTGATTTGCATGAATTTAAATAACATCGCTGAGTTAAATAACCGACAGCTATTCCTGGCAACCGACTGGCACTTCCGTTATAAGTTAAATTAATTACTGCCCACGTGGTGGCCGTAATGACAGGCCAGATTAAATTAACTCTCAAGTTTCAAAAACGACACCGATGAAGGCGTGATAACTGATAACGCAATGATAACGCAGCGCACTGTATCGAGGACAGATAAGCAGTTTCCACATATAGTTGAGACACGGATGAGCGCCGGCGGGAGAAGGTCTAACTATAAATAGCGTTAGAATATCCATTTAAGCCTGTACGCACGTTAAATCGATCGACCTCTACCCGTTACAATGAGGCCTTACGTTACTGCTTGATAAACACTGATCTCTTTCCTTGAAGAGGAAAATTCACTTATTTATAGCTTCTTCAGTCGCGCCCGGTATCTAATAACGATAATGAACATGCGGCACAAGATTTAAGGGTGCATAGACATATCAGGTTTGGAAGTATCCTCGACCTTAGAGAGAAGAAAATAATATGACAGGTAAATAACTTCGCTTGATACTGATACAAATTGCATAACGTGCATAATACTCACGTCGACTTTACTTAGAATCAAATGCACAGAATATTTAAGAAAAATGGAAAAGAGGGGACAGATAGTAATCATCAAACCGTGCCAAAAAATGTCTGATTAACATAAACATGAAAAATTGATTTTGTCAAAAATAAGAGCAGTTTTTGTTTTCGGTAATAGAAGACTCACATTTATTTTATTTTATTTTTTTTTATAAATCGATTCTTTATTTTATCAATTAAGGTAGAAATATTGAATAGCAAATATTTCATTTCTTATGTGAAAATATATATATATAGATAATAAAATATTTTAAATAAGATAAATATCTCAGAAGGTATTCACATTTTATTAATCTTATTTACTTAATTATCTGATATTAGGTACTCTAGCTGTCTTTAAGTCTTCAATGTATCATCTTTTTAACATTTGTATATTTTTCAAATCTGTATTGTTGTGTATAGGATATTCTCGCTTGTATACTCGAGCAATACAAATACAAATATTCTAGTTTTTTTATTTCGTTGAAAAAAATCGGTCAGTCTATTTTCCACTCGGAGTTTTAGAATGCACAGGTAATCCCGCCGGTTTTCCAAGGAATGGAGCATCGGCGTCTCTCGTCCCCTATTCGTCTTATTTCTCATCCGAAACTCGAATGCCATCCGATATCTGGCTGATATCGAACGGTTGATATCCGGTTATATATTTCTCTACAAATTTCTAGTAGTAAAAGGATTTGCAGGAAATTGTGTGTCACCGAGTGCCGAGTATTCGTGACTATTTTTTGAAGCGGAAAATTTTCTTTTTGAAAAAAGGGAAAAGAGCAGCGAGGATAAAGTAAATAACCGTGTTTACAAAAGACGCGATGTCGCAATATATGAGACCCATTTGAAGGAAAAACAGATACTTTGATAAATTTAAAATTATTTTTTTTTTTTTTTTAATGAGAAACAAATAATATGGTTTTTGAGTTATAAGCGATTGAGAATTATTTTTTATTTATATATTGTATTTAATTATTATTATAGAACGTATTTTGTCAAATAAAATCTTACAACACATAGCACTATTACTATTAAATATGATTTATTAACTGACATTATAATGTATTGCGCTATATGATTGAACTTCCATTCATTTTTATCAAACGCTATACAATTTCGTTGAATCAATGACAATTTGAATGCTCGCGAAGTGCGAATAATTGCACAGTTTTATCATAAATTTGTCACAAAAGTACTAAATTGCAAGCTTCAGCCGAAGTTAAATTTCAACTGTGTTGTATCCATCTCTTGCTACAATATGCACGCCACCGCATAATGTCTTCATTATGCTATATATACACAGAGTATAGGCCACGTGTAAAATCGTAACATAAATTTGCAAACATACGTGTATAATGAGTTATGTAAAACCCAAAATTTTTGGGATAAATATACGTAGGTATCCGATTTATGCATAGAATTGAAAAGCATCCGAAGAGTTTAGTTCAGGTTTGAATTGTGTTAAATCGATAATTATAAAATCAGTCATTGCATTTTTAATACAAATGTTTGTTACATATTTCTATTCAAGTTTCATAGTGGAAAAGATAAAAGTTTAATTTTTGATAACCATTGTATTCTTATAATAAATTCTTTGATTTTTTAAATCTAAATTAAATAGTTTACTCTGAAAGTGTCTGAAACATTTAAGACGAAAGACATAAAGCTATAAAATTATTTCAATTATAAAAAGATTTAAAACGAAAATTTTGGAAGTTATAAAAGATTATAGAGGGATAACTTATCTTGACGCATTATGCCTATTTTACAAAATAAATTTTTTTAAACGGTTCAGCAATAATGAGCATTTTCGACTTCAGAATTTTTGATATATTCTATGTGTATTGAAACATATATCTTTAAAGCATTATTGTTTCTAAACTTACAAAAATTTGATATATAAATGCCACTTTTCTGCAAATTCTTTTTTTAACGGAAAAAATTTTCAAATTTTTCTCGAAACTGCATAGCATATTAAATACAGCGAGAGGAAAAATTCCATTCAAGTATTATTGAATTATTCCGCTTAATGCATGCATGGCTATTTACTCAAATGCTGAGTATTGTTTTGGCAATCAAGGCAATTCTCTCCAAAGCGGAAGTACACTTTCGTATTTATTCACGTAGCCCTCGGCACATAATGTATCGCAAACATTTATTTAATCCCATCCTTTATTCACACCCGTTTCACAGTCTATAAGCATAATTCGGCTAAGTAATTAATTTGAAAAAATCATGACGCCACAATGTTATATACAGTGAATTTTAGAGAATATAAAGATGTACATACAGAGGACTTCCATATAAAGATATAGTTATATATAGTAAACGAAATGATTGAGCTCAGATTGTGTGTGTGAGCTTACATTGCACACTCTTGTGTCGAAGAAGAGAATGCGCAACTATTAATAACGTTCAATGGAAATCGCCGCCTAAAGCCTTAAAAAGACGTCGCCGAATACAAATGATAATACTTGACAAAATTTTTTAATTTAACCAGATCTATTATTCTTTTAAATCTGTCAACTACCGACTTTCTAGAAACGCTCTAGATAGATATAGGAAAGTGGACCACGCACGAAATGTATGTTTTTGACATACAGTCTGGGACAAATTAATTTAGGAGATAATTTGTCTCAGGCTGTTCATTGCCTCGTTGTTTTCACTGACGGAATGAAAACAACGAGGCATAAAATTCGACATCGCGACACGAATATCGCACGAACCCATAAATGAGCTAATGACGGGGTAGGAAGCCCCTGGAACGCACTACACTGCATCCCCGCACTATTCGCGATCAAATTGCACTACATAAGTACACTTGTTCTAACAATCAAATGAAAAAAAAATTCTCTCACGCTCTCTCGCGAATATTGTGCAAGATATAATAAAAAGGATTCGGTACTTGAAAAACAGATAGTATTCATGGGACTGAGTAAAAATTATACAATCAATTATGCATTCAACATTGATCGTTAAAATCATATCGGAAAGAGAAATAGTTTTTAGCAGCACAATTAATTTGCACTTTTGTATAAAACCACATATCTTTTTTGCGTAAATCGATTCCTTTCGTTGTTCTACACGCAAAAGTACTAAAATCGTCCAAAATATATTTGAAAGTTTTAAGGAGGCAGTAAAAAATTTACCCGGAGCTTCCAGAGAGATTACATGACCAGATAACATTTCTTAAAGTACAAGTTGTCCTAAAAAGTTATAGATTTACATTAATGTAACAGGCAGTTTGATGAACAGATCATTTTTAGAAACTGCACATATAAAAAGCAATGAAGATCTATGTTGCCAAAATTAATAGGACATTAAGCAATGTGGTCGGTCATCTCGATCATTTATATTAAGCAAAATGAAAATGGCAGAAATGAAATGACAGACACTTAGCAAAACAGTAGCTAATGGAATGGTGAAGTTAAAATCACATTCGAGAGATTTTCAAGCCCATCAAAATCCACTACGTAGTCCCGATAATGGATGCCTTTCTGCTCCATGTGTATAACAAGTAAATATTATTGTCTTAATATAATAAAAACAATATACACACACACACACACACACACACACACACACACACACACACACAAATATGGACAGGGTCCACCAAATCTACGCACCTTATTTGTCTCCTCTTATTTGTCTCCTCTTATTTGTCTTCGACGAAATACAAGTATGTTAAAGGAAAATGGTATTGTTCTTTCGAAGAAACAAATATTATAATAAGCAAAAAAATGTACTCATGCTCATATCCTTCGAGATTTCATTGGTATTTTTTAAAACGGAACTACATATTTTTATCATCGCGTTTTTATAGCTAACAATAAAATAAAGATCAATTTAGCGAGCTATGAAAATATGATTTTTATGTAACGTTGAGTAAAAATCTTCGGAAATATATGGAAGTATAGATATAAATGATGACATAATTATGAAAAAGAGAGTAAAGGAAATTTTAATACATTTTCAAATGCCCATTAATTTTGAGATATATATATTTCTGTATATATAATATATAAATAAATTCTTCGATCTTCTTAAAATTGTCTGACTAATGTTAGCGCATGCAATCTTAGCACGTTCTCGCGATACGCGATATTTTTCAGCATCGCGATCGGTAAATTTTATCACAAATGCTACCGGCAATAATTTTATCGTTAACTCATACGCGGAGGAGAAATAAGGTAAAGACATGGGAAAAATGCCTAATAAGGTCGTAAATGTAAAATCGCACGTTTCGTGCAACACACACACACACACACAAACGCGAATTACCTAGTGACCTCAATACAGTGCAGTTTTCGCGCGCGTTTCTAGTAAGCCCGGATAATTCAGTCAGGCACGAGTATTTCTCTGTTAATTTTTAAAATACTAACCCATTTTTAGTGGTATAAAGTACGAGGGTCGTTCAATAAGTCCTTAGAAAATTTTGCACGGAAAATTTTCTAAGGACTTATTGAACGACCCTCGTATATTACGTAAAGAAACTCTTGTTCTCAATTATAAAGTAAATCAAAATTATTTCTTGAGCAATTATTAAAAAATGTAAAGCGAAATATAATATTTGTTTATATGTATAATACATTATCAAAGAGAATTATGTATTCGGTAGAACTCAGTATAACAATAGCCACGTCGATTCTCACTGAACAGTCTCGGATACTTTTTAGAAAAAGTCCCACCCTCGGCAACAACTCTTATATTTAACAATTCAATTTTAGCTGTGTACCCTCTTTTCCCTTCTAAATCAATAAGCTTAACTTTCTCGCGTAAATCATATTTTTCTTCCTCAAATTTAGGTTTTGTATAATCCTATTTTTCAATCGAATAACGACAAATATTGTTACAGAGTTTATCATTCTTAAAGTTGAAGATTTAAGATTAAATATTAATATTAAGATTGAAGCTTTCCAACACTGATTGCGCTATAAAAGAAAAAGAACAAAATTTAGATATAAATAATTTTAATATATATGTATATAGCATTTAGCACAATATGGTTTTTTAATAATTATCTTAATAAATAATATTCAAGTTCTAATTAAGCCTTTTACAAATCTTGCTGTTTCATATTGCTTCAATTCAAAACAGCTAAACGTTAAAATTTTTCCATTTAAACAAGCAGCAATTGAATGTCAAATGTTATTAAAATCTGTAATAATGCAATTACAATATATACAGTATTATAATATGTATAATACTTAAATGCACTTTAGAAATAAAGTTTTTGGAGTTTTCAGCAAAGATTTTGTTTAGCGTTATTTTTTAAAAATTCTCGACTTTTAATATTAAACATTTCGATGACTGATTACCAAATTTTGTGCTACGATAATTGCTACTTCCTATTAACTTTTATGATCAAGTTCTTATAACTTGTATTAGAATTTCTTTTTATAATAAATGAGGACCTTAATATTTTCCGATGACAGAATATTACTATGTTTGTAGGTCATTTTGAAAGACAATGTAATATCTCGCAAATTCTGGACATTTCTTAACTAGACCGCGTATTGGAATGGAAAGTTTAATAAAGATTTATTGTCAAGTTTATGAAAGTTTATCGAGAAAAAATATCTTTAATATAACAATCTTTCGCTCTCACTCTCCTTCTCTTTGTTTCCACTTTTTAAAAGATAAATTCAAAGCATTGCAAAAAAATAATATACTATCTCTACAAAATCATTCATCGCATTAATTACAAACACAATTAAAATAATTGAGTTTAATTAATAAACAATGTTCTGATATTATTTTAACGGTAATCAGAAAGAAAAAAGTTTTCCTGCAGTAAAATTATTGTCAATATTCCTTTCAAAACATATCATTTGCTTAAATAGAATTTTACTTTAAAATTAAGAAAAATCAATAGTCATTCTATATTGTATATTTCTCTCCGCAACAATTTTCTAAAGTTTCAAATGCGATTTTCTCAAACTTTATTTCGTGACCTAAAACCAGACAAATCCTCAATTTAAATGCATTCAGAAATCTCCAAAATAATCTACAATAATTGTTCGTGAAGCAATGCGAGACTGCGAACAATTGCGACAAATTAGAGAGTTGTATGTACATATCGGAAGCGAATATTACGACGCAACGGGCAGAATTCAGATTAAAAATAAAGAGAGTTTATGTGTTGAAACCCTCTATTACACTTGCAAATCAAGAGATTCAATGAAAATTTAGAAAATATTTACTAAGAAAATTTAAAAAGTGGCGACGATATGACTTGCCGCGATAAATGCGATAAAATATAATAGCAAATATAATATGCATGAGGGACATAGGTCGATAAAAATCTAATAAACATATGTTATATAGATATAATATGCATTATATCATAATATTAAATTATCAATATAATTAATATTGTAGTTAAATATAAAAAAGATATTTAAAAACGTAATAGAATAGGTGAGCACACACACACACAATAATTAATATGAACATGGCAATATATTTCAAGCCTAAAGTAATTAATTAAATCTTGAATAATAATTTAAAATTAATATTATAGATAATGTTAAAAAATAAAACTCACGCAATACCAATAAATCAATATATAGTTTAACAATAACTTTAAAAAAGTTAAACAACAGCTTTAAATCTAATAAGTCAGAAAAATATTTATACGTTTGTATATAAAACTATTTGAGTAAAATATATCATGAAAAAGAATATATGTATAATATATGTAAAAGAATATATGCCATGTGTGTAAATATTTCTTAATACAGACGTAATATTGTTATCAAGTGTCATATTTTGTGAAACGAAGTTTAGATTATGCACGAGTGTTAGACTGGTTTTCTAATTATCTCCTACGAGTTGCTAATTACTGATAAAGCTGCGATAGAAATGCATTGTGCAAGTTACAGGCACATCGCACAGTAACCCATGTTGTACAGTTAATTGCAACAGGCAAGCGATCTGGCGTTCTATCGAACGCTAGTGTGGGAAATTTCGATACATTTATACCTGTCTGTGGTATAATATAGCGCCCGTTTCGAAATTGACGAAAATTTGAATTACCAGTTGTATGAATTATAATATGATACATTAATTAATAATACATCAATAATCAATATTTAAATATCTTTACGAGTGCAAACTTTTATTATAATTTAAAGAGATACTTTATTTCTTGCACTCGCCATATTAGGTCCATATCACTTTAGACTTTTGACATCACTTTCGTATTCAGCAATGCACAATTACATTAGAATTTAAAAACATTTTATTTTTTTTGTATCCGTTATTTTGAACTTTTGATCTTCTTTTCGCATTCAGTAACCCCAACAACTTTTGAAAGTAATGAAATTTTATATCTTCATATTTTTGAATAAGTCAAACGTGTTAAATAGGTAAATAGTAAAACGGGTACTTTATATTTGATTTTACATTAACTTTAGTTTCATACACTTTAGCCATCTATTTCAGTTTTTGAAATGTCATCTGTAATTTTTTTTGCAAATAATTCATATTTCTAACTTGCACAGTAACCTGACAATCTAATTATATGACGCAAGTTTAATTACCGATCGTATCGTGACGATCGATCCTTATACATTACGCTTAACCATTGTGGTTATACATATAATACACAGCTTCGGTATAACCGATACAATGTATGCAAGTATAATAATGCTATCCGATGAAACTAATTTGAAGTTATGACAACAAATTATTATAATTTCTTTCAAGTATCGATCTCAAAAATACACTAAACTTTCGTATTACATTCAATCTTCTGGCCATCTTCTTTTGAGTTTTAATTAGTAAGTTTTGAAGAAATTTTATTATCCGTATCAGTTACTGTGTTAATTAATATATTTTGGAATCGTGTATTTTATTTATTTCGCACTCAATCTCTACAGTTAATAAAGTATTTTGTTCTGCTATATTTTATTACATTTTATTTTTGTAAAATATATTTTTCAGATTTCAATAAAATATTAATTTATTTATACGTATACATTTTGCTTATATTTTATCATATTTTTACTAATTTATTATCTTCTTTAATAAAAGAGAAACAACTTAATCTCTCTTAATTAAGATAATCTTGTTTTAACTTATACTTTAACTAAAAGTGTTTGCCCGTTTATTAACCGACTATACAGGAAATACATCATTTAATGCGTATTTTCCACTTTGATTTCAAACTTAATTTAATTTATTAATTCAAAATGAACATCAACTAGAAAATTGGGTCAAAGATATTTTAAATACAAGCGTTAAGTAACCCTACATGTGTTAATGTAGATTATTATTTAATTTGTTTACTTATTATTTATTATATATACCTACTTTACATTTCTTTTCTCTCAAAGAAGATTAAATATGCATTAATTGATTCTTTTAGATTATCCGTAAATTACTAATTTACTTTTTTTTTTAATTTAACGTTATGTCACGATCTTGTGATATTTTTCAAACATCTCTTAATTTCCTTTAGAGGTAAAAATCTTTCTTTCTTTGACCATTAAAGGAATGAGATTGTCGATAAGCCCATCAATTAAATTATTCCGAAGACCATTCATAAAATAATAGAATCGCATGATAAATTTAAATAATTTCGTTCTCTTTATTTTAATAATTAATTTTACTCAATTAATTGCCTAATTTAAAAAGAGAAAGATATGTCACTCACTCTGTCTGATTATCCTCAAAAGTCAGCGTTCCTTCAGTATGCACGTATTGCTTGCCGGGTTTCGCAGTGCCTTCCTCAGTACGATAAGGGACAATCACGCGACCGCGGGCTCCACTATAGCGTACTACTCGCAGAGGATGCTGACCTACGCTCTCCACTAGTTCTACATCTCTCTCGGGAAACCCGAAAATGCCGCTGTGATCGTCATCCAGGATCATTACCGTCGCCATGCTCGGCGAGACAAGCATTGCTGGCTGCGACACATTACTGAGCCTAAAAATAAAAGAGATATTCACATCAATTCGAGAAAAATTAAACTGACACTTCAACAACAGAAATCATTTTTGTGAATTCAGCACGGTAGCACAATAAAAATAAATTATTGCTATAAATTATCATATCTATTTTTAGAACAAGCATATGTCAATTTATATAAGCATTATTTATTAATTCTTTTTGTAATGACTAATATAAATAGCTTTTACGAATGTTCTTTCGTTCTTTCAAATCGACGTTTGACTACATAACTCTTAATTTGCTGATCGACAGATCCTTTATTTTCTATCTAAAAATACCATTCAGTAAAATACTTTAATCAAGTTCGCAGATAAGCTGGTCTATAATTTCGACGTTGAATACTCGCCTTTCAAAGGAGCATTCGTCCAAGATTTTATTTTTATCCGTTGATCTCCTTTGATGTCGTTCCTGAGATATATTTTCTCTTACTTATTTTTTACTATTATTTAAAGCCTTTATGTTTTTCCAATGATATACATATATAACAAGTATAATTTTGTTATTAATAATTACTTTATTTTTACTATATATATTATGTTATATTTACTTGATCTTAGATCTGTGCTATTGATTAACTTGTATTTAATTTATATTATGTTTTTATATATTTTTTCTTTGTATCTAAATAAATATAGAGAAATAAAACATTTTTAAAATAATGATATAATGTCTCGTACAACACATAATACAATGAAATGACAGACGATATCGCTCTGTTACCTTTCATCATTACGACAGTTCGAGTACATGCGAGACAATAAGCTATTAGTGACAACTAAATAGTCTTTAGATTTCTTTTAGAATTATGACAAAGATTACTAGGTCACAATAATTCTCTCCTCGACCTATATCGCTGATAATCAGGGCAACTCTTTATTATACCGTATAATTGACGCAGAAGTGTATACAATGCGATTTAACTTCTCCGTATATTTACTCCGATTTTCCTTAGCCGAATTATCAAGTACGTTTATCAGCACACGTTTTACTTATAGATTTAATTGCGCGTGCACGTGTGGTTTCCGCGCGACCCCGTGATGCAATCTGGCGCATGCGACGTAAAGTTGCAAATAACAGAAATAATCGGGTCATCTGGCTATATCGACACGAACCTGTAATTTTCAATCGTATAAGCGTGAAATAAAAGAATCTATTCGTTCTAGTTACCTTATTGCATTTTAAAAAAGATATATGTATCTCCAAGCTTTCAAGGAAAGAGAAACGCGAAAAGACCAATCAAAGAAGAAAGAAGAGAAAAGAAATGAAATATGGAGAAACTGCAAGAAACAGAATTAAAATCAACATATAGCGCGCGATGTATCATCTAAAATACATCTCTGTGACTCAAAACCGTTCTATCGTGATTTCATGTATATACCTAATCACGCTGCTTTTAATCTGAGGACTACACACGTGACATGATGAAAAGTTCAAGCCTTTTTCTTAGCATTCTTAGGAATTTACGAGGTTGACAATGCTAGGCAAAAGGATACTAAAGGATGTTTAAAATGACGTTTGCACACTGAATGTTTACGAATTATACAGTACAAAAGATTTAGTTCCTGAATTTTCTAAAAACCAATATATAATATTTTATTAGGCATAGGTCAATAATTTAATACAGTTTCCACATTCTTCTGGAAAAAAAAATTTGTCAAAAACATTTTTATTATTAGTTATACATAAAAATATCTAGCTAAGAGATTCAGTAGTCTGTATATAAAAAAAATATAGTACATAGTCCTAGAGTACAATTGTTTTCTTATAATGTCATCCTTATTCAATTGTAGCAATAACAAATTTTGTTAAAAACAGAATAAAAATATAGTATAAAAAGAAACAAATATGTAAAATATGTCGATGTCAAAATTAAATCTATCTGTAAAATAAATTTATAAAATGTATGTGTGTGTGTGTGTATATATATATATATATATATATATAATGTATAATATTATTTATCAATTCATTGTTTAATATTAATTGTGCATATTATTATACATATATTTTATATGTATAAAATACACAAAATTGTGTTAATTTAACAAATCCATAATAATATTAAAAGCATATGAATTAAATAATTAAATTGATTAATTAATTAATTGTTTTTAAATTTTTAGATTTTTGAATGTATCTTCATGATATCTTCCAAACTTGTGTACTGTATAAAATGCCATTAACAACTTTAATTACATTGAGAAGAGCCACGCTAATAGCCAATCTTAAATGTCTTTCATTAAGATTCAATCAATAGCAGCTTATCTGCTGATTAAATTGCAAATGTTACTCGTTTGAAATTAATGGGATGATCGCCTTTTCACCGCTGGTCAATGATCTGTGATCGTAATACACTATATCCACCATAAATGTATACGTTGAGAATCATTTAAAGAATCGTTTAAAAGAAAATTGAAGTAATTGCAGCTCTTAAGTAGCACGATAATTATACTGGATGTCTCATCGCGTTGATGACAGACTCTTTAGATAAAGTTAAATCCAATAAAAAAATATACACACATACGTACCTCACGAATTATGAGAAAGAGGATGAGAAAATAATTGAAAATATAGGATTTATAAACCAAATTTTTAGAGAAACCAGATATGTAAATACATCAAATTAAATAAAGCTCATCCTTTGTTTAATTTTAAGTGGGCTTTTCAATGTTCGTTAGAAAATCAAAATTTGTGTGTGTGTGTGTGTGTGTGTGTGTGTGTGTGTGTATGTGTGTGTGTGTTAAAAGTGATTCAAGTGAGATATAGCTATTCAAATATTTAATAACTTCCAAAACTCCGCAGAGATGTGATATAAAACAATGAAGCTTTAATAAAAGTAATATTAATAAGAGTAATATGAATAAAAGTAATATCAATAAAAAACAAAAAATAATTTAACAAAGGAAATATCACCTTGTTTATCAAAAACGCTTGATATCGAATATCCCGACATAATTCCGATAACTTCAACAATTATTTAACGCAATTTAAAAATAAAAAAAACAATGTAAAAAATCTCAGAACGCGATATATTTTAATTTTAAAATTAGTATTATTAATAGAATAAAAAATTAATTTTTCAGATGTGTCTGCCATTAAAGTTATATTAAAAATTTTGAAACTGAAATTTTATTTAACATAATTTAATTTTTGTTAATTATAAATAATACATTAAATTAATAATAATATTAAATTTTTTTTTATTTTAATGTTTATACACAACTCATCACATATTACGTATATTAATAGTACGAGAACAACTAGCTGCAATGACATTCTATTTTTATCATTTCCCTTTGCAGCGTTTAAAATACTTTCGATAACCACTCTCATATCTTATCGCGAAAATTATTACGGTACTTTTCACAAGTTTTCGCAAAAAATGATCGTCAATTTACTAACCTGACATAAAAATGTTCATCCTCCTCGAACAATTCGTCATCGATAACGGACAGCTGGATAGTCTTCATGGTCTCGCCGGGCTCAAAAGTCAGAGTGCCCTTGGCACTCACATAATCAGATCCGGCCTCGGCGGAGCCATCTTCCGTGTAGTAATCCACGGTGCAGGGTCTGTTGAGATCACCTCCAGCCCTGGAAACGCCCACCTCAAAGGTTCCAACGTTCTCCATCACGGTGTAATGACCAGGTTCGAAAAATACTCTCATGGCGTTGACATGTTCGATATCGATGCTCTCCGCTTCGGCTTTCTGCAACTCGGCCTTGACCTCGCTAAGGTCGCTCTGCGCTCTCTCGCTGATCTTCCTGCTGAGATTGCCCGCGCCTACCATCTTCCTCGTAGCCTGCACCCTATAAAAGGCCCTGCTCTTAGGGCCCTTGCCGAGCACTTCCTCGTGAGCCATGACCTCCAATTGCTCCAGAGACAAAGTCGGGTACTTTTTGCGCAATTCCTTCAGAGTGTTAATGTAATCTCTACGAGTTTGCTCGAACTCTCTCGCTTCGGGGGAATCGACGTCGGCTAGGCGATCGACCATGCCGTGAAGACCGTCTTGCTGAGGCTTGATCTCCAGCTCCACCCCCATCTCGGAATCCGCGGCCTCCGCCTGCACGATTACACCCCGCTTATTCATCCGGTAACCTTTGTGCAGATACTTGTAGATTAATAGCCGTCGATCAGCAACGTAAGCCGTCAATACCGTGGCCGGGAAGAAGGAGAAGGTCAGAATGCCCTCCCAGATCTCGAGGACACCAGGACTGGACACCGCCAGGATAACGTAGAGCCATACGTAGGCGAAGATGCTCCAGGTAGCGGTGACGAAGAAAACGCGCAGATGTTTTATCTTCCGGGTCTCACCGTTCGGGATTACAAACACGCACAAGGAAATGATAACAAAGAGATTGTAAGCGGCGGAGCCGACGATCGTGCCCGGGCCCAGCTCGCCCGCTTGAAAGTTCTTCGCCCAAATCTCGATGATGGACAGCAGGATCTCAGGAGCACTGCTGCCGAGCGCCATTAAGGTCAGATTGGCCACCGTCTCGTTCCACACTCGCACCACGACGATCTGCGGCTCCCTCCCGTGACGGCGCACCACCAATTCCTTCTCCTTGGACGTGATCACCTCGATGGCAGCCATAAAGCGGTCGCTGATGATCGACACGCCGATAAACAGGTATAACATCAGAATAAAGTACACCAGGCCTCGGAAGATGATGTCGATTAGATGCAGGTTGGTGTCCGGACGCCAGAGCGGTATCACTAGGCCCGGCTCGCAGCGCACCGAGTAGTTCCCAGACATATTGTCGAGAGTGTGTCGAGAATCGCGGAAACTTGGCGCGGTCTCTCAGCGACTTATTTGCCCCGTCTCTTCGGGGAATAAAACTCCGCTCGGAAAAATCCCGTTCTTCATTCAGACTGCCGAGCGATCTTCCCGCGGCGTTCGTTATCTTGACTCGCAAATTGTTTCCGAGGGATAAAAAAATTCGAAAAATTCACTCTCTCTTCGAGGAAAGGGACAAGAAGCGAAACAGATATAGATATATATATATATTTTTTTCTTTTAAGAAAAACGATCGGAGAAAGAGAGATTTATATAGACTATTTTCTCTCAATTAATACGCCAATTTTGCTCTCTATTACACTAACACTAATTAGCAAACCGATATTCACTCCTATATAAACGCGAAAAACGTAAACGAATCGGATCTTCCGCGTGCGATACAGGCGTGTTTGTTTTCGCTGGAGGAAGGGCGATGACGTTTCGGAACTTCCCCGCGGACAACTGGCGGCTTATACCATCAAGCTCCAATTTCGTACTGGCCGCGAGCTAATTTTTCCCATCAGCTTCCTCGCCAACTAATTTCGTTTTCTAATCAAAGTCTTCGACATCGTTTTTCCCGTCGCAAAATTGACCTTGGAGTATTTCTGTCCGTATTTCACTGTCCTGTCCGTTTCCCGCACTCACGCACTCCCGCCCTGCTAACACTCTTCTCCCTTTACGCGCCCCCGCTCACACCGTCGTAGGGACAAGCCAGAACCGCACCGGACAACACTGATAATAGGTATTATCGGCGTTGGGAATCGGCTACCGATGGAACCCATCGATATTACCGCGGCAGTGAGCTCCCATCACGAAGCGGACCCTCTGACATCACGGGGTAACAGAACCGTGCCGGGCCGCGTTCGAACGAACACTGAGAGAGGCGAGAGAGAAAGAGAGGAAGCTAGAGGAGAGAGCCGGCCAGACCGAGTGGGGAGTGGTGTCTCGGGTTAGCCAGACGTAGGCCACCCCATCCTCTACCGCTACCCTCCTCCTCGCCCTTTAGCCTTCTCCCCCCCTCTCTCTCTCTCTCTCTCTCTCTCTTTCTCTCTCTCTTTCTCTCTCTCTCTCTCTTGTTCTCGCTCTCGCTCTCCTCGTCCGGCTGCAGTGCGCCGGCGATACTCCTATCTCGGTCTCCTCTATCGTGGCGACGGTATCGCCAACCTTGTCGCGGTAGTACTTCCGTCTTTATCCGCTTTACAGCATCGGCGGTGCCTCTCTTCTTGTCAACTTTACAGCGTGACGGCCCCCCCTCTCTCTCTCTCTCTCTCTCTACCCCACCGAGCCGACGTTACTCTCGTCCTCGTCTGCTCCACTAGCCGTTACCGCCGCCCTCGTCACATACTTCTATCCTCGCCTGGCTTCGTCGCGCGAGCGTTTTACCCTCTTTGTCGGACTTTACCCCGCCGACAATGCTACTCCGAACTCCGTCAGGCGGTATCTCCATTCTCATCGTTCGCGAAGAAATGCCGCCGCTTTTCGCGTATCTACGCGCATCTCCCCAGTCACGCTTCACGCGGCGTAGTATAGTATCTTGTATTCATTCGTACGCGCCGGAGTAACGAGGATATATCTGTCTTCTTCTAGCAACCCACCCCACCTTTTTCCACCCCTCGCTTTTTCTACACCCCGTATTTATACCATTGTCCTCGTCGAACCCTAACGCTCTATATACCTTCTTTTCCTTCTCCCTTCTTTCCTCTCACCCCCCTCTTCTTTCTTTCTCCCCTTTTCTTATCTCTCTTTCTCTTATTCTATATCAGGGGTGGCTATTGCGTGGCGGCAGATCTCCCATACAACTCTCATGATGTAATACAAAGATTTGATTTTGTGTTTTACAAATGTAGACAAATCGTGTCATGTATGCGTATCTTTTCTTTTTTGTAAAGTCTGCATCTGGAAAATAGAAAAGATAGACCAAAATTAGTTTTTCTCGTGTGCATACAGAACGTTATACATATATAGAGAAAGGGGTGAAAGAGCGGGTAGGGAAGGAGAAAGGAAAGGAGGAAAAATAAGATAAAAGTAGAGTGTTAGGGTTCGACAAGGGCAGTGGCATAAATATGGAATATAGAAGACGCGATGGATAAAAAAAAGAAAGTAAGAGGATATTGTAGAAGGGTAGATATTTTTTCTATTTTTTTAATATATATGATGGGAATATTTTCTGTATGTAGATACTTCAAACTTCTATATATATATATACATTTGAAAAATAAAAAATATATTTTTTATTTAAAAAATACAATATATGTAATATATGTATTTAAACTTCTGTCTGTCTTCTTCATATTCTCTATATATTCTCATACTGATGTAATATATAAACAATTTTATGTTGAAAAAATACATATTTATTTTTAACATTTTGTAGGGATTTATGAAAAATGTGTGTGGAGGGAGAAGGGGAGAGAGAAAGAGAGAGAGTGAGTGAAAGATTCCAGTAACAAATATATATTTTTTTCAATAAAAATTATTTAAGTAATTATCAAGGATGTTTCTTTTAACTTTTAACTTTTGTGTAACTAAGAAATCTGTACCTCTTTAATTTATTTTAATTAATTTTAAAAGTACGTATTCTTGATTAGTGATTCCAGATTCTTTGCAGCTATTTCTGAAAATAATTGTTTTAATCCACATCCATCTCTTCCTTATGTATAAGTTTAATTTAAATGGATTTCCTGATATCACCTTCAGTATGGAATGAGTCTCATAAATAATTTAATTTTAATTACTATTGTTCTAAATGAATCCATTCAAATTGCCTTCGCCCTTTTAAAGTCGTTATCTTCGGTCGTTCTTAGATCCTTTCCATTCCTCTCTCGAACTACCCATGCATTTACTCATCCTCCCCATGTTCTCTCCCCTCGTTATACGGCTTGCATTTTCTCTCCTTCATCCCCATCCTTTGAGTCAGGAACGTATGCGGTAAGACAATTTAACATATCTAAAATCGAATTCTTGCAATAATATCGATTATTAAAAACTTATATACTATTAATATTTGTAAAGATAACGTAACCCTTTTTTAAACCAGTCGCGTAAATTTTAGTATAAAACATTGTGAGAGTCTACGTTAAAATCAAGAAATTAGAATTAAAATTTTGATGTTTTCTGAAATAATCCCTTCTGCGAAGTTCCTATATGCGCTATATCGCTTTGAACTCGATCCTCGTCACATTCGGGTGTCCATCCTCTTCCCGTTCTCGTTGCACCGCGCCCTCTTCTCATACTCTACCTACCTCGGCTCTCTCGCTACACGATTGCGCATGTGCGCCACTCGCAGGGTGCGCAAACAACACCCTGAAAGGGGTAGAAGCTAGAGGCTCACCTCGGTGTTCTGCATCTAGCTAGCACGGTTAATTCCAGATCAAGTATAATAGTGAATTTATACGGACATGGAGAGTAATTGGTTATTTTTGCAATTATTTTAGCAACTAATTAATGAAATGGTCATTAATCGTATGTTATTGAAATTTATTATTAACTGTACATTTTATGTTCGTAATTTTTACTTAATAATCATAAAATGAAAGATTATATTGTTTTCATTAAATACCTTTATTGCAGATGTTATTTAATTGAATATATTGTAATAAAAACGTTTTTAATTTATGTAATGTATCATTACCATTATCACTGCCAGCTTCTATTGAGAAGTAATTTTTCTAAAATTATAAAGAATTTAATTAAATTGTGCAAAATATTAGCGAAATATTACATTGTGTGAAAATAAATTGAATATCAATCGACAAAATCAATACAATTAATTCTATATTTTTTATTTATTCTTAATTAATAAATGCGAATCTCATAAAAAGCTATCTTTTTGATCGATTTAATAATGTATGCAATCAAAATTACATTTGCGGAATTTGTAATTACTTTCAGATTAATGATTAATGATTTTGTCATAATTGATGATGATCGCACTATTGGTTACATTCGATATTCTGGTTTTTATTATTTACTCTATATACGAATATTATTATATATATTATATTAATATCATCTAAAAATATAATTTAATCGCAACGATGTATTTGGCTAACTTTTACACAATGTAAAATGCGTAAAATGCGTTTAATCCTCTAGCACGACTTTGTAATGTGAAATGGAAGAAAAAAAGTGAAAATAGAAGATTTATCGTTTTCGTGGAAATCGTAGCGATCTCTAAAATTTGATATGCACGAGCTTATTCACTGTGCTCGTGCTTCTGCGTTTGCATTTATTTCACTATCGTTACACTCGAGTTTTGAAATAGTTGAAAT
This sequence comes from Temnothorax americanus, assembly GCF_048541705.1. Taxonomy (NCBI): domain Eukaryota; kingdom Metazoa; phylum Arthropoda; class Insecta; order Hymenoptera; family Formicidae; genus Temnothorax; species Temnothorax americanus. The sequence goes on from NW_027509349.1 coordinate 78,368, forward strand.
AAAAAAACTTCAAACGATTTAAAACATTTTTAAAATAGGTAAAGAATATGCTGTTTTTTAGATTATTCTACAAATAAAATCTTAACTTTAGAATAATGAGTTTTTAATAATTTTTTCAAAATATAAGGAATTTCGCATAAGTTAAATTTTTAATAAATGCAGTTACAAAGTTGAATATAAAAGAAAAATTGAATAAAGGACACCTAAATAAGTCTATGTATTAACAATAAGATGTAGGATACATAAGAATATTTATGTGGACATGACTTTATTTGCTCGTACGAGTTTATTATATAAAACGCATTTATTTTAAAAGATATAAGCAAAATATATGCAATTACGCATGCATATTTTATAATTATCTTATCTTATAGCAATACATAATGATGCAAACATTAAATGACCAAGTTTATAATAAAGCATTAGCAAAATACAATCGTAATATAATGAAATCAAATAATGTACTTTGTTTTAAGTACTTCATTTCAAGCATATAAGCACTATAAAGCGACAACGATTATTATTTGATTTTAATTTGTAAAACTAAATATTTATCGTAAAAAAACCTAATTATTTATTTGTATGGTGAAAAAACAAAATCGGTTTTTTTTTTCATATATCCGCTAAATGAGTTACACAATGAAAGATAATTCGAAAAATATGCATTAGCTAAATTAAAACTGATGTGCTTGTTTCATTATTTACCATGTTTTATGTGAAACATTTTTAAAACTTTCTAAAAATAGTATTTTTAATACAAATAAAGAGGATCTCTGAAAATAAGTACTATAAGGTACTATTAATATATGTATTTCTCTTACAAGTGATAAAAAGATTTTATTATAAATTACTTTTCTGTTTTCACCAATATACGTTTTAATTTAATGTACACCGAAATACTTAATTTTTGCCTTATTTCGGATTTCTCAGATTTCCACAAAACTTATTTGCAACTTTTTTTTTTAATGAAACAGTTAAATGCTAAGAAAATGTATTTCCAACCATTAAAAAATCTTATCATAATTCTAACGGTAAATATTCCTTGAATGATTACCACAAAATATTATTAGAATTATATAGAATTATCATCACCATAATTATTTTGGTTATCATCCTCATTATCACCCTCGTCTTCGTCATTATCGCATTGACACTGTGCGCATTTATCCTCAACACGCATATTCTTCAAATGTACTCTTAAGTGTCCTGGAAGCGATCGGAAAGACTCTGCTTTCAATATTGGCATAGGGTTCTCATCAAGGTAAACATTTGTCAGCTCTTTAAGGTTAATTAATGATATGTTGTCCAGTTCGGTGAAGTTATTTCGTTCAAGATGCAGCTCTTGAATGAACAACGTGTATCCCCAGTTCATCGGAAGCTCCCTAAGTCGATTTCCGGAAAGGTCCAGATATTTCAATTTCTGAAGATTATGGAAAGCTCGGAACTGAATTGTGGTTATAGCATTGTTTGATAAATATAAATACTCCAAACTACTCAAGTAAGGACAGAAAGTGCCTGAGAGAATTGCACTGATGCGATTTTCGGACAGATCAAGAGTCCTTAGGCGAAACATCGAGCAAACATCCGGTACGGTAGCAAGTGTATTGTTAGCCAAAGAAAGAGCACTTATGCTAATAGTATTATTAAAAGCGTTCTTGGGCACATCGGTGATCTTGTTGCCCGAGAGATCTAATATTGACAGCTGTCTCGTGTCACTGAAGGCATCGGGCGATATTTCTGAGATCAGATTGTTGGCTAAAGACAGATTCTGTAATAATACAGCGTCTTTCAAGGATATGGATTTGTCTTCGCAGTCCTCAAAGCATACTTGGGTAATGGCGTTATCGTCCATAATGAGTTCCCGTAAGTTCCTAAAATTAATAGACAAAATTAAAATAAAGAAATAAATAGCGTCAACAATAACAGTAACAGTGATATTAATAACAATGATAACAGGACAATAATAACAGCTATAAAATGACAAAACAATATAAAATCAATAACTGGAATGGTAGTGTGACAATAATAAAAATAATATCAATATTAATAACAATAATAACAAAAAATATCGATATCATTAAAAACAAAAATAAAGCAATATTAACACTACCAATAATGACAATAACAGAAATATACCAATGTCAATTACTGCCCATTTAAAAAATCCTGTTTTTTATATTCTATAAAAAACAATCCATAAACATTTGTACCTGGGTTTGCCTTGTTTGACTCGATCGATCAAATTTTTCTTTAGGTGAAGATGAGTCAATGTTGCCGGGATATTTTCGAAGACGACATCACTGGAGCTGATGCTGTTGTTGTTCAGATATAAGTGAGTCAAAATGGGTGTAGCGAGCTGAAAAGGCACTTGGAAGTTTCCTAATTGACTATTGCACAGGTGCAGATATTTCAAATTTGAAAAAACTTCATATTCAATCAGGGTATTTTTCAGGGGGTTATGAGAATCTCGGTTGTTATCGATAATTAACACCTCTAATTTTTCGTTTCCGGTCAACGACAATAGCTTTTCTTTCGGAATGTTATTTCCGGAAAGGTCCAGATACTGCAAGTTTCGCATATTGCGGAAAGCGAATGGCGAAATATCACTTATGTTATTGTCATCGAGTCTTAGATTGATGATGTCATTGCTGTTGATAAAGTCTCGACCGATTTTTTGAAGACCGACGTTAGAGAAACTGAAGATATGACTGTGTCGGGGGCACAGGGGCCCACGAATTATTGGTGGGACAGTTGAAGTGTCGGTTAAACGTGGCTTCTCATCATTTGGAAATAATTTATGCTTCTTGAAATCGTAAAGGGATGTTCCGTAGTTTTCCTGAGTTTTTGCTAGGTATACAGAGGTGTAAACGAGAAAAATCGTAAATTTGTGGCCTAGCACCATCTAAAAAAAGAAATAATAAACAGGCAAATTAATATATTTAACAATGAGATTAAGAAACACAAACTAACTTAGTATGTGTTTAGAAACTACTAATAAAATTAATTTATTAATAATAAATTAATATAAAATAAAAACAACAAATATATAAATTAAGTCAATAAAATAATAATAAGTTAACGTAAAAATAAGACTGTAATAAATTTTTTAAATAAATTAAAATTTCTTAAGAACATAATACATAAAAATTGGTAATCAGTTAAACTAATATTAAGAAATGGAATGGCTTATTATTATACTGACATAAAATAAATAATAATAATTAATAAATTTGAATATGCATGCAATGTATATGTATATATTAAATTTATATATTCATGTGTATAATATTTCGTAAAAATGCGGTTCAAAACCCCATTACAGGTTTATATAATATTTATTGAAAAAGAAAACTCTATAACTTACTCTATAATTTAATATACAAATTAAATCTTTTAGAATAAATAACATTTTTCTATTTTGATAATATAAATTACCTATTCACATCTATTCATCGCTTATAATATGAACACATAGAATTATATATATTAAAATAATTGTACAAGTAATAACATGGAATTTTATTGTTTTTTAAATATTTTAATCTTTTACGAGAAGCTTTCTACGTGTCATTTTTCCAAAAAAATAAGTGAAATAATATTTAATAAATTTTATATACGATTTTCAATTCAAATATTATAAGGTAATACTTTAAAAAACAATTATTTAAATTTATTTGTTATAGTCAAGATAATTACTTTACAATGAATTATTTAAATATATTTAGATATGGATTATATATATTAAATAGTCAATATTATATAAACATAAACCTATATTATAAATGTATTAAAAAAATATATATTTGTATGCTCTCTTAAGTATGTTCTAGACTTTAGTTATGTGAAAGAGTAACGTAATGATAATTTCGGGACAAATTTTAGTAATTTGCGGAATACTTACCATTGATGTTGGTTGTACGGTTTATTTCTTAAAGTTGTTAAACTCTTCTTAAATACTTCTCTGCACTCACGGATTAATTCACTCAAGCAGTCTAACACCTTTTGTCGCAAGCAGGCAAACTTATCTTCTTATATACCGAGGATGGTCCTCAGGGGGGTCTGTCTTCACGCAGTGCCGTCTATATGACGCATCATACCCTCCAGTTGAAATGAAGGCATTTATATTGTGTTAAGTTCACTTAATTAAAACAATCCTAAGCCTTTTCCTTAATTGAAATTGAGATACTATTTTATACTAAAAATACTGTATTAGAAATTGGTTTCTCATATTTTTAGTTTATTCGTTCTTTATTAATTAATTCATCTTTCGTAAAGGATATTAAATATCTCCAATATCATATATGTATATTTTAATAATTAAGAATAAAACAATATATATAAGATAGTTTGAAAATTTAAAGCCCTTACTTTGTAATTGATTCTAATGCGCATACAAATATACATATATATAAATGTTTTTTTAGAATATGTATTGTCTTTTTTTAAACAATTATATTTTCTGTTCTTATTTTTTTATTTTTCAGATTCTGTACCTCTTTATACTTTTTATGTCTAGATATTATTTTATTTTATTCTATTTTATGTATTGCATGTGCAATATAATGTATTACAATAGAAAAATATCGAAGATGATAAAATTAATATAATGTCTACTTTTTTATCCGCGATCAAAGATTATATCGTCGTTACTTTCCTGAGCACGCGCGATTAAAACGTATCTTGTGTCACGGGGATAATTTCTCATGAACTCCATGCATTCTTACGGCTAGTCTTACACACTTATCATACCATGCATCATCAACGTCCAATGGCATAAATAATCTGAACCATCTAAAGTTTGGTGAGAAAAGTTCTCAGAATTGCAGATCCGATAAGTGGCTTTTAGCATCTAATAAGATAAGGCATAATATATATTTAAAGAGTTGGATGTATTTTATAATTAATTTATTTTGTCTTTTGTATATGAGGTCTGAAAATTTTTATCAAGATATGTAATTTTAATTAAGTTGTTTTAGTTTTTAACTAATAAAAGATTATACCATGAGTGTTTGTAGCGTTTTTTTTTAGCAGCCAGAATAACTTCTATTAAAGCTAAATCCGTTCTTTTTTTAGTGGGAATTCAGCAGCATACTCAGCAGATAGCGAAGCTGTAGCGCGCCGAGTATCAACTAACAGCAGAGATTTTCTTACTACATATCCTATTACGTCGTTGGTATAAATTATTATTTCAAATGAACGGATCGGTTAAATATACTAAATAGTTTTTATTTTTGATTTACAAAAATGATATAACAATAATTAAAATAAGTTTACAATGTATATTTGAAAAAAAGTATGTCGGGGTTATAACTAAGAATTATGGCGTAATAAATTATTTTTGCGCCTTACATGATAGACTTATAAAAATTAGAGAGATGTTATACACATATGTGGAAATGTGGAATACTAAATGCACGTTAAACAAACGCTTAATAATTAAAATAATGAAGTTGCAAAATAGTAATCAGTATAGCGTTAAAACTGAATCATATTAAACTAAGAATATGGTAATAAAATCGGGTAACGGTTCTATTTCCAGAGTTGTTATCTTGGTAAAAGTATTATTTTTTACAAATAAATGGTTTAGTGAAGTTATTGAGTAAATTCCCATTTCGGAAATAGTCGCAAACTGATTCGAATTTACATTTAAATATTTGAGATTTTTTAACGGCAACGCCCAGTCAGTAGGCAAATGATTTAATTGGTTTTCCGATAAATCTAAATACTCCAATTTATCCAGACCTGAAAAGGTTTCTCTTTCAAGATTATCTATTCTATTTCCTTTTAACGACAACTTATTCAAGGATGTTAAATACTTAAAGCTGTTTGGACTAATGTGTTTGATCATATTATAACGTAAAGACAATTCCTTGATCCACTGAACATTATTTAGAGTAGGAATATATGAAAATTTATTATAATCTAATAAAAGTACGCGCAATGCACGAAACATTTCGTAATGAACGCCAATGTCATTATTTAAATTATTTCTTGATAAATCAAGTATTTCTAAGTAAGGCGTATCGAAAAATGCCGCACTTAGTTTCGTGCAATTAGATAATGATAGTGTTCGCAATGTCGTAGAATTTATATTAAGCTTTTCCAACGGATTCCCATTCAAATATAAAGTTGAAATTTCTGCTACGTTCCGTAGCATCAAATTGCGGAGATGATTGTTCTCCAAATGAAGAACGCGCAAAGATGATGGGATTTTGTAAAAAAAGTTCGGATCTAATTCTTGCGCATTGATATTTACTAAATCTAAACGTACCAATTTTGGAAAAGACTTATTAAAACCCCATAACAAAGTGGAAATGTCGTTTCCACTTAAATCGAGATATTCTAAATTTGGTAATTTCATGTTCGTGCTATCGAATGTCATAAATTTATACACATCTTCCGTTTCTTCATCGAAGGCTTCCGTTTGTGGTATTGCATTTACGTCTGACGTCGTCTGATAGCTTAAATCCAATACTTTTAGATATGGATGCTGAATTTGATTATTCTTATTGTAGAGATCAATATTGTTACGTGACAGATTGAAACAAGACAAATGAGTCACGTAATTCAAGATGTTTTGAGGAACTTTTTTGAAAAAGTTGTGGTGTACAGATACGTGACGGATTGCGTCACTTTGAATAACATTATTCTGAATATTTCGCAGATACATTTCGCTTAAATTGACAAATTCTGTATTTCCACAATTTTGTATTTTGTGGATTTCATTATCGGTAATTTTTATGTCGTGTATTGTTTCATGTTCTCTAGAACGTATTGATATGCTTTTCATATTCGGTTGCTGTAAGCTGTACTTTCCAGCAAAAAAAAGCGTTAATACAACCAGTATTATTGATTTCATCTGTAAAAATAATAAAAAATAACATACGTGACATTAAACGAAGTAAATGTACAACATAAAAAATATAAATATCTATAAAAAATTTTATTAGTTAGAAAACTTTGTTAGTTCAACTTTTTATAAGCGAAAAAATACTATTCTTTTATACACCATCTCTATTATTTACGTTAAATATCTTGGAAATTACGTGTGTTATATTAAAATTCTATTCTTTTAAATTCATTTAAAATTAAATAAAAATTGATAATTTGCTTGTTTCTGCCTATTATAAAGATTTACTTTACTAAGTATTTAAAATAAAAAATTTAATCTAGATTTACGAAATCTTTACTTCTCATTTTTGAATTCTAAATTAAGTCGAATTCTATTAATTATCGTAATAAAAACTACACGACAGACACAATTAATGAATTAATGTCATAGCGAAATATTAAATGTATCGCTTAGCTATTTCTTTATAAAATATACAAAGTTTACATGTAAATCATTATAAAATAACGAAAATATAACATACCATTGTAATAATTGCTTCGAAGTATAATAATTTTCTATTTTGTGGCTATTATATAGCGCCTCTGCACTCAGTCAGATGCTCTTTTCGTAAAGACTGTGCGCTTTCGTAACAGCAGCCTATATTTATACCGTCCCGTAATTATTAAAAACCCAGCATCTTCTATCTCACATGCATGTTTTTATCATCCGGAAGTTCCGGGGCAGATTAAACGCAAAGTTCATCGAAGCGATATCTAACAAACGTATTAAATTATCAAATAAATAGAAATATTTTCTGTGTATGTGTATATAAACACATAATATATGTATAATGTACAAAAATCACAAAAAGAATTATATTTGATCAAATTAATTGGGAAAGAGAAATTACATATTACAATATACTCACAAAACTATTGTGATTATAAAGAATTGCCGGTTAACGAACGTCAATCGCTCAACAGATATGTAGTTTAAACATTAGAATCTTCAAAGTCGACAAGAAGTTTCTCGAAATAATAAATATAATCAATTTCTTCTACGTTAAAATCTTCTACTGTACATTTTCTTCTACTCTACTTAATTCTTTTTTCTGCAAAACAAGATAGTCCTCTTACACCGTTATCCCGTTACACTGCTCTCACATTTACCACATGATCACATGAACACATGGAATGAGAAAGTGAATGAGAGAAAGAGAGAGAAAATTACGATGCATTTTCGTTCTGTGCATGTATATGGAATACAAGTAGTAAGTAAAGGAAAATTTTAGGATATAGAAAAGACGCTAATTATAATAATTAAATGCAATTATATTATTATAACTAGATTCAACTTTTATTTATAATAACTATATTTTAATAAATGTTAAAATAATTAAATAGTTTATATAATTATTAAATGTTTCTTCGATTAAAGTGTGTTCTTTATTTAAGATACTTTTAACTGATATATATTGCAACATTATTTAAAGAATCGATAAGTGTATGTAACTAAGGGAACATATTTGTAAAAGCTGAGAGAAAAATATTATAGTTGAGTGCTTTTGTCTCTGGCCTAATATGGACACACATCGATGTACACACATTATTTGAGTTCTCATATTTACTGTTGCTAAAATAAAATTACCTGAAATACGGTAACAGAGTTAATATAATAATATTAATAAGCGTACTTGACCAATTTTAATGTTTAATAATATGAAATATATTGCCTACCCCCTAAGCATATATATATATATATATATATATATATATACCATAAAACTTCTTTAACGATTTTCTTCGTTATTAATGGAAGGTTTTGCTTGATCTCTGCGTGTATATCGAGTTTCCATAATTGAATTTTCATATCGATGCTTTATATGCTTCCAAAGCCTCTGCGATAAATATTAAATAAATTAATTTCATTAATTTTTTGACAACTTCGATGACTTTATCAACACATATATCAATGTATCAACGTACCCCTTTGTTCACAGTTTCGTGTATATAATCGCAAGCCTGATCGTAAGCTCTCTCAAAGAACATCGCGCTAATCACAACGCCAAGTGTGAACGTAGAGCTCCGCTTGAACACGTAGCGATAAAATAAGCGTGCAGTCGTACGGAGCATGGTCAGAAATTATGGAAAATATTCGAGGACATGAAGTGCAATGTAGATTGAAATATTGATTGTCAAATTATTTATTTATAAATGGCTGCGTCCAGTGTGAGTGACGTAAAATATAGATTTTCAGTATAATACTAGCAGTGAATACCGAAATGCGGCCAATTTATCACGTTTTCGAGAAAAAGGAACGTAATTGACCAAAATCATCTTACACTACATTAAAAGTAATGTCATTTCGAAATACAACGATAAATTTATTTAGAGAAAATTTCTATTTTTTTAAAATTTACATCTACAATTTACACAATACATATATCTATGATAAAATTTCAATACGACAATTTGTGAAACTTATCAAATGTGACAGAGCACGTTTTGCGATTTATGTACTGCATATTATGTCAACAGAGAATGCTGTCAATATTATAGCAGGTTATGCCGTTTCAGTTAATGCTGTCAGGAAACGCAGCAAAAATTAAGCACAATTAATGTGCGTCACAATGTAACAGCAGAAATGCGGCAAAAATTTAGTGTAGAGTTTATCAACATAAATAAAGCAAATTTCAAACATTGCATGCTGGCACAATGTGTCAGCAGAGTGCACACCGAGATTGCACATAACTTGCTATCATATAGTAACGTGTAATAACAGATTGTCGGCAGGAATGAAACTTGTCTGCGAGTACACTATGATGGCAGAAACGCAGCATGCTCTGTTGGCATATCAATTAATTAAGACATTTTATTTAATGGTCTTTTATTTTTATAGTTTATAAAATAAATAATTTTTATTTTTGAATATACTAAAGTCTAAATTGTTTTATATCAATGTTAAATTCTGTGGATTTAAATTCTGTAAACATGATATACATATATATATATATATATATATATATATATATATATATATATATATATAATTCAAATAAAATTTGAGTTATAGTTATATAATTTTTAAAAATTGCAAACAATACGCGTGTAACGCATTTTTTAATTGAATTGAATTGATGTAATTATTACTTTGTATATGCCAATTTAATGACAAGTTATCATCATGATATTCTATTTAGCTTACTTTAGTTTCTCTTTATTTATTTCTAGGAAAAGATAGCACAAGCAGTGATACAAGCCATGATATATAGGCTGAATCATTCTGTTCTATTGCTTTCTCATAGAGGAAGCTGTTTTCGTAAAAAAAAATTTTTTTTAGTCGCTTTTGCCAATGTGTTTAGAATGTTCTAAAACGTCGAAAAATCGCTATTTTAAAAAATGTCGGTATGTGTATGTATGTGTGTATGTGTGTATGTATGTGCCAAATTTACCGAAATTTCTATAACTCCAAAACTAATCAACCAAATCTTAACGAATTATATGTGAAATAGGGGTAGAAAAAACTGAAGAATATAATAGAATTAATAAAAATTGCTAATATAATCAAGGGGTTCTTTTTTAATAAAATTTTGAATTTGCAGAAATGTTTGTTTACGCTTTAATTTCCGCAAATTTGGAGATATCGATCTATTTCTAATTTTATTATATTTTTCAGTCTTTTCTACCCCTATTTCATATATAATTCTTTAAGATTTGGTTGATTAGACTCAGCTTTATACGCGATCAAAGGTCCTTAATTTTTAGAAAAATGTCTGTAATAACTTTAACTTCTGTAAATTTTAAGATATTGGTCTATTTTTTATTTTGTTATATTCTTCAGTTTTCTCTTTATGTAATTCTTTAAGGCCGGTATTCATAGTCGGGTCTTATATTCAAAAGGCGTCATCAGCCAATCAGAGAGCTGTATTAGCATCTTAAGACGTCACTTTTTCTATGAGGAAGCCAAGTGCAAATTTCTAATTTGCACTATTTTTTTAACTTGTTTTTAATTGCATGACTTTTGACCTTGATTTGGGTTTCCATTCAATATAAACAACCAATATAAAACAACTGTGATTATAGATACAAAAATAATATTGAGTAATGTAGAACAGAACGTTTTCATTTAAGATTATGTTCTCGAGAGAAAACCATCTTTGGAAATTGAAAAATTAATCGTGTATTTTTCCTTGTACATTATAGAATGTTCTGTACCGTTGCAAAGGCAATTTAAGAATCATGTTTTGTAATCTAATCTTGCAAACTTCATTAAATTCTCTAGCAATTTGTATTGACGATAATGTATATGACAGCAGGATAGATAAAAGATAAAACATTATTAAATATGCTTTAATTGCAATGCTTGTATATATATTTCTATTCTTAATAACAATATCGTATAAAAATACAAGACAAGTACATACAGCCGGAGTCTACTGTACATAAAAACAATGATTACTTTTTAACAGGATGACGGAAAATATACAGAGCGTTTTTTCTCACACATGGATAGCTGATGTGTGTGTGTCACAAACGCATTAGTTTAAAGCTCAATTCTATTATAACATAAATTTCACGTTTTCTCCGCGTCATCGCGATGTAAAGTTTTCGGAATCAAAGTTGGTGTTTGCAACACCTTCCGTGATATCCTTATCTGTCCGGACACTGGATCTCGTCCGAAATATTTGACCTGTATCTCTTGACCGACTTCAAGTCCTAAAGCGCTGGGATGATGGATTTTACGTTGGTCTAATTGTGAGTTAGGTAATAATGCCGGTACCATATTGGAATATAACGTCACCATGACCCCAGTTTCTCGAATTTCCACTATTCTAGCGGTATAAATAGCGCCGAACTCCAAGGTTGGCTCACGATCCTTTCGCAAAATGTCGTCTATCATTTCCTTGGCCTCAGCCATGGCATCCTCATTTGGCGCAAATATTGAGTAGGTGTTTTCATCGTGCGGATATATCTGAACGATATAAAAATAAAGAACTGATAATCTCAAATTATATAATAATAACCAAAATAAGTGATATTAATAGTATCAGATCATCATGTACAAAATCGTGATAAAAATCTTACGTGCACTCCGGTCTCCAAAAATATCTTCTTCAGGTTCATTCCACCAACCCCGAGGAACTTTCCTCTTTGATGAATAGGAACCTCCAAGTTATCGACCACCGGCATCTTGTCCTTCCTAGTTTGTCGCGGTGCCCGTATCACGTTATTCATTATCTTAATTATTTCCAATTTAGCATTCGTCGCCTGATGTATACACTCCATCATGATTTTCAACGGGACACCTGGTATCTTTACATCAGCCTGCAACGCGGTGAATCCTCGCTTGGTACCTGCTATTTTGAAATCCATGTCCCCGAGGTAATCCTCGATTCCCTGCAATCAAAAGTTTTTGTCAAAATCGCTGACTTTAATACCGACGTCCAATTCCAGTGATTAAACTTTAACAACTCGTAACTCGGGATAAACTTATCCTGAAGGGATCAACAATCTGATCTGAATCCAAGATCAAATCGATACATGTTCAGTTAATAATAAATTACTTCATATCACATAACTTTTGTACAAAACATTTCTTTTTTTATAATAGCATACTTTCCGAAATATTTAGAGGTGTCGATACTAGGTCTATGATCGACTTCAGGCCCGTTCTACATGCGCGCGTAGAGCGTAATTTTTTTAATATACAGAATGGCCCACGTAAAGCTTAACATCCAGAGAATTACGCGATCAATTTTAATTGTTCTAATGTCAAATTTTATAGATTTCAAAAGTCTTTAAACCTATGTCAAAATTGATCCTCATTTATTCCCTCAGGAGGATAAAGCGGTAACTTGAAAATTTTCAACGGGAACCTATATAAAACCAATTATTTCTATAATTTATGTCAGAAGACGAGCAACCTTCGTCCGATATATTTTTCTTAAAACCATTCTCCTTCAAAAATCACGTGTTTGAAATTCGGAGAGATACGTATGTACGTATAACCGAGTTAACAGTTATCTAAACGGTGTAGTAAGACTATGTAAATACGTACTAATATATCGGTCAATATTTTGTACTCCTCGATATTCATATTGGTTTCATTACATTTAGTTACAAGACCAATAGCCACGCCGGCTGTTGCCGAAGATATTGGTATACCTGCGTCGAGCAGTGCCAAACTTCCACCGCAGACGGTAGCCATCGAGGAAGAACCTTTTCATAAAATATAAAAAATAAATACTGATACATAACTTATACCGATACATCATATCGCGCCTATATAAAAACGTTTTTGATATAACCAAGTTTGGAGTCACTCTGACATTGCCTCACCATTTGATTCTAGGACTTCGCTAGTCAGTCTTATAGTGAAGGGATAATCCTTTGGAAGAACCGGTCGCAAAGCTTTCTCCGCCAAAGCGCCGTGTCCCAATTCTCGGCGGCCTACTCGACTTACATTTCCCGTTTCATTGGTTGCGTAAGGTGGAAACTCGTAATGAAGAAAGAAGTTCTTTTCCTTCACGCCACTGCCACAAAAAAGTTAAAATTTCAGATGTTTATTATGCGTTAATAAGATTTAATCAGACAAATTCAACGAATAATCCATATCTGACTAAAAAGAATTCAAGTAGAAATCGAAAATAGTAGATTGTAAACGCAAACACTGTCTTATTAACAACTACAGTAAATATTGTAACGCGTAGACATTTGTGCTTGTCTATTCTTACTTAGCTAATTCTTTCAGTAAAACTATATTCTAATTTAAACCCTTTTCTATATTTTCAGATCGAGATATCTCTGTAACAAAATCTTGCACTACATTGTGACGCAGTTGCAATGTCATAAAACAAAATAAACCAGTACAAAAGAAAGAATAATGTCCAAGCTTAATTGTATTACTATTAATATACCTAATTAGCATCGAAATGGCGTCCATTTTCAGCGCACTCTCCAAAGAGTCCAAAGTCACGGTGCACATGACCTGGGTTTGACCTCTTTGAAACACAGCTGAACCATGAAGAGGATTGAAGAGATCTACTTGACACGATATATCGCGTAGACCATCCATCGAGCGACCATCGCACCTGCAAATCATCAATTCCTAATATCTCGATCGTTATTCGAAGATCGACGATAAAAAAACATCTTACAATATAAGAAAAAATACCTGACATCCTTCTCTAAAATCAACGTCCTAAATACATCTCTGACAATTTTTCCAAAGTTTTTTTCCGCTAACTTAACATCCAAATCCGCGTTATCCTTTCGCAATGTTTCGATAACGCTATTTCTAAGATCATTAACTGCGTTATCTCTCGATATCTTATCGTACGTATGATTTGTAAATATATCTCGCAATTTTGCCTCCGAGAGTTCTTTCACGGTACCCTTCGGATTATCGTCTTGCCGTTGTTCATTAGTTTCAATCTCTCTTTTCGTTTTACCGCACGTCTTTTGCAAATTCGTAATCGCCGTTACAATGCCCTGGCATTCCTTGACGCCAAGCTTTATCGCCTTCTTTAAATGTTGCTCCAATATCTCATTGGCCGAGCCTTCTAACATGATGATTAGATTTTGCTTAGTCGCGGTGATAATGAGGTTCAATATACCGTCCTGAATTTGACGTCTGGTAGGATTGATTATCATTTCATTGTCGATCATTCCGAGTCTAACAGCGCCCACAGGACCATTCCATGGAATATCGGAAACGCTGAGAGCCGCGGAGGCGCCATTAATGGCAATCACATCTGGATCGTTCGTGCCGTCGATAGCTAACATGTTGCACATTATCTGGGTGTTAAAGTAGAAGCCTTCTGGAAATAATGGCCTTATGGACCGATCAATGACTCTGCTCGTAAGAATTTCGTGCTCGCTCGGTCCAAGTTCCCTTCGTAGAAAGTTAGTTGGTATACGACCGGCCGCCGCCGCTTTCTGTCTATAGTCCACGACGAGTGGCAGGAACGAAGAGGTAGACGACTGGTTCTGACAGACTGCGGTGACCATGACAGAAGTGTCTCCCAGAGTCGTAACTGCGCAACCATCGGCGAAACGTGCATATTTGCCCGTAGAGAAGTGGAGTTGCTTGCTGGACATATAAAAAACACATCAGCCAATCAGAAATATATATATATATATATATATATATATACACACATATATATAAATTATTATTGAATAGAGTTAATTCTTTCTCATAATTTCTAAGCACTTTTCAAATAAGTGATAAACTGAAAACAAGGGGTTTCTAAAAATAAACAAAAAACTTTACAGAAACTACGAATTAAAAACCATATTTTTCAGTTAATTTCAGGTAGATTACATCTGATTACATCTGATTCGAAATATAGGTTACAATGTGCGAACGTGACAATCTCCAGTTCTCACCCGTCAGACAACGTGACAGTCTCCGTGCCGACATTCTTGTTACTTGCGCTACTAAACTTAACGTAACAAACATTTCCATTTTCACACAAATTTTTACATGGCAAAACTACTGATCTCCGGTATCTCGATAACCTAAAACTCGTAAACGCTAGCATCTTTGACGCACGCACACGCACGTGAATGTGAATATAGACCATAGACTCTCATTGGGTCGCCGATCGTGACATTTTTCAAGTGAGCCGCCATATTTGGACGATAGAAAGCGCCATTTGATGCCTTCCCGCTTGAAATTGATTTCCGCCAATCAGACGCGTTGCATCGTGACTGTCAAGTTCAGTCAAGTTCGCCACATCCAATCGTTTCGGAATAGTATATGTTTTTTTGACAACACGTATGCATGAGATTTGTTTACATTGCTTGAAATCGATAAAAATTAACGAGATAAATGTACTACGTTCGAGCGCGTTGGGGATGGAGAAAGCGGAGATTCTGAAGGCAAAAAGTGCAAACAATAGAAACCTGATCTGTTAAACGCACTTTCGAAGCAACATTTGGCGAACTTGACAATCCGATATAAACAGACGTCAGATGCGACGCGGTCCGGAGGAGACTTCAAGTAGGAAGACATCACTGACGCCTTCTGCTTCTGATAGAAATTATTGGCGACTTTCAGCGAAAAAGAAACAACTCTCATTGAGCGGTTAATGATTATCATCATTATTATTATTGGTTTCTATACTCAGATCCAGCGAAGAACCAAAGACAAGAATCAATTTTATAGAGCTCATTGAGCGCTCACTGCTGTGGAGCTGCTTTTTCTACTGAACGCATTAATAGAGAACTCTTGCGCGTGCCATGAATACTGCGAATGCTTTGGGAAACAAAAACAGCGATGACTGACATCATTTAAATTAAAAAAGAACTCTTTACTTTTTTCTCATTAATATAAAACAAACAGATCTTGAAAACTCTCCACTTTCATTGTTGATGATGGTTTTTGTTCATTCGATTAGATTCTTCATTTGAATTTATAAATATACCGCATTGAAACAGTCTAGTATTTAAATTTATGCCATTATATTATGTATAAAAAGATTTGTTAAAGTTTTCTTGTTATTTAAGCTTTTCTTAATTTTTTCCCCGACATTTTAGGAATGTAAATTACGTAAAGAACGCGTCGTTGTTTATTTCGCTTTGCGAAATTTGTTGTTGCGCTTCCGACTGGTCGTATAGTTCGATAAATGTGTGGATCGAAAACAACGGGGACGGCTCTTCCTTTCTTTCTATGAGCTCTTTATATGTATTGCAAATGCGGTTTCACTTTCTCGCTCTACTGTCTTGTCATTTCGCGCAAGGCGAGATGCATTCGCGCCAACATATATATCTTGTTTCATTTCTATTATTAGCGTGTGTGTTACTTTAGGAAATTCTCTGGGGATGCTGCGTAACAAAGTAGAACAATATTAAGAATTTTTCATGTGAATGTATGCCGAAAAATCTCTGTATATCTACGGTTGATTCGTATTCATCAACTTGAAACGACGTCGATTAATCTATTCGTTAGGCTCAATGTACAAAATCGAATTATCTTTAGGATATAATTCGAACATTATTAGAAATCGCCGGTTGCACGTTTATAGATTCCCTGTAAACGCGGTATCCTGCAACATCGAGTAACAACGCAAATCAGAACAGTGCATTATCGTCTTAGCGATTATATCATTATATCGACCGCGTTTCTCTCAGCTCGTACGAGTAGAGTGATTCGCTCTCGAAAGTTGTCGCTTCGTTTCAGTACGTATGAGATAGAAAGAGAGAGAAAAGAGAGAGAGAGAGAGAGACTTGAATCGCGCCTCGGTTCCCTCGGTTTCTTTCCTCGAGCAATCTAATCGCTAATCACAATATGCCCAACCATTCGCACAGCTCTCCACGCGACGAAATTCTTTTACCAAGGAAGAAAGTCCTCCGAATTTAAATAATCCTGCGAAAGCTTTGTCTTCTGGCGACGAAGTGAGAGAAAGTCTCTCACCTTCTTTTTTATTTTATTTTTTTTTTTACCGATTCGCTTCGTTAATTTTTTTACCGCGCCTCTCGAACGGATTATAAGGATTTCTTTCGATCGATTTCCATTCGAGCCACTCAAAACGAAAGAAAAATCTCATTTGCTTCCCGTTTATTTTTATCGTCGTGCCTGCAGCTTTTTCGAAATTGATTTGAGATCTCAAAGACATTACGGTTTGGAGGATTCGAAGATCTCATTGGGTTCCAGATTTCGAGTATCTAAAAAAATCAACAATTAAAACTCTCGGGCGCATTTTAAATCGAAAAATACAAAATCCATAGATGTTTAATTTAATTTTTTTTTAACGTGAGATCACTCTTTTTCGTATTTTAAACGGGACGTTTCTAAGATCGAAATCTTACCTCGTCGTCGTTTTAACTCGTAAAAATTTACGTCGAGGTTTCATTCTGTAAATTATGATGTTAAACGCGCCTCATGTTTCTTCAACATCTGCTAGACCACATCGCTTTTCCCCTCTCCCGCGCTATTCAACGATCACTTTCTTCGAGATCGCCTCGTATACCGAAGGATCCGCTCTTCGCGTCGCGCTAATCCTACTCGAGGACCGGCGATTGGCGTCGCCGAGGCCAGTCAGGCTATGCGGATCCATAGATCATAGCGATCCGCAGCGCGGTGTGGTGATCCAGCGCGGATATTCTTGATTTCGCTGGTGATGTATCGTCCGCGCGGTGATTTCCTCGTCCTGCTGGTGGTTGTTCTAGCGGAGGTCCAGGGTGCCACGATAAGAATCATCCGAGAGGATCATTTTAGTAAGTAATTTATCGACCCTGCGATTTTTCTTACTCGAAATCTTTCTTTCTTTTCTTCGGTGTAATAAAATCCCTAAAAAATAAAATGAAATTCTATTAATTAAACACAGGTATAATATCTTTCAAAGTGCAATTTTTTGTAAGATTTAGATATATTTCTCAGTGTAATATTTGATTAATAAGATTGAGTTGATATCTATTTTTGAGTAGCTAGTTCTTTTATTTGATAATTTATATTTTATTTTTTAATTTTATAAGATTTTTTCTTTCTTTTCTTCGATATCTAATTAGCATCGTTATCATAATCTTTAAGATATGTAATTTCTAATTTTTGAAATTTGTAATTTCCCAGCAAACACATCAGAATACACCTTTGATACCTTTGGTGTATTCTGTGTTTGCCGGGTTAATTTTAATTTCTGGAACTTGTGATTAATTTAACATTTCTGCCACTTTGTGTATACTGGATTTCTGGAATAATAGGAACTTCAGTTTCATCGAATTTTGAATTGCTAGTATTTGAAAATTAATGCATCCTTTTTATATTTTGTTTGTTATACGCTTGGATTTTAGACCTGTATACAATAACTTTGGATAATTCGTAGGTATCACGCGATAAAATACCAAATACATTTCAGAAATATTCGCGTATTTAACGCTTATTCACCGATTACTTACGAATCGATCCTGGACATATATTCTCGCCGAGTTTTGTCGCGCTCTTAAATTTCGCTCTGAGTATCCCTGGTGCCGTATTTGGCCACGTGGAATTCGTGTCTCGCGATTCCAAAGTAAAAGCATTAAGCAAATATAAACGGCTTCCGGTAACAGAGTGCGGATGTCCAGCAGCGTCGCAGCGGCAGCCGCGATCGATCGTCTCGCCGGAGGTCCAGCTGATGGAGGACGGCGTCTCGTTGTCAACGACCACCACCACCACCGGGCGCATTTTCAACGGCAAGCCCAGCAGAAGGGGCGCGTGGCCTTGGCAGGTGTCCCTTCAGTTGCTACACCCGAAGCTGGGTTTTATCGGTCACTGGTGCGGCGGGGTGCTGATCGACCCCAAGTGGGTGATCACCGCCGCTCACTGCATTCACAAGTGAGTTTGATACTTCTACCGAATGATAGATTTTCCCGGAAAGTTACTTCGCTGTTCCATTCCGCGGGAAGCGTACTCTGAATTTTAATATCAAAATTCAATTTTAATTCCTAATACTTCAAACTAACTCTTACCATTCTTCAAAAGTATAAGCTGTTCTTAATTTCTTTTTCTCTCTTATAAAATTTTCAGTTAATTCAGCATACTCCTAAGTCCAAATCATTAAATGAATACTTATCACTCATGTTTAAACGACATTCTTAGTTCATATTTTATTTTTTCAAGTATTTACCTTATGCTTCGTATTCTCAAGTGGATATTTACTTCAGCGAATTGTTCAATTTACCCATCGGTGCGCTTTGGACCGCGGTGGTCGGCGAATGGGAATTGGACTCGGGAGGACGCGGATCCGCACGCCTGCCCGTCGAGAAAGTGATCCTTCACGAGAGATTCAATAATTACGTGCACGACATAGGTGAGTCCTTGAATACCTTCGAAATGCGCGGAAAAACATTCGACAAAACCCAGTTTCACTAATTCGATCAAGGTCATCCTTTACTAAATCTGCGCGTTTTTATCTTATTTCATCCAGAATTAATTCTAAAGACGGAGAAATCTCGCGAGTCGCAGATTCCCATGCTGGAGTTCTGAGAATGATCTCCCTGTTACAGCCTTGATGAAACTCGCCAGGCCGGCACCTCTGTCCAAGGTCGTTCGCACCATCTGCCTTCCCGGCCCCGGGCAGGATCTCAGCCAAGGACAATGCGTGACCTCCGGCTGGGGTCGATACGGTCCCTCGCCCTCGCTCTCTACCGCTCTTCTAGAGGCCAGTGTCCCGCTCCTAAATCTGGAGGAGTGTCTGCAAGCCTACGGCACCTCGGTACCCATCAGGAAGGGCCACCTCTGCGCCGGTCAGATCGACGGTTCCTCCGGAAGCTGCGTGGTAATTCGTCATTTTTCTATAAGAAATTAATTTGTTTATTGAAAAAAAACTAGCTACGTAGAAAATAACCAGGTTTCTCTCTTATTTAAAACGTACGATGGAATGTTTTATCATTGAACGGTGAAACGGAAAACTTGATTCATCCTGTATAATTCATTGATACAAACGCGCGAGCGCATTAATATATGCGTGTACCGGCTACCGAGAGTAAAACGAACCGCTCGCTAACACGTTTTATTATCTGAAAGTGTCGATTTGTCGTTTAATTACGTCGCTCGTGCACTTTCCCATAATAAAATCGACCGCGCGATCGGCGGCGCGCGAGATTACGGAGATTTATATTCAAGAATTGCTTATATATCGACTCGAAATAAAGTATTTTCAAATTCCAAATGTAGAATTAACGAATGATAGACAGAGAACAAACACTTGTGGGATTCTATTGTGATATATCGAATTAATTATAACATCAAAGTTTATAAACAATAATAAATACGCAGAAACTAAATAACTGAATCTCATCTTTTGTCCTGATCCTCAGGGTGACTCCGGAGGACCTCTACAGTGTCGTCGTACTGACGGCGTTTGGCAGCTGGTCGGTGTCACGTCGTTCGGATCCGGTTGCGCTAGACCGGGCTACCCGGATGTGTACACCAAGATACAACATTATCTACACTGGATCAACAAGACAATCGACGCCAACAACGACGACGAACGGCGATGAAATTCCCTCCTGTAAATATCAATGATGTAAATATGTATTGTACAGTATGCTAGCGTATCCAGTTCCTCGTACTTGTATATATATAGCCTCATCTGCGTTGTATATTGTACGCTAATTTGTATTGCACTTAGAAATCGTTTATATTTATTTTATATCTTAGGAATGTACATGCGTGTATTATGTAGCTTTTTCTGTTATATTATCGCACGGTTTAAAATTTGATTACTTAATTTATATGAAATATACATTATATCTTATTATTTATTTATACATGTATACATTATTTATACACAGTTAATTAAACGGTTAGTTAAAAGCAGTGTGTGATATAAAACGTTTTGTAATAAAATTATTTTAATGCAATAATATAGTAGAAGAATATTCCATTTTTATGTACAAGGCATAAAATGATCTCCGTTTTACGTGGCATTTCATGTAGCGCGTTATATTTGTTACATTGTACATTTGCATCGTTTGTAAGTTTATAATATATACATTTGGAAAAAGAAAGTTTCAAGTACGCAAATAAAAATTTAATAAAAAAAACAGACGTTAATTAAACACCTATAAAAGTCAAGATAACATAATCGAAAAAATAAATGTATATATATGGGTCACGTTGCGAATCTGACAAAGATAATAAACAGGCTGTAGAAAGTTGAAAACACTAGGGTAACGACGTGCACGAGCTTTTTATACAGCTGCTTATAATAATCATCTTATTTACAGATTGTAATCATAAATATTTGCAAATGATCCAGTCGATTAAACGTCGGAATCAAAATAAATAAGATGATAGGGTCCCGCGAGGATCGTAAAGATTCTTTCCGGTACATTGGCCGCGGCCGGTTAAAACTTTCACGGTTATTCATTCAACCGGAAAGGATGAGACGATCTCGTTTTAAATCGTGTTAAATTATGTCGGTGAAACATGAATTTCTATCTCGCTCGAAATCATGCGACTTGTCGAATGTAGGAAAATTTCTGGAGAATTAGACGTCGCTGATAAATCTCCCTTAAAATTTCCCTGTCCGCTATGTGGGATACATCCGTGATTTTACGGCATTATTCGTATCGAGAGAGTCACGAATAAACTATAACGCGCGGCTGTTTGTTCCGGGCAGATACGCTATATGTACAATGTTTTAATAACGCGATACACACGGTGCTATGCGACGGTAAACTCGAGTTGGAGATATTGATTCGCAAAGGACACGCGCGACACACTGCGAGAGCAGAGCATATATTCGATTACCGAGTTTAATTAGCCTCAATTATTAATTACAGATGCGCGGCGCTTCGTGCACCGTGCGTCGCGTTCCGTTGCGTGGGGGTTGCATATATATCCTGATAACTCGTCAGGCAAATAATTCAAGTGGCAAAGACATTCCGCGAGGGTATATCTCCCCTACTGGTGATCTTCGCAGAGGTGAAGTCGATCTATATATTACCCACCAAATAACGGTAGAAAATATGTAGGACATATACCCCATATACCGTATATATCCACCATGCATGTACCGCATGTATGTGTGATAATGGCATGTATTCTAAATAAATATTTAAATATATAAATATGTATATTTATATATACGTGTAGCATTAAAAATAGAATTCAAGATTTAGAGGGCAAATAACATTCGCCAAACTGAAAGAGATATATAATATATATATATATATATACATATACACAGATTTATTCTCATAATATATTTCTAAAATATATTTTTAATACTTTGAATAATTTTTCTGTCATTTTCTTACACGCAGGCTAATAGAATTAGAATAAAAATAGGTTTATCTACAATAGAGAAGAATAAATGGTAAAATAAAAATAGGCTTGCGTCTATAATAGTTACAATTTGGAATACAATACGGCGTTTCGATAGACACACACCGCGCTTCGCTCGACATAGTTTACGCAACAGCAGAAGTGGCTTCTCAGAATCGAAATCCTTATATAAATGTAGATATCCTCCATACCTGTTCTCTCGTGGCTTTTCAAATGGCTTTTCTTTCTAACTTTCAAGAGATGCATCTCTCTTTCTCTCATATAATATGTATATACATTTCTATTCGCTCTGATATAACGCAATGGCAAAACAAGAGCGAGCCACGTGTGTGCCGAGTAAAACCAAAATAAATGAAAAAATCCACTTCGCGCTTATTCTCTCTGTCTCTCAATACAAGATTAAAAGTCTTTGAATGCTATTGAAATAATATTATAAGATGTGTATTAAAAATACACGTGAAAATGTGTGCACGCGTGCGCACGTCTCGGAATTTCTTTTGAATTTCAAAGGTAATTTTCACCTTTCCGCCGAATTCTTTTCCGCAGACTATACCCGTTAACGACACCATTAGTTAATGAGAGAAGTGAGTCTCATGGGGGAGAAAAAGGAGTGTCAAACGGTGTTAATCAACATAGACCACGGAATCTCGATTTAAAAAATTAGAATTTTTTAAATTCTCAAATAACCAATCCCTTGGAAACCCGCTCCAAATTATACTTTTGAAATTATCATTTTACGTGATTTAAGTCACGGTGCGTTTAAATTCTTCTTTGAAGGTGTTAATCGTTGTCTCCTTGAGTTTCGAAAGTTCAAAATTAAATTTCGAACACCGCGATACCTCGAATTCCCTGTAACTGCGATATTTTAAAGCGCGACAATTCGATGTCCTGCAATGAGCGAGGAATAAAAATAGAGGTTTATGTATAATAGGGAAGATGAATAAATGATGAAATAAAAATAGACCTGTGTCTATATAATAATATATAACAATGGGTTTTACAATTTGTAATATAATACGGCATTTTGATAGACACACCGCGCTTCGGTATAGAATAATTGATCCTTCGCGTGGAATCGAAAATATATTCGCTGACGTTATATACGAGAGGCACGCTCATCGCTATTATTATAAAAAAAAAAAACAAGATCGTAACATCTATCGCAAAAATATTAGTTGCTTTCCATTTACATCAAAACTCAGATAATTCTCAGATCATTCTGTCTATATTATTCATTAATATTGCTAAAAAGGATAGAACGACAAGGATAAATCTCACTTGAGACGTCGTCATTCTGTCTTTATTATTCATTACGTGCTAAAAAGGATAGAACGACGTCGCAAGTGAGAATCATCTGGAGTTTTGATGTAAATATGGAAAGCACCTATTAGATGCTTTCCATTTCACATCAAAACTCAGATAAATCTCACTTGTGACGTCAGACGTCATTCATCTGTCTTTATTATTCATTACGTACCAAAAAGGATAGAGCGACACAAGTGAGAATTATCTGAGTTTTGATGTAAATATGGAAAGCATCCTATTATCGCCTTTACGATTGAATCATCGACTGCGCGCGCACACAATTCGCATCGCGCGTTTTCCCTGTATATTCCTCCTTCCCGCTCCCAGGTCCGTGCTGGCCTGGCTGGGGCTGCTAATGGCCATCGTATTTTAGATCGAACTTCACGTGTGCGATCGAGCAGTATAGCAGTATAGCACACTTTCATCGCACGGAAGAAAGTGAGAGAGAAAAGAAGGAAAATGGTATACTTAGCGTGTGTTGATTTGATTTCGGCTCTGAGGCAAAAACGCGACGTATGGCGCTACACCTTGAGAGTCGCCTCTACTTAAAACATCGTCGCGCGGTCGCGCGCGCACGTGACTTTCCCATTTTTTTTTTTTTTTTTTTTCGTTGAAACTGCAAAACAAAACGCCCAATAATGTCAATATTTGCGCGCGAGAAGTACGTAGAAAACTGTGCGCGAACATACATAATCATTGTTATTTATAAATACAAGTCTGCGTGTGTTTATAAACTAGATGCGAAATTTAAATTTTATTTTTTTGAATTTTATTTGAACGTTATTTGAATTTATTTAAATTTCAGGAACTTTTTTATTTATATTATGTGTGTGTATACATGTGCATTTAAGTTCATTTTATTTCATATAGTTACTTGATAAATTAAATAACAATAATCGATAAAAATAAATTGAAAATCTTGAAAAAGGTAGATATAATAACCGAGAAATAATCGACGCGCAGTTTATTGAGTAGAAAAAAAGTATATAAAATTCATACAAAAGTATTATTATAGGCAAGGATCTCCATTAAAAAAAAAAAACTTTTCAAAATAATACGTATCACATTCAAGTGCGCGGCAAGAACAATTAGATATCAGGGGAGACAGATTCTCTCAAATTCTCTCTCGCCCACAGAGAGAGAGCGCGGAGACTCGGAGACGCGAGGCGCGAGGGCGAGACGAGACGGTCGCGGCCTCCGACATGCGCACGAGCGCTTATATACCTCGTTCGGGCGTTCGGGCTTTTAAAATGGCCACTCCTGGCGTCGCGCGTGCTACGCGAGGCAACGCTACCGCGTCACGTCGTCCCCGATCCGGTGCGTTCGCGCGGATCCCGCGAACGTAGGTGCGTCCCCGTCGCGGAAGAGCTTCGTCCTTTCCCGGAGAATCGCGCATCGCGCGTGAAACGGGAAACTGAGCGGATAGAGAGAAGCGCGAGCGACCGAGGAGAGTGACGCTTCCGCCGACCCTCGCCGATCTCGTCCCCCGCTCGCGGCTCGCGGGCCGGGAACCTGCTGCCTCCTGCCTGCTGCCTGCGGAGTGTGGAGCCGTCGGCGACGCTTTCGTGGCGCCTCAGTGAACTCTCGGTAATGCCACGGCGCTTCGGAGCAGGAGCAACCCTCCTCCTCTTTTCTCATCCCCTTTCTCATCGTCGTCGCGACGACAAAAGTCGGGTCGGCGTACGTGAATCATACGTTATTTTCCGCGAGCGTGAGATCGCGCGGGCGCGGGCGTCGCGTCGCTTTTCCCCTCTCGCGTAAATCGTAATGTCGGCTCGTCCGAAACGGGAACGGGGATCGGGAGGCCGACGCGCGTACGTACAATACATACACCTTCGATGGGTTCGAATTCCCGGCTCGTCGTCCCGGAGCTTGTCGACGCTCGGAGCGATTCCCGATTAGTGTTATTCTTCTTCTTCTTCTTTTTTTTTTTTATTCCTCGTTCCTCGCGGAGGCGATGGTACGCGTAGACAGGCGACCTTCCATCGATCGCGGTTTACGCTAACCCTTCTGAAATTCATGGAATGTATGTATAGCACGTATGTGCAACGGTGTACGGTATGTCACAGTGAAGGCATGAAATTAGGGTGTGTAATTATTTTATCGTTTGCAAAGTTTATTTATAAAGTGAGGCAGGATCGTGTCGGTACCTTTACAATTATATATTATATATTATATTGTGCGTTTTTATGCGTTAAGAAACAAAGCAGTTGATATTTTCTTTGCAATTCTACACTAATTCAGCAAGAGTGCGCACGAAAACAATTAGAAAATCACAATCTATTGAATAAAAAAATACTTGTTTCCTTTTATATCTCTTTGATGAATTTTTCATTCATTTATTAATGTTTATGGTTAATATTTGGCGTGATAATTATTATTTTGGGTATCGTACGAGCAAGATTATGTTATAAACTATACTTCTGCTTTTTTTATTTCAGTTAAATAAAATCAAATTGCACGGATTCAATTAACATAAACACTTGTGTTAACGGGATATGCAGTTTGCAGAGTTTACGTTGATTGGCACGCCTTCGAGGCGTTTCAGTAAGCACACTTGCTAATAATTAAGGAACATATGTTTATTATTAATATAGTATATATACATGTGTTTGTTTTTGTTATTTGCTTTCTCCAAAATCTTTGATAAATGTAATAATTTTATACTTTTACCGTAACATTTATATTTCACAGAGATAGGAGGTACTTACCCGTGCATATTTTTCACTCAATAATTATGAAATCACAATCAAGATTGATTTGCAATCGTATCTAAATTATATCCAAAATTTTTAATCCTGCGTTGCACGCAGATGTTTCTTTAACCATTTTACATGCACATATCCCGCTAATTAAATTAACTGCGTTCAACAATGAGAAAATTATTGTCATTCGTGCGACGCACGCAGTCTCTTTAATTGAAAACTTTAATTAATTAAACCTTCCGATCTCTTGGTTTATCTTGTTTTCGAAATTAACGTTTCACGTTTATGATTAATAATCCATAGATAATGATAGTATTGATCTCTCTCTCGTTGGAATAAAAGATTAATTAATTAAAAAACAAGGCTTCTCTGTATTAATAATTTGTAACGCATTGTGTAGATTCTACCTTAGTAAATAGCCTTCCCAAGGACTTGGTTGTTCGTAAGATGAGTAGGAACAACGAAAGTGGTATATCGTTAGCGACGCCGCCAGCGATCCACGTTGGGCCTATCGTCACCCCAGGGTCCAACGAAACCATTTCCATCGTGATACCGTTATCAGCGCAGCTGACCACAACGGCTAGTCAGAAAGCCGACAAGAATTGCAAGGATTGCGGCAAAGATACGAAACGGCCAGCCCCAGCTGCCAATCCTACTCGAAGGTATGGAAAACAATGAGATTTTCCATAGATCTCCTTCCCGCAACCTAGAGCCTCTCGATACGATCCGCGGGTGAAGCGTATACGTATGTTGCGCGCGTGTTGAGTCGGATACAACTTTACTCCCGATATATAAGAATATTCTTAGGATAGAAGTTCAATTTTGTGTCGACTCTCGATAATTTCTTAATAATCAAATTTTCAAATCCTTCAAATTATTAAATCTTTTCAAGATCTTCTCGATATCTCAGCTATACGCAACTCCAAACTATTTTTCATCGAAAGTCAATTTCCACTCTTCTCTTTCCAATTAATTTCAACGAGCGATTGCTACTGAACAATGTTGCGATATTTAACAGTTTAGGATTGGGGAAAACTTAAATACTTAAATTCTTCTCTTCTCCCAGTCCGAGGAACGACAGAACGAAAGGCTGTCCTTTTCCCACGTGTGCGCGGTACGGACGGGCATTCTCCAGAGCGCACGATTTGAAGCGGCATATAATTCGGCACACGCGTAAGGAGAAGCTGCAGCAAACTGACCAACGGAAAGTCGATGTCGAAAACACAGCGAGCGAAGCGACTTTACCAGGCGCCCTTCTGCGCGGCACGGAAGACAAGGGTGGATATCCCTGTCCGCGATGTAAGAAGAGGTACAACGATGAGGATAAGCTGAAAGCCCATTTGGCCTCACATGGCAAAGTACGTCTTATTCAATATTCTTTTAATTCTTAAATCCTTGCGCCTTTAATCTCGAAGAGTACGTCACTGAAACAATCTCCATGTATCTCTCTTTGTAAATTCGAGCGGTAGAAAAAGAATTGAAATAATCGACAATTTTTAGCGAGAGAATAAGAGCGAGACATTCATTTTGTATATCAAATTTGTTGTATGGTTCTCAATGTGCGTGTAAATAATTATCTATATGTTATTATTTGTTTAGACAACGTCAAAGAACAGTCACTTGAAACACGAGGAGCATAGGAATATGCTGCAGAGTCAAGTGACGATGGATAAGTCCTCGGCGACGAAAAACTCTGCTGAGGACGACTTTCTTCTGGAGGAGATGCTGTTGCTGAAGAAAGATCCTCGAAGGGCAGATAAGAACGATTCGAAGATCAGGTGCGATTACTGTTCAAAGACTTTCAAAACCAAATGGACTCTGAGCTCGCACGTGGCCGCTCACGAAGGCCGTTTCCAGTTTGATTGCGGTCAATGCGGTAAGAAATTCGTCAGAAAGAGCCACTACGAGGGTCATGTGCGCTCTCACGAAGCCGCCAGGCCGTACGCCTGCGAGCAGTGCGGTAAAACGTTCAAAGAGCTCAAGCACCGTCGCGAACATACCAAGAGAAAGCATCCCAGTAACCAGAGCGCGATACAGAGTCTGTTAGATAGCATTGGACCCTGCGCGGCCGAAGAGGCGAACATTGATCAGGCCAAATTCACATTGCTAATGCCGGTAAATTTTGGCGCATAAGAGTCGGAGAGGCCTTTGTCGTCTAGAAAGATTACTATGGATCCTCATCATGTTCAACTAATTGTAAGAGTTTGACTTCTTGAGAACTTTCGGATCGACGGGATCCAGATTCTTTTTTATGTTGCATCGGTTGCATTCTTTTGGGCCTTTGGTACCTCGGCTTTTTGGAACTTGGGATGCTTAGATCCTTGGAATGTTGGTTCTCTTTCAGAAGATGGAACCCCTTTGAAACTTTGAATGCTTGGAAAGTCGAATTCTTACTTTGGATCCCCTTGGAATTTTAGTTACTTGAGAGATGGAATCTTGAAGAAATTGAATTTCTTGAAAATTGAAATTTGTAATTATTTAAAATTTTAAACTTATTTTCAATTTATGAAATTTTGGACGAACATCTTATACATTTGGATCCTTCTTTTGGATCTTTAGAATTCTGAAGGTTTTAATGAGAGAGAATTTACTTGAAGTTCTCACGATTCCAGTGTATCTCAACGACCGGAAAGTAATATGCCCAAACCTCAACTTTTTCAAGTTGGATGACAAACAAGAATTTAACTGACTTTAATAATTAACAAATCAAAACCATGTGAACGTTATGCTGATTATATTCAATTATTCTATACTTTACGAAAAATATATATATATAAAAATAAATCTTAAGCGAGAGAAATTATCTTGTATTTTTTATTCCTTGATCTCCACATGCTATGTCTATGCAGCTATGTAATTTTGTATGTGGCAAGCCTTATTTTATACAGATTAAAAAACAGAGAAAAATATACTTATATCTTTTCAGAAACGGATTTTGAATTGATGCACGTATTTCGTTTCGCGGTCATAACTTCTCGCTTGTTTTCGGGCTGGAGCTAACGTCTCAATGATAAAATTGTAATATAAGACTCCTTTGTTTCACGCAAATTAGGGAATTCTTATTCCTCTAAAGATTCTTGCAAAATTTCTGGGAATTCCTGTTCCATAACCGAAAATAAATTCCATCGATCGTGGTTGACATGCGAAAACGCACATAATTTTCATGATTGATCGCGATCGGTTGTGATTGCTCGCAACTCGCGAGCGAGAACGACATTGAATCTGAAAAGAGCTAAATGAGCGCGAAACGCCGAAGAGTATCCTCACGATGCAGACAGAGCGCACGAGGACACAAGGGATGCACGTTGGACATTTTACCGCCGGAAATCCTCAGCATCATTCTAAAAATGCTGCCGTTACACGACGTTGCCGGCATTGTTCGTTTAGTCTCCAGGTAGATCCCTGCCAAATCTTGCAAAAATAAAGGCTGTTTTAAAATTTATGAAGAATTTCTATCAGAATTATCTGCGTTTAGAATTATCTAAATATGCACGAATGAAAAAAATACCGTCGGTTTAATTATTGAACGTTTAAGAAGTAATTTTTTTTATTTATAGGATTTTTTATAGATGTTGTTCATTTAGAAATTGTTATTTTATCATTTTATGTATTGATAAATCTCGTACAAGTAATTTCTGTATTGTTGCAAGCCTCGCGATCCTAAATCTATTTTAATATTTTACTCTCGAGTCTTTAATCTCAGAATTAGAAATCTTGGAAAGAGGATTTTAATCCCAAATAATTGAGATCTAACTTGAAACCTTTAGGTTTAAAAGGCGATTTTTGAATTTCTTTGTTTTTCTTGGATTTACTTTATAAATCTTATTTATACGTCCTAAAAATCTCTTTTTCTCTCAGGCTCTTCAGCTCTCTTTATTCTAAAGATCCATACTCCCAAAAAAGTATAGAATCTAAATAACGATAGCCACTTTCTTATCTCTCTCTTGATCCTTCTTAAACAGACGTTGCCGCGACATCGCTGCCACGGTGTTGAACAGCGAATTTCTAGTAGCTGGGACCAAGCTTGAGACTGCAATAAAGCGTACGGAAAACCTCATGAACAGTGTAAAAACTGACATGGAGTTACTAGAGTGCAATAAAATTTTCAACGCGCTGGAACTGATTCGGTCCCAATATCGGATGCTGAAGGCGGTCACGTGGCGATACACCCATCCAAGGTTTCCAAGTTTCTCAGCCTCGAATCTTCTCTAATAGTAGCAGTAATAGTAACAATAAAAATACGTTAGATCCTAATGTTAGATCATTGTTGTAAAACCCTTAAGATTATTGAATTAGTCCTATTTAAGTATATTTGTCACCAGACTTGAAAGTTGCTTGTGTTTAACATTGTTTCCCATATCTTCACGCTTTAAAAATATGTGCTGTTATTTGTATTTTTGTATGCCAACGCCAAATACCGTATCTTCTCTAGTATAGTCTAAATATTTTTTGAAACTTCTGAAAATTAGGGATCTTGAACTTAAACATACCTTTTATACATTATGATATTAAAGGACCGTATTAATCAATCGATCTTTATTCAAATATTCTCTTCCGAACTTGAAATATATTTTGCTTACTTGACCGGGCATTAATTTTAAGAGAATTGTTAATATTACGTAAATATATACATAAAAAACAGGTCGATATTACCTTGCTCAAAGGTCGCGCAGTTTGCCCGTCTCGTGCTTCTACGGCGGTAAGGTCCTCGATAATCTCAACTGCCTGCTACAGACGATCCTTAATCCTTGCAAAGAATCGCGTGTCTTCAACTACGTCGACCTGCAGATCTTCACGCGCAGTTGCGAGAATTTCATGGACCATTTCGAGAAGGTCACCGAACGCAGAATAAATGAGTAACGTCTCCTCCTTTTCGCCTCGTCAGTCTCGTCAGGGCAATAACCATGGAATTTTACGATTACCGAACTTTACCATTTATTAGCGATCAATTAATGAATCAACAATTATCAATCGAATAGTTATCGCTCACACGTTCGTTTAATCAACGATCAGTAAAAACAAACCGTCAATAGATCTGCGCTGGTCTCGGGGTGTAAGATCGTCGACGTGTTGGACTGTCTGGAGGAGGGTCGGCAGGTGCTATCGTTCAGAGTTTCGTCGAGAACAGGCAACCCCATGGTGAGGGATCAATATTCTTTCAAGAGGATGCGATATATTTATAAACTCAAGATACGAACTGTTTTGAATATACGATGAAAATCGTTTCGAATACTATTTATAAAAAGATTTTAAATTTTATAACAAAAATGAGTTATAAGAATTTTGAATCGAGATAGAGCTATGAAATATATATCATATTTATATATTATACATATATATAAGTTCATCTATTCCAGGTCAGTATGCATCTGAAATACGTCCTAAGACGCGCATGGTTCACGTGCTTGCGAGTGCCTAATGCGAGGAACGAGTGTCTCTGGCGGGACAAGCAGCGATACATGTATCTGAGATTACGCCGGCTGGTCAACAGCTACAACAAGCATCTGTTCCATAAATTGCACTACGAACGCAAGCTCGTTCTTCGGGCGACGGTTCGTAAAACTTGACGTAATTGCTGAACGGTTGTCCAGACAGCCCAGATCTGTCGAAAGACTTTGCAAACTGTCAAGTTTACTAATTATTACACCGACAAAAGAGTCCGTTAACTCATCGAAAACTCGTTCAGTCGATATGTAGTAGAAAACTTATATTTCCGTCAATTGAGATTTCTCGCATCTCCATCAGGCGCCGTCCCGAAGATTGCCGCCGGCCTCCATGTATTCGGGGTACGGCGAATACGGAGGGCAGTTCTTCTACTATGGTAACATGAGCAAGTACGCTTACGAGAGTAGATTCAAGCACACGAGGGCCAGTAACGCGGGGAACACCGGCGAAGAATTTGAAGAGGAAACCAATATGCCGCCTTGCTTCGTTCTAATCATTGGAGTCCAATTAAGGCAATTCAACAAGAACAAAACAATTATTTATAAAGATTACAGTAGTAAAGAGTACGGTAATAAAGTTGCGAAACCTTCCCAAATCTATGAACAGTTGGTTTAAAAACCTTGTTGTCTTTTCTCGAACTATAACTGTTCTGAAGCTACTAGAAATATAAAGCCACTTTTTTCAGATTCTTGAAAGTATAATCTTCTCGAGCCTCCGTCTTACGAGATAAAATGTCCGAGATTGAAAGAGATATTTATAAAAACAATTTAATCTCTTCGCTTCGTTCAACGATATTATAAACTAATCATTTAACAACGATAACTATAATTTCCTCTTTTTAATATTATAATTAATATAATGATCATTATATAATATTGCTGTAAAATAATAAAAGCAAATTATCGGTTACTTAGATGTTCGCCAGAATTGGCGCCGCTAGCGGCAAGGACAAATCTGAAAAATGACAGTCTTGACGGCTGCGATACGAACTCGCATCAGGAATTGTATCTGAAACTAAGTACAAAATGCGTGGTATCCAAAACCAATAGATTGCCGGATACCCTCACCTGGGAGGTGCGCGGGCCTCGAGAAAACCGTTCGCAATGTCATTGAATTACATATATACATATGTACATTCATATATCTAATGTACAATAATATATTTAGCAATTAGCAATCAACTTTTATTGTTGTGTAACTGAAGATGAAATAAAACGGTCCGTACATTTTACTATTCGAATGCTCAAGTTTTCAAACCCCATCTCTAATGATTTATTAGATAAAAATAGTTGTAAAAAAAAATTATTCTGTACCGTATATATTGCACGGCAAAAATTTAATTTTTCGCTAACATCATAATCCAATAGTAATAAGAAAATAGCTGCGGTAGGGATAGGAACCTCAATCTGTACAAATGCAACAAAAGAATGATACATTTACAATCGAATGACTGAAAGAGCATTTATTTACACGAGTACTTCCTTAAATATTGAATGAAATATTGAGTGTCTTTAATTCGCGGACGCCTTTACGCTGATCTCTTCGTCCTGTGCTTGAGGTTGCCACGTGGTGGTAGCATTCAATTTCTTAGCGCGTTTCTCCAGGATATTGTAGGCAAAATGATTAAGCAGAATACCTTTAGGGAGAGCAATGCCCTGGAAGCGATACAGACCATCCACGGCCGCATTTGTAAGTTTATGCACTGCCGATACAGTAACGCGTCCTATCAAGCCGCTATTGCCCACCATGGGACCTTTGCTGATGTCCACATGGTCTCCCAGGCGATACAATGTTACCTTATCGTTGTCGTTGCGTTTGGCGATATTGGGTATCTGCTCGGATTTAAAAGAATTATCCTGAAAGCAGACATGACCAAACCTTTCTCAAATAGTTCTAAAAAATAGTATTTGAATTTCGTAAAATAATATCAGCAAATTTGTAAAAGCATAGAAAGTTGAAAAAACTTGTTTAATTTTATCTTGTTTCGAAATCAGATATAACGTTACAGAAATAATTGTTCCAGCATTAAAGTATAAACGTAATTTAAATATATGTGAGTTCCACATAAAAATTTAAATATCAGATTTAACTAAGAGCGTTGCGTTTCACTGACAAACTAATTGCCGATTTTATTCCATCTCTACCTGAAACATATCCAGCGCGACGCTGCAAGGCACTTCCAATCTTTCCAGTTGCAATTCGCAATTCGACAACTTGACAAAGAGCGCAGACATAGCGCGTAACTCAGAGTCGGTTGGCCGCCAGTCCGGCAGATCGACGAATACGTCGTAAGTGAAGCTACCAGAGCTGATTACCGGCATGGGAAAGCTGTGTAAATGTACATTTATGTGATCCTTGAACGCGCTGTCCGCCACAGCGCCCAGGATCAACGAACAAGTCCGCCAGAAGGCATAGTTAACCGCGCGTATCCGCGGGCTTTGCATCGTCACCAGTTCCAATTCGCAGCTGCCTGTAAACGGCCTGTGCATGTCCCAAACGTGACCGTCCACCGAGGCAATAGCGGACATCTTGGCGACGCCTTCGGAAATGTGCCTGGCACAATCGTAAGGCGTAGAAATGTTCCGATTCATCGCCATTACAATCTCGTCTTCCGCCGACTTGTACTTCACTTCTATCTTTTCGATTCTACCCAGTTCCGATCGTTGCCTTCGCTTCTCTTGGTCGAAAAGCTGGCTTCTCCGTTTCCTCGCTTCTGCCTTGGACTGCGTACCGGCGTATCTCGCCGACGCGATCTGTGCAGGTAGCCTCAGGCCACTCGCACAGAATCTCTTGCACCTGCGCGCGATAGATTATTCTCAATTAATGCATAGTCAGGACTAAATTATAATTTTTATTTTTTTTTATCATAACATATTATAATACTAATTATTTTATATTCTTACATTATATATATATATGTATTACAATATTAAATAATATATTACATAAAATATATTTTTTAATAAGTATTCTTTGTAACTAATTTGGAAATTGCTGAGAATTCTTATTACATATAATGTTTTTTAATTCAAGTATAATCTCTTCCCTCAAATAAAGAAAATTCAATATTCAAACTGCATCTCAAAATAAATTTCATCCAAGTTTCTCACTTGAATTATGATTACAGACGTTACGAATATCAAGTTGATTCTCAAGATTTGTTTATTAAATTGTTTCACATCTTTAAGGTTAGTTTCGGCAGTTTCTTAACAGAAATGCGACTATAAATACGGGATTTAAATATGGGAGGCGTTTTCAATTCTGAAATCGATACTTACTGTCAAAAAGACTGTAATATTGGATTATCTAAAACACACACACACATTCGTAAATAAAATTAAATAAATTTAAATAAAAATACATACCCGTGGAACATGTTGAGGTTAGAACTGCAAGCCTAGACTTCCGTAGGTTTCGTGCGACCTGACGTGCGCGTTTACCTATTTAGAAAACATCGAAACGATTTTTTTTACGTATATAACAATAACAGCACCGTGTTCTTTAATTAGAATTCCAATTTGTAGAAACTATAACTGTCGGCAATAATAAAACGTGCATCTGTTAAACCATAAACTTATGCTAGACTACTCGCTTTGTCGCCATTTTTGCAGGCCTGTTCGCTGATGCACGGTTCATCTTTTCTCTTTTTCTTCTCACGTTGGAGAGAAAAGGAGAAAAGATGAACCCCGTGCAAGAAGAAGTTCAGCTAAACAGGCCAAAAAAGATAAAATAAGGGCTAAATCTCATATTTATTATTCTATGGTCGTAACCTGGTGTTAAAGGGGCACTTATGACATTTTATAAGAAGGCAGGTGCCAAGTTGTCATCAAAGAAAAAGAAGTGATATTTTGTACATACAATAAAGACGGAAACTGATTGAAGGAAGTAGAGATGAGGTGGGACAAAGTATGTAAATGAATGTACATTATCAGTTATTAATTATTGTTAAAGAAAAAATATGTGATTTTATAAACGATATAAACACGATATATGTATATATCACATATGTAAATGTATAATGTAAATGAATATAAAAATAAAATATGAACAAACTGTAAATGTGTGATATTCATAACTGACAATCAGTAAAAAATGGAGCAATGTAATTTTAATATTTTTCATTATTAACAATAGTGATCTGTCGACATCGCTGTCAGACAAATAATAAGCTCCAATTTTGTTCTTGTGCAGGGTCATTCAAAGGTAAATTAAAGAGAATCAAGCTTGCGTATATATGAAAACAATGTGGAATGCTCAACGGCCAAAGTTCTGTTCAGAGATTACTAATTAATTAGATTGTTACGCACCGTTGACAAAGTTCGTTGTCATTAAAAGCAGTACCATTTTCTCACGCGTAAATTACTTGGTATAGATATTGTATATCTTTGTTTTTAGATTTATTCAGGCAAAGATTGTAAGTCTTGAATATACATGGTGCGGAAAAATCGAGTATGGTGTTCGAGGCGTTCGGAAGATGTGCCGCAACAAGCGAGAAATGTCCAAATTGCGGACAACATACAAACACATCTTTTTCAAGGCTCGTGAAAGATAGCTGTGGCCACGCAAAGTGTCGAATGTGCCTGCTATACGAAGAGCACGGATGTAAAATCTGCCAAAGTAAACACTGTTCGAGTTTTGTTCTTGTTACATTTTTTCTTCAATCGAAATTTATATGATTTGAGTAATTGTTTCCTCTTGTAATAATAATTTTATCAATGCAGAAGAGCCACGTATCGCGAACGGAGACCTAAATGATGCACGAAAATCACCCACCGAAGAGATTGTGTTGCCGTTGGAACTGGTCATCAACAAGGATTCCAAGTCTAAGGAAAATCGTTCAGATTCAAACTCTGCCAAATGCGGATCGTCGAATCATTATGAGAATGTCACTTTTGACAACAACGAAGGAGCCTACGAATCTGTAACAAATGACTCAAATACTAACGACGATTCCAGCGAAGTGTACATTCCAAAAATAGAGTCTTACAATGTAGCGTTGAACATTGAAAACCACTTGAGAATTGACAGTGATCGTGATTCGAAGAATCCACAGAATCTACTTGTAAAAAATGTAGATACCACCCTATAATTTTTTTAGTACACTTATACTTATGTGTTACATATTTTATTACTATATTGATACGAAGATTTTCTAAATTATCAATTAACTGCTAGTTAATTTCCAGTGCTATACATAGAAATTAAAAATTGGATTGAAAAATTTATTAGTAAAACCAAATAGCAATCGTTTGCTACGCAAGCCAATTGAGTGTATTTCTGTCTTTTTTACAGAACGGTCAGGCGAAAGCAAAAGTCAATGAGGAGGCCGTGGAAAAGAGCAAAAATGTCAAATCTCGTAATCGTAGTCACATAACGATAGTGCCGGGCACTCCGGAAAAGTACAAGTGCAATGCGTGCGGTAAGATCTTCCGCAACAAGAAGGGCAAATGCTATCACGATGCCTGTGTAACAGGCATCAGGCCCTATCAGTGTACCCTTTGCGACAAGAGTTTCGTCAAACGTTCTCACTTCGAATATCATGAGAGGGTTCACAGGGGATATAAGCCATACAAGTGCAAACTCTGTGAGAAGGCTTTCCCTCAGCAGAACAAGCTCAACAGACATATGTTTTCTCACAGCAGTAAGTGCGCTTTAGAATTATCTAATTGATGTATACTATACATTAACATGATTCACGTATCGTGATTCTTGAACTATTATCTTGAATAATCTTGGGGCGACCAAGGATAGAAAGAAATTCTATTTGAGTAAATTTTTAAGATAAATGTCGGTTATTTTTTTAAACAAAATTACCTATTTTTGTGTATAAATTCTTGTAAATTATTATAGCTTTCGTGAGGAATAAGATCATCCAATATGATCCCGAAATATTGTTAAGTGTGGGAAAATTTTAGAAAATAT
Source organism: Temnothorax americanus (assembly GCF_048541705.1). Classification (NCBI taxonomy): domain Eukaryota; kingdom Metazoa; phylum Arthropoda; class Insecta; order Hymenoptera; family Formicidae; genus Temnothorax; species Temnothorax americanus. The sequence goes on from NW_027509349.1 coordinate 116,354, forward strand.
TCCAAAATGTACCTAAGTGTTCAAAAAGTTTGCCATCATTTTTCAGACATTTATCACGGAGAACAAATGAGAACTGAACGTTATCAAAATGACCTCACTACTAAAAATAAAATTTCTATTTCAAAACTATAGTTATTCAAGGTAATATTTCAGGTGATGATAATACGCGAACCGCTCTATGTATTTGTATATAACTGTAATTACATATCCTAGAGGAGAAACAGTTTGTATGTCCCGAATGCAATAAACGGTATAGCAAGAAGGATGATTTGAAGAATCACTTAAACGTACACAACGCGATGACTGTATATAAATGCAAGTCCTGTGACAAGTCTTTTCGCGTATTAACTAATCTGAAACGCCACATGCAGACGCATACGAGTAAGTATTGAAAAGATCTTTCTTTTTTTCGTGAATTCCATGCAAAAGTTGTGTTTAAGCAGAAATTTTGTTTTTGAAATCTAAGCTGAGATTATTTATCATATCTTTTTCACTTTCAAAAGAGTCCATGAATAATAACGAATGAATTATTACTGCAGGCGAACGGCCGCACAGGTGCGACCAGTGCGACAAGAGCTTCAAAGACAGATCTTTGTTAATACGGCACAAACGGACTCATGGGAAAGAAAGGCCGTTCTCTTGCGCTCACTGTAACAAAGTTTTCCTGTCAAAGAGCGAATTACGACGACACTTAACTGTGCATTCAGGTGCGTCAAATACGCTGTTTTCACTCGATGACAAAGTCTCGAATTCGCAAGTTTTCGCTTGTTTCCTCCAGACGAGAAACCGTTCTCCTGCGAGTACTGCCAGACGCTGTTTAGACGTAAGGACAATCTGAATCGACATATCAGGCACCATCATACGGAGGACTTCAGTTGCGAGGTAGCGCCAGGCAAAACGCCAGTCGTTGAAGCGGACCGAGCCTGTTCGACGACGAAGGGTAGTCAGCAACGACAGAAACAGAAGTCGAGGAAGACGCAGGCGAAGAGCACCGGTAAAGTCACCGCGACATTCGTGAGCTCTCGCGATCAGATCAACTCACGGCTCGACTCCATGGGCAACATCACGCCTGTGATAAGAGCTACCAGTGAAGTGAGTAACGCGGTACCGGTGATCAACGGGCCCATCAATATCAGACGGCTAGAGGACAGGACCGACAAGAAAATGTTCACCTACACAGAGCCGATTCCGATCGCTGAGGCAGTCGTGCTTAACTGTCGGATTGAGGAGAAGTTGTATCCGCAAAGTGCCAGCAGCCACAATTGCTTTGTGCGCAGCTACCTTAAGGACAGGAACTCCAAGGTGAATTCGTATTCTAACAATAATCTAGCGCCGCAAGAAAATCACAGTTTTGCGGCGGCCACATCCTCGCACACTGGGGCACTTCTTGCGAGAGCGACGGATCAGAAGGATTTCACGACTGATGTCTACAAGGAGAGACTCGCGAGATGCGAAGAGGAAGAAAGAAGCAATCAGAATAGAGACGAGGATGAACAAGAGGACGAAAGGAATCGTGAAAAAAGGAATTTCAAGGATCATGAGGATCCAGGCACCGTTTCTTTGCGAGAATCTAATTGCGTCTCTACGATCAAGAAGCATACAACACAGCAATCGGAGGGATGTTCGAGCGAAAATTCAGCGAACAGCAATTTGGATGCAACGAATCACACGACACTGCCAAAGGATTCTCAGAACAGCTGCGCGAAGAAACAAAGCGACATGCACTGGAGACGCAGAATCGCGGAGACGCTGAAGCCTTGCTGATCTCACGTAAATCGACTCCTTCGAATGCTATGATCAGAACTGGAGCAAGTTCGACGGCAATATGAGGTAAACTAGCGAGAAAACATATGGAACTTATAGTAAATCTTTCTCTCTTATAACAAATTCTTTATAACGAAATTATGACTGAAACAAGATATCTCATCCTTTTCACTTTTTTAAATATAAATTATATTGACGTAAATCGTTGCGATACTTATAGATACGGTTTACAATCTTTATAGGAATTGCAAATTAAAGACTGATTATGAAATATTGTGACTATGTAGCGCTTGATATAATTATTGAAAATTGAAAGAAATAAAAAATCTTAAATTCCATATAGAAAATATGGATGCAATTAAAAATAATGTAACAACAATTTATTGGCCATCCTCTTTCTTGTTAATTCTTAAAGTCAGTTTACATTATAAATAGAAGCAAATTTAGCATATCGTTTACATAATTATTAGTGATGGTTTATTTACAATAATTAAATTACTTTCACAATAATTGCACCGTGAATTAAATTATCTCTGTACCTCTCAGCCTTATATTTAATTAATTAGAAAAAAGAACACGCTAATTATTGGCGCATCGTTAATTTAACAAGATTTATTCTTGTCTCTTAGCACTAATTCTTATTGATATCGGACGTTGATGGGAAGATTTTATAGAATGAGAATTTGCAAGATAAAAAAACTTTTGACGAAGATAAATTTGTAACTATATACGCAAATGAATATTAATAATACCTTTAAATGTATACGCTATAAACTCGTCCCTTTTGCAATTGCAGTTTTCTTCATTTTTTTTTTTATTTATATAAGTCCTTATATATAAAAATATAACAGTACAAAAAGTTATACTAATGATCCAATGAAAATTCAAGGGTGTCGAATAACGCGTTTTTGGTTTTGTAAAACAAATATTAAAGACATAAATGTCTATTTTACAAAATCGTTGATTTAGGAAATTTAAAGAAAGTTAGAGGGACGGAATAATTTGAGTAAACTGAAGAATTCGTGGATCTAAGGATCTATTCGTAGTCCTCTTCTTCGGGTCGGACTTGGACTTGAGGAAACCGTCTGAGAACTTGGTGGTGCTGCTGCTGCTGCTGCTGCTGCTGCGGCCGTCTGTGTTGAAGCGGAATATTGACTTCTTCGGGGCTGCGGAATACCTGATTCACCGGGAAACGAAACTGCGGAAGTCCTGTAGGCTGTGGACGGGCCGACGTGGGAATGCTGTTCAAACTTGGCTGTGGATTCACAAGGATCTGTACAAGACCTAACCATTAACGTGTCAATACGGTTGATCGAAAGAAGATCAGTACGTAAATTTATCTCGCACTCGACACGAATAAGTAGAAGCGGCAAACAAAATAAAATGATCTTTTTATGTAATGCCGAAAAGCTCGAAGGAAAATCTCGATTTAAAAGCTCAAATTGAAAAATAGAATTACAGAATCCCAAGTCTCAAAGGGTTCTTTAAAAATTTTGAAAATTTCGAAACATTTTTTAAACTAGGACTTTGTACGCTCTATTAAAGTGTATTTGAGAAATTCCTCAGTAGGAACACGATGAGGTCTGTTAAAATCTGAGATTCTAAAATTACTGAGACGTTGCAACTTCTAATTATGATCATAGGAGTTAATCGTTAAGGATGATGATCACACCTGCGGAGAAGGACGACGCACCGGGGCAGGCGTAGGGGTGATCTGATAATCGCCGACCTCCCTTTCGTCCGTGTAAATGTCAGAGGGGTAATACCTCTCGCTGTATCTTATAGTGACATTAGGCTTGGTCTCGGCTTCTTGAAGATTCAAGGGCTTATACAAGTACTCATTGACAAAATGGTACTGCGAGCTCTTCTGGCAGCTGATGTCGCCGCTGGGTGGCATGCAGATTAGATGTACCTGATACGATGACAATAATAAAATATATTTTAGTTTCGTTACACAAACAATCGCTGTGTAGGCGATATTTTTCTTCGTAAATCAAATTTAACTGTAAGATACCAATCGTTAAAAGATAGATATCGTTAACAGAATACTTCTGTTGGTCAGAATTAAAGATAAAGTCACATTATACTAAAAAATTAAATAGAGAAGGATGTAACTGGTTATACTTCACCTGGTGGAAAGTGAAGCCCTCGGGACAGATCCACGAGTGCTTGGCGTTGTCTTGACAATAGTGGAAGACCTCGCAGTTGAGGTCCTCGTCAGCATAGTAGCCGGTCTGCTTGTTAACGCAATCGAATCTGCTTTGGGGTAGAAGAAGGCTGAGACGATCGGGCTCTTCCTTCTCCTCCTCGAGTTCCTCCTGAGTGGGCCCATTGGGACCAAACTGAGACGGCCCGCCCCGACCGGAAGAGCGCGATGAAGAACCAACGCGGATGGCTTGAGTGTAATCACGGTCTATCGGCGCTGCCGTTGGCTTGCGATATAACTGTAATATGTGCATACATAATGTTACGTTCATGTGTATAAGTACGCGCGTAGATAAATGTCTTACTTTAATTTACTTAATTTTTCCCTAAAAACTTAATTTTTATAGATCATTTTTTTAATTATAATAATTATTTTATTAGATATTTTTCATTAATTATCTATTAATCATATATATATTAAAATATTTGTTTTTTTTTTAATGTAATTTCAAAACTGACCGGTTGTTGATTGGCGTTCCTGTAGATTGGCGTCGGCGACGGCGTGGGCGTCACCGCGTTATCCTCGTAACTGTTATCACGGAATCCTTGGGCCGAACTTAAGCCGGGCGAGTAAAGTGGTCCTAAGCTACTTGGCTTGCCGGGAAACGAAACAGCTCTGGTTTCTAAATCGTAAGAATTTTGCGCCGCGATGGCGGAACTGAGCAATCCTAGAAGCACCCAATACATCCTGCAAAAACATAGGAAATAAATGTAAATCAGCGCACGGAGAAAATGTCTCGTTTGTCTAATTTATCTAATTGTAAGTAATTAAACTAATTATTATAAGAGAGGTCAATGATTTTAACTTTATATTAAAAATTTTCTAAATTATTATTTTATATTTATATTATATTTTATACACTTTTTTAGTTATGATTTTTCTAGTAATTATATCCGTGAAATTATTACATCTTGTAGTTTCGTGATGCAAAAAAACTTCCTTATTCCTTGCGTTATAATATATAATGTGATTATTCTTATTTATAGCATGAAGCGACGAATTTCGTGCGCGAATTTGAATCGGAATGACAGATTATATATATATATATATATATATATATATATATATAATCCGCTTTCGATTTCACGGTCCTTTGATACAAATGGCTGCATTTTGAGGATATCAATGGCCAAGATCACTTTCTCTCGCCTGGTACACGTGCGTGCTTGCGTACGTGCGTACGAATTTAATAGACGTCGATTTGCGAGAAAGTACGGCAGTACGTGGCTGCGATTTCTCAAATAAATATTCTTTTGCCTTTGTAATGGCACTGCTATATGATTACAATCCAACTCGATCTCCCGGTTTTAAAACTACCTGGGTCATTGTCCAAGAGAGTGCTTTCCGCCAAGTTTTTCCTTTCATATAAATCATCCCCGAGACGATCTAGCAATCAAGAGACACGATAGCATTTCGATATCAAGCATATAAAAAGAGAAAGACATTACTGAATGATTATCCATGTCTAAAGTTGCTTAAAAAAATTAGATAAAATCAAATATGTAAAAGGAGAAAAACATTACGAAATAATTTATCTGGAATATTTATGTCCAAACTTAATTGTTAAAAAATAAAATATAATAAAAAAATAAAAAATATAAAAATAAAATGCTTAAAGAATTAAAATGTGTAATAAAAAAATCTAATGGCACTTTTCTTATGCAATGTCTTATGCATACTTTCGGTTGCGACCAATCCGATTAAAATCGGTGTGACATCATAAATCTATAAACGCTATAATTTTTTGCGGAAAAGGAATGTGATAATTTAGCTCTCGTAGTCGCAATTTTAGTCTCGTGTATACATGTATACGCAACGTAGAACAATTTTATCCGTCAACACACTCGCGACACTCGATCATGAGTATAATATTGGCACTTGTGAATAGGTGTGCATCGATATGCATGTGCATGCAGTAATTTTCTCAAAAATGATGTTCCACAGCTTATTGTTTGACAAATGTTTCTTCTAATATTTCTTAGAAACCTATATTCTGAATTTCAACCATAAAAATGTAGGGCACAAAGTCCCACTCTACCCTTCAATTTTCAGATAATAGAATCCAGGTAATGGCATTCTTTTTACTTGTGCACGCGACTATAGATATAAACAATTACCTACTCGATTAATCCTGCATGTCCTATTTTCGAACATTTTAACAGTTTCATTTTTTTACTCTTTTATTTACGGTAATTTCGAATGCCTTTTATGTATTTGACATACATTTTTTTATACCTTTCTCTTTAAACTTTTGAGAAAAAAAGAAAAAAAAAACACCACGAAGTGTGTAAACATACATGAAATTCAAGAAGCTAAACTGGAATACTTGAAGACGTGAGAGAAATGTAAAGATATATGTATGAATAAGAAGAAAGGGAAATTTTCCAAAAATTGAAAAAGTTGACAGATCGAGGAATTTGCTGACAAACAGACCAGGTATAAGAATCTAAAAACTTGTTGAACGCTAAACGTTCAATGACGCAAACAAAAATTCACGATATCATTTATTATCGTCTCTCGTTTTCTTGTCACTTAGCCCGAGCGCCAAAGCAATTAGAAACTAGCTTTCCAGGTGGCATGTATGCCACATGCCGCGCGCGCGTTCGAGAATTATTATGGAAAGCACTTGAGCCCGTTGAGCACGTCATCGTCATGACCGAAATGGCTTTAACCGATCGTGAAACCTCCGTCCGAGTTTTGCACACATAGAAAGTAACACGCTTTCCTCACGCTTGCTCCTCGCAAGATCGATTCTCTCGCGCTGCTCCTATTCACAAACCTCTGCACCACCGATCACGCCGGCGGCGCGGCGGCCGTCGAGCGAGTTTCCTTTCGCCTTGAAATCGCTTTCGGATGGTGTATAATTTTCTTTTTTGTACAAATACACATCATCTAGTTTACATGAAATGTAAATTGAATCCGGCCCACGTTTTCTTATTTCAGAAAATAATTAATTTCATGGAATTAATTAATGTGATTACCGCACTGTAAGGAAAACAGATAAAAGAAGAATTTTGCTAATGTTTATTTCTACTAGTGCTGATTGCTAGTGCTAGTGCAAATTAATTTATTTTTCAAATATCCGGATATTCAAGAGAGAAAAATAATAAAGGAATAATTCAAATATTCGAAATTATCCGGATAATCCGGACAGTCCGCGGATATTAAACGAAAATGACATAGCTAGAGTCATGCGCGTGTTTCTTCAACGACAAATTTAAGATTAAATTCGAAATTTATTGTAACATCCATTTCAAGAATCGCGATCTCGAAAATATATACTTCGAAAAAATAATAAAAGTAAAATAAAAGTTGCGTTCACATGATATATATTGTGCGGATGAAATCACGTTTCTGTGTTTCCCATTGTCACGGAAACAATAATTTCACGGGGCGCTAAGTTGTAAGCGTATCGAAAGGGCAATATTATAATAGTTACATAAGAAATATAGGTCAAAGGTATAAGTCACCATTTTCCACGCAATAAGACACCTTGCGTAACGCGATTTTTCTGCGGACTCGTCGTTCGCTTCGTCTGCAGATTTAAGATTAATGTCACACGATGAATAGGTTGCAAATCGTCATTACGCAGCTAAATCATACGAACTAATTAGACTTGTTGACGAAACAAACAACATTTTGATTTCTTAAATCGTATAAATTACAAGGTATCCTATTAAAAATATATTGAAAAGTATTAATTATATATATATATATATATTTAAAGAGATTTACATTATCAATGTGATTATCATCTTCTCGTGACAACGTCATGTTACTTCAGATTTCATAATTTAATTTTCATAGTAATTTGTAGCTTTTCTGTAAATGCTACAGATTGTGTAACGCGAATGTTATGCGAACAAGTGAAATAATCTGAATTACGTTTGCAACTTGCAGATTTTTTTCAAGTAAATGTTTCTAGTTTTTAAATGTGCCGGATTAAAAGACATTTCCTTCTTCATGATTATTATAATAAGTGTAATTATATACTTAAAGATAATTATAATTACCTTTAAGTATATGAATTACACTTATACATATTAAAAGAAATGTTGCATTATTAGCACTCCTTGATAAAACTTCGATGCTCTTTCGTTCAGAAAAATTTCATTATACTACCGCCTACCGCTCGAAAATTGCGTTTCGCTTCTTAGAAGTGGCATGTACATTAATATGTGTGTGTGTGTGTGTGTATGCGTGTGTCGTATTTAATGAAAATCCTGTACCGGTCTTTTTCCAGGCATGTTCCCCAGATTAAAATCCGAGCAAAGTGAAAGTGAGAGGAGTTGTGTGTAAAAATGGCATGTAACGCGTTCAACGAAGCACACGAGACATAATATTGCATTGAAGTTCAGTTCACATTTCCATAAACGGACACAATGCTCGGATTGATTACGAAACAGATATATAAATTTCTTTCTACGATTGATCAAGGTCATGGTCATCTCTAGTAGACGTGATTAAATTAAACTTTTTCTTGTTGACTACGTATTCTCTTTATTAATAAATATCAACACTGAAGATATGTGGAGAACACGAGAAATTGTAAGATTAATTCACGGTGATTAATTAAAACAAAGTCCATTTTGCATGATTTTATTCCGGTCTCTTAATATCATCCTACTATATTTCTAACAAAAGATATGTATAAATAAAATTATTCAAATATAAGACGTATATCAAAACTTCCGGTCTTAATTTCTTTAAGAATTTCATCATTTTTTAATAACGGAATTTGTTTACGGTTACGGTAAACATACCTACGCTTTGCGTCATTTGTAATATATTTACAGTGTGCATTAATGCGCGTGCATTATATCGTAGTTTCGTATGTATTTTTCATATTTACCTAATTTAAATATACGTATATATACGAAATATATAGATTTCTCCTCGAAATCCAATTGTCACGTTTTAACGACCGAGGGGGGGGGGCATTTGACTCCAGCTAATCGTTTTTGCTTGTTCGAACGGTTTCTCCAATTTCGTCGTTAGGAAAATCTCGAAAACTTTCTCCACCAAGCAGATCGCACGAATGATTATATTACTATTGATATAATCTCCGGCAATGCTGCAATGATGCGTAGTAATCTTTTTAACAAAGTCTCCGCATGACATGTGTGTAATAAGTGCGTGCATGTGTATCACGCGTGTACGTACGTGTAAGAAGGGCGTTCTCCTCGCGCCGCGGCGGCAACCGCAGACTTCCCGCCTGCCGCGCAAAGAAAGCAATATATTGCATAATGGAAAAAGAGATAGTTGTCCGGTAACTATCAAAGGCGGCTGTATAGTGTAATACGCATAACTCGACCGGTTGACTTAAGGAAATTTCAAATATCTGCCGCCGGGCAACATTTTTTTGCATAATTCCTCGCTAAATGCGACCCGCCAATCAATTCGCTTCTCATCGGCATTAATCTTGTCCCTTCATCAGATAATAACGATTACATGCCGTGATGTCACTTTAAATTGATATTAACAAAATCTGTTGAATTTTTATTTTAAAAAATTAACCGATTTTATTAATACCAATTTAAAGTGACATCACGGTATGTAAATTGTAATTTGATAATTAATCCGATTTTTCAAAAAGACATCGTAATGATTGTAATGAAGAGATGAGATAATAGTAATTTCACCTGTCGGTAATTAACCCTTAAATGCCACCCGGGGTCCAGCGGACCCCAGACCCTTTACATCGATATATTTTCAAATGTTCCCCCCAAAAATGGAGCTCGTGCTCCCATGGATGATAGTTGAGTGCGTGACCTACCCGTTTGTACACTTAGCAGTATACTCATGTTTACTTAATTTTTTATATTATGTTGAACGTGAAATTTTAACAATACTAGCATTTTATTCTCTTTTCTAAGCCTTGAACAACATTGAAAATAATTTTCATAACTAAATATCAAAAAATCAATGAGTAAGGAGACATTTTTCAGGCTGGGGTCTTTTAGACCCCATGTGTCATTTACGAGATTCTTGAGAGGTGTGGCATTTAAGGGTTAAAACTCGATCTTATTAAGGATCGATTGTTTAGTTTTGACAACATATTATAATTTAAAATAATTCTGAATTAATATATATATATATATATATATATATATATAAATATTATTTTTTTAATTTAAAAATAAGATAGATTTGAGTACATTGACATTTACAATGGATAAGGTGTAAGACTTATCGTATATTGGATATCGATATTATTAACGTGAACGTAACGGTATTTTAAACAAAACATCATTTCTTATCTCAGACATTATGTGCGTTTAATTTATAATTCGATATATCATTTGCATGCGATCTTTACATCAGCTAGCGAGCTATGAAAAGAAGCTTTTCTCGTTGGATTTCAATTAAACCGATCTGTGCGAATGTGCGAGAGAAAAATAGAAAATATGAGTAAATTCGAACGTGCGCATTGGCGTGTTACAGAAGTACTTTCTCTAAGGTAGCAACATTGTTTCATGTCGAGGGACCTCAGGAACCCGCCAACCCCAAGTATTTTATAAAATTAACTCAGTCACGCACGGTGGAACAGGAATTATGACACGTGCCTAAGCGAGCAACCAACGAGAACCGGTTGGGCGCACCGCGAAATCATTTGGTTGCGAGATAAGGAAGTCGAGCCATTTAAATCGTATTTATCTCGATAGCGCAGTCGTTAACCCTAGCATACCGATCGCATTCTTAGGCGTTAATCAAGTGTTAAATTTCATTCTTTGGAATTTTTCAAGTTTGAAAAATTTCCAAACGGCAGAACACCTCATTATTCTAAATAGTTCGAGTGCGTGAATTAAAAATTAGCATATAGACGGAACTTATTGATATTTTATTATCGAAATTGTATTCTACAAAAAATTATATTCTAGCAATTTTAATATTTCCATTAAATATCTTTATAAAGGAAAAAGTAGATTTAAAGAATTTCATCTCTAAGAACTGAATATAAAGACAATTATATTAAATAACAATTTAATATTATAGAATACGATATTTTACTCTTGTAAAATTAGAAAAGTAGGAGGGTTTAAATTCCAAATACATCGCGAGTATTTTTCAATAATATTAATTAATATTATTTAAAATTTAGCTATTTTTGTCTAGAATCTGATTAATTTCTTAGAATAATCGAAAAAAGAATTATATTATGTCAATAATGATAGTCAATAATTTAACTTTCTTTATTTTTTTTAATATAAGGGATTTTGTGAATGAAAAAGATTCAAAAGCAAGAATTTAAATTTTTAACCATTAAATTTTTATCTCTATGTAAAATTTTAATATTAAAAGTAAATTCATATAAAATGGTGTTCAAACTATTAAAAAAATAATTATTAATTCTTTAAATATAATAATATAACATAATATAAATTTTATATAATTAATAAATTCGGTAAATATATATAAAAATAATTAAATATAAACAGATATAAGACACAAACTTTTTTTACGTGTTATATTTTAATATATTAATCATTAAAATCTAACAGAAATGATTTTAAATAAATATGAATCTGATGTGTATAAATAATATATGCATCGAAAACTATCATTTCATTTTCATATCTTTGCAATTGCAATTTACGTCAACACGCGATCTGTTTCATCGGGAAAATTTACAAAAGTATTACCTTAAATATTATAACAAATTAAAAAATTAATGGTACAAAAAAAGTAACTATTATTATACAGTATTGTTGACGAAAGAATTAAGAATCCCAATTTTTTCTTGAGTATCTTTGCTAAAAACAAGTAACGATCGACACAATATAATGATGTACGGCTAAAGTCCTTCGGGGTCCCTCGAAATACATTTCATCGGCGCGTTGAAGTTTCACTGATTTACTTAGGGCCCACTTACCTGTCACTGACGAAAATACTAGGACAGGTCGATAAGACGGGCAAAATACTGCGAGAGATCAACAACACACGCGTGCTTTATCTCGGCCAGCCGGCATGTCACTCTCTTATATAGCGTATTCCGCTGAAAGTTGCCTCCACCAGATGAAGTGGATTCGGTCCTCTTCAAGGTAGTGGGAGACTCCTCACGTCTGCATCATCGCGCTCCTTCTGCAGGATGCACCTGTTCGGAAATCCTTCGTCAAAGTTGATCTTATTATAATGAGCTTATATTATTATAATCGCGCCTGTTTCTCCGCTTGTCGATTAATGGTATATTTGATTACGTCAGAGGTCAGCGAATTTTAATAACGGTAAAAAAAAATGTTGGTAAAAAATTAGCCTTACGTGTAAAATCAAGTAACTGCATTTTATTCCTAAACTCAATGAGGGTATAAGTAATCAAGAACACGTAGTTAACTGTAATGCCTTAAGTTTAACTGAATAATCGATTTCAGACCTTAACAAATATTTTGTTTTAATATTAAGTTGTATAAAATATAAAACATGAATTCTAAAAGATTAGACAAAAAGATCTCTCGTAATTAATAAAAAATCTGAGGAAAGCTTACTTATATAGATGTAGTACCACGCAAAACATTCTCTTATAAATCTTCTAATTTTGAAGGCTCATTTTTAACCGAAAATGTTGGGAGTATTGAGTTATTACGTTACATGGTATTAAAATCCTAACAAAAGCTATAGTATGCCGCTGAAATAATTAAGAGAAATAAAATATTTCTTATTCCTGCATCATCGAAAATAAAGACTTTTGCAAATCGTTCCTTATCCCTTACGTTTCAAATTGAAACGAAAGAAAGCAAAACCAGGTGCACCCACGTGTGAAACTCATGATATTGAAAATTTTACAGCGCAATTTCCGAAGAAAGCACATAATTGTAGATCGCAATTGTTGTGAGGAAGTAAGATGTACTCTCCCGATACATCTCACGGTGTACAGAATCGAGATCGCATCTTGATTAAATGCGAGACGCGCGATAGAATGGGAATGCATAATTTAGCATGAAACTCCATTAATCTGATCTGTCGATCACGCCGGAAGATCAACTGGCGGATCCGTTGGCAGAAAGCGAATCACGCCCTTTCCTGTGTCTTTTCTTTCCTTCACTTTCCACTATATTCAACTATCCAACTATAAATAAACGGATAAAAAATGCTTACTGCTTTGGAGCATCTTTTGTTATACGCTCCATCGGAAAAACGGTTCATTAGAATGTGCAATTAATACACCTAGTAGAATCAAGGATGTCGGGTGGACATATTTTCTAAAAGCTTCGAAACATTTACAGTTCATATTATCTTGACACATTTATTTCAATTTTTAGTTTATATAATTCTTTTATACATAAATTATTGCAATTAAAACATTGATATTCCCATTATTTTCTCTGCGTTTTTTTTTTATTTCTATGAAAAGGACGATAAAAATCGGAAAAGTCATCTTTATTGAAAACGGTGAAACTTCGAGGCAAGATTCACAATCTCTCTTTTCTTCCTATGTTTGCGAAATAATCGTCAATGGAAGTTACTTTTTTATTTTGAAAGTCCCGTGTTTTTCGTTCTTCGACTAACTCTCTTAGAAGATAGAAGTTTCCAAAAACAAGCAACGTTTCTAATTGATAAATTTTGAATAAGAAATTTGACGATTTAATTTAAAGGTAATGATTTACCTACTTCTTCCTCTTTCGTTATTATATAGGTATTCAGTTTATAATATCTCATTTTTATAAACAAAGCATATTTATAATATTTATCTAATATTATATTTATTTTTCTGTCTTTTATCACAATGTTTCGCTTTCAAATGCGACTAATTGCTTGACTAGATGACGCCGGGTGACTCAATCTGTCTCACAGATGAGAAATATCTCCGGAAGTGCATAAAATGCAAAAATAAATTTGTTACTAAATAGGGTTCACTAAACTCTTTCTTTCTCTTGCAAAGTAACAGCCGCATTTGAAGCAAATTCCAGCGGAATCATAAATCAACAGGCAAGTCGACTATTGACAATTAATGAGAAATGAGAACAATCTGATATCAAAATACACGTAATGTATTAGCTATTTATATGTACTTAGCGCTTAGATTACATTCTTATTCTCATTATATACTTGCTTCTTTTTTTTGCAAAGAAAATATTAAAAATCTAAACAAGAATATTCAAGTTCCCTAATAGCACAAGTCATTGGTAAGACATTGGTTAAACATTGGATAAGTTGGGGAGTACAATGTGCGATATAAAGCCAATGTTAGCTACAAATTAAATGCAAATGCATTGCACATCGTAATATACCAAATACCAATATCAGGGATATTGGCGAGAACTGTCATATTATAGTTTTTGCCGATATGTATATACTCGATTATATGATCATCAGAGACTATATTTTACTTTTGTGACTTTAAGGATGATCGGCAGAAAAGAATATTGTATAGTCTACAATATTTTAGGGATACAGTAGATAAATTTATTGAAAAGATTTTTACCTACAGTTTTTGCAAAGAAATTATCCCACAAAATTGTATGCATCGAATAATAATGATATTCTACTTTTTTTTTTAAATTTTATAACAATTGACCCAATATTTTTAGCACAGAGATATTGGTGAATAAATAAAAAAATAATTTCTACTAATATTCTACTAATATACATTGATCCAATATTGAAATTCAATATTGACTATAAAATGTAAGGTATCTACTTTACAGGTGCGAACTAATGTTGCGGAACCAATTTGTAACCAATATTGTTCCAATAACCGCTACTAAGATTACTATGATCTGAGAAACACAAGTGAGAAATATTCACAGTGTACAATTATTCATAAATATAATATTCACTGTATATAATTGTTCTTAGTATTGACTATAAAATTTTTAGATTCTTCTCAACCAAATATATTGGCTATTAATAAAAACTATAAATACGGTAAAGTTCTTTAATATAATGTTTAATGCAAAATTCCCACTTTAATCATCATTCTTCACAACAATTGTTTAAAACTCATTGCAATCTTTGCAAGTGATTGTATATATGTATAACACATTGACGCACTTCGTAGGTACTTCTAGTCTAATAAATTATCTAAATTGATTCTGATATGTCACGTTCTATTATAAGATTTGCATTTTTAAATGCAGATTTTAATATTCAAATACATATTATGAGATATTAGATCTCATATGTATATTGACAAACTCCTAATGTATAAATATTGTTTAGTTACTCTATATATTATAATTGTTAAAAGTCACAAGAGTCAGAGTAGAATTCATACTGGGTTATATAAAGAATCTCATTCGCCTCATTAATCGTCAATGTACAGCCGAGGAAACCTAAGTAAAGGTCGAAAAAGTATTACTGTAACTATAGACTGCGAGCGAATATTGCACCGTACATTTACACTTGCCGGTTTGTACTGACCTGAATATCCTTATTTGGACCTTTTCGCAAACAAACCATTCTTTATTGATAGAAATATATTCAACAAGAAAAGGAACTCTCTAAAGAGTTCCTTCTCTCTGAACCAGTGACTATTCACTGATACAGATTTAGAGAGAAGATACGATTAGCAGCGGCAATTAATTTAGCAACCAACAACTCTATTTATAACTCGGAACATATAAAATTGAAATCTTTCAAAAAATTTTGAGAAAACTAAAATTTGTTAAATCTTTTTATAACATTTTAATTCCATGATAAATTTCTTATACAACCATTTATATTATTCTCTTTTTTAACGCTGCTTTCATGCACTTCTTAATTCTGAAGATTAATTATTTGAATTAAGATTCCGCTGAATTAAGTTCTACTTAAAATTACGTAAAAAATAAAATTTTGGAATGTGTACTTTTTCTTTTCCAAAATTTAAATTCTATAAAAAGCATTTTACCTTTAATCTCCCATAATCTTAAACGGTATCGATATCTTGACATTTTTTCCTATTGATTGAAACATCGTGTTCTGTAAGTGTAAAATCTTATTAATCCTAGAATCGCAGCGAGGACATTTTATTTTTCTGCAAAAAATAAAATAACCAGATTTTCGCGTTTGTTATGTAAAATAAAGCTTTTTTCTCCTGTGTTGCCACGTAAAACTTGTCACTTAAAATCGACACACCTTCGTTCGACCGTTACGTCCTGATTAAAATTTCATACATCGGTTGGGCGACGTAACTTTCTCACCGCCCCGCCCGACAGGTTTTACTTCCGCCTTTGTAAAATACTGTAACATAATATCTTTGTTCCGCTTGTACAGATTCATTCCTCAGATTTGCTGCAAATGCATTAAAAATTTCATTAATACGGTGGTTTGGGAAGAGGGGATAGTCGGGCGGCAATTATATAAAAATATACACAAAAATCTTTGAAAGAAATTAGAAATTATTAATATTACAATTTCTCATGAGAATTATCTAATAACGTTATATTTTTTCAATAATCCTTAATTTGTAAAATAGAGAAAAATATTTAAAAAATTCAGAGTAATATGGTTTTTGATATTTAAAGAAGCAAGTATATAAAAAAAATGCAAAGTTTTAAAAAATATTCCAATATTTTGAAAATAAACAGATATATTACGCTAAGCAAAGATTTAGGTTTATAGAAAGTCTTGTAAAGTTCGTATGAATAATGATAATAATGGTACCTGATTTAATTTGCATGCACTTATTAACATATTATCACATTATTATATAATACCTACAGCACAAACGGGAATTAACTGTTTACTGAGATAATTCGTTATTATATGCACAGGCGCTACGATTTTATTATACGTATTGGCAATTCGTCACTGTCGGTGAAAAGAACGACCTTCGGCTGACGAAAGAAAGTCCGATCCGCTTCCATAAAATTTCAATAAATCGGCCGCCAAACAGTGCGTTGAATTCAACGGGAAAATGAGATCGAAAGTCTCGTGGTTCTCCACCCACGGAGAAACTCACCACTGACACGCTTAGTTTAATTTACTTCGATGGTATCGACAATGGATGCCAATTATCCTGGAAGGAAAGTAATAACACTTTGTTTTTCCCCTTTCTTCTGACGGTCGCAAACATTGGAAATATAGATGAATTGACAACTTAGCACGATTTAAACCATTGGTCCATTAATTACGAATTTTGTCTTTACATATTACCTTTAATACTTGAATTTTTTTATTCTTTATCTTCAAAGTTTATAAACCGTCTATATAAAGCACAGAACATTTACAATTTTATCAAAAAATTCTAGAAAATATTAATATAAATATTATTAAAAAATTAGTAATATAAAATATATTATTAATTTAAAGTAATTATTTTATTTTTTATTTTATTTAAAGTATATTACACAATGTGTTATATAATGATATTATAATATATGTTACTCATATTCTCCCCATATGGTTGACAAAATAATTTCCTATTTTTATAATTTGCTTGAATATTTTATACTTAAGCAAGAAGCATTAATAATACCTTTTATATAAACTATACATAAATTAAGTTTAGACAATTCGGCAAAATGATCTGCGAGGGGATGATGGTCAATAAAATCGAAATATCCGACATTACCATTCCGTTCAAAGACTGATTCCAATAGAGAAGTGGACATTCGGTGTTGCACGTTGCAGACGCGTAAAAGAAACACTTTCACCGAGCATTTGGGCCTGATGGAGAAAGTTTCTTCAATCTCCGTTACGTCTTTGTTAATCATAAATTCGACTGAAAACCTAAGGGAATTAAAATATTGAATCAGATCTTCAAGGTCAAACCATGAGCGCTGTCTTGAAAGGAGGACACTCGAACAGTTTTAAAAGAGAACAATTTAAAACAGCAAAGGGATAAATTAGAGAATTGTCTGTGGAATCCCGAAATTGAGGAAAGCGGGATTGTAAACCATCCCACTACGATGAAAAATAGGTTTCCAAGTAAATTAGCTTCTCTTGCTCGCACTATTCTTGTACAGAAAGAAAAATAAAAAAAATCAAAGTTATGCTCCCAATAAGATTGTTTTATTTTTAAATTTTTATTAGGTAATTTTAAAATAGTTACCTATGTCAATAAATTTTTAGCAAATAAGTTCTTTCTAGAAAGTAAGAAGTATCCATTACGCAATCTCCACAGAGGAGGAGAAGGTTTAAATACATCAAAAAAATTTTTAATAAAAAAAGACTACCATAGTGTTTTTAATCCGTCGACCGCCGTGAATTTTCTGTGGATCCTAGAGCAAATACCCAAGACGGGGACTTGAGAAGAAACGTTATGAAGACGAAGGGGGTCCGTAGTAATTAAATCCCTCTTCTCTAAATCGAGAAGAAAATGGAAGAGGACATCGTCTGAAACAAGAACAGAGAAAGGGGCATTAAAATGTAGAATCGGAATCATGGTAGGATCGATTGGGTTTAGATCAATTCGGGAACGACATGTTAACTTGAATCAAGGCCAAGGTATACTGAGAAGACACACCGGTAGTCTGGAGTCAACTTGTCAATGTAATCCTGCTCCCTCTCTTCAAGTTCGTTATTCGACAAACAGTGTAATGAAGGAAGTTATTTAAACTTTCTTCATTTTGTCGAATAACGAACTTGAAGAGAGGGAGCAGGATTACATTTCACTCCTGTATCCAGTATGTATTTTACTATACAAATTAAGATGAAATAATTGATTTTAAGATCTCGATCGATTACAACAAACTGTTCTTAATCTTCCTTCCGTTAGAACAGAAACTATTGGTTATATAATTATTGCATGATGTTGCACTATTCGTGGCAAAAAGATTACGAGAAAAAATATGAAAGTGCATATAGAGAAATTATCGTTATAGAAACATAAATAGAACGATCTAAATGCATCATATTAATTCACGTGCGGTTTTAAATAAACATAGAAAAAAGATTTTTGAGCTTACATCAGTAATAATCACGTAACAATCAGTCGGTGTATGGCAACTATTTATGCAACAGAATTCGATCTCGATTCGCGAACCAGCTGGAAAATGCGGAAACCTGGGCGTAGCACGCGATGAAAATTTTTCGTTTCCCGATATAAACCAATTTACATATACAAAATGTATTGCGTAAACGACGCATGTCATTAAAATGAAATAGTGTTCATGCTCGAATATTAGAGAACATATATGCGAGGTGTGGTCTCTCAGCAATATTTACTCTCTATTCAATAGTCTTGAAAATGTCACATAGTTGATTATTACATTTTCTATGCTTGTTATCGTAGAAAAATGAAATAAATTTTATGTTACCTTATACGTACACACTTCTGTATATCGTACGAATAAATTAAAGCATAAATCCTAAATTCAATATTTATGGAATTTATTCATATAGATATAATTAATAATTACACAATAATTAATTGCAAGCTCTAAAAAATACTAATAAAATGTCTACACATACATCTCTCTCTCTATCTATCTATTTATGTATCTACCTCTGTATCTAGGTTTCCATTTCCTCCTTCTGATTTATAAGCGATATAATGGAATTTGCCATTCATGCGACAAAATAGTGATACACATACTAGTTGAAACGTTCCCCACTTATAATTAGTCTTCAATTATCATTGAATAATATCGATGTGAAATCGAGCACTTTCGCCGGCGAAGGTTTTGCTATGTTTCGCGCGACCGCAAGTGCTTGGACATAAGTAACATGGAATACTAGGAATAGACGGAGCAAATGCCTACGAATCTCCCAATGAGACGAAGACTGATTTCAGCGAATGATGGGACTGTGACAGAACGAAAAGCGCAGAAAAAAAATAGATTCTATTTCAACAACTTTCTGAAATTAGTCAATCCAAATTACATTACTATAATTACATTAATAAGAAGTTAATGATTTACTTTAAACTTAATTTATTAAGTTTATTAGCTTTATTTTAGCTTTATTAAATATAATGTTTACTGGAATCACTGTTGATTCCTTACGCACGGATAACCGCGTCTGACTCCCATAGCCGTTTTTTTCCCTTTCTACTTTAAACTTAATTTTTGTCCTCTTTATTAATGTACGTTTTAAACGTTTATCGTGTGATCGTTGAGTAAATGATCCACTATGCAACAATATACTTCTGCAGAATATTGCATTGGAAATGTTTACCGTGCAATAATTGTGACGTAGATCCACTCTTGACTCTTCCTCTTTTTTTTATATCATCCGCAATCAGTGGATAAATAGCAGGTATTGCGTTCAACGAGAACAAGGGGCAAACTGATTTTTCAAGGATATCGATCTTTAATGCAACATACATTTACGTTTTCTTGACTTTTAGAAAACCAGCTGTATTGGAAAAGTATTTCGCATTTGCCTCGTTGACCTTCTTCTCCGCAGCCTGTGGGTTGACGATTTCAAGACCCTGCAAATACAGACGAAATAAAAAATTATTTTTTATGCAATTAAATTTACCAGTTGTAAAGCGTCAAAAGCATAAAAAGTGCAAACATACTTGTAAAGGAGTGAAAGCCACGCTGGAAGCAGTACCGGAGACTTGTTTTTTGACAGTGGTGCTGCCTCCCCATTGCTGTTGCTTCTGCAGATTCTTCTGCAGTGCCTTGGATATCCTGACTTTCGTCTTCTCGTCAATTTGCGGCAATCTGATTCGGCCAGTGCCAGCCTTACCAATAGTCCCTCGCGAGTAGCCAAGATCTTCTTGATAGGCATCACTCTCAATCTGCAATCGCAATAATAATATATTCTCTAATTATTCTCAGAACATTATAAATTCCAGAACATTCATTTATTACTTACGTCTGCGAAGTTCATCCTATTTGCGTGCTTTCTGAACTCCGTGATCGCGTAGCGTTCCTTCATCTTGCGCACGCGTTTACCGCCGCGCTTCTTTCGACCAGGATCGATTGGTTTTGGCAGCGGTTTCACAAACTTCACGGGTGGCGGCTCTTGCAGCTTATCCAACTTCTTCTCGATCTCTTCGCGCAGCATTTGGCCAATGTGACCGTCCGTGCTCTCGTGGCAGGCGTCTACTCTAGCTGCCAGCATGCTCTTCGATGACACCAGCCTCGCCGCTTTCCTCCGTAGATCCTGTAACGTTACATACGTTAGAGTCATCGTTGTAAAATATTTCGCTAGTTATAATTTCTATTGTACAAAGCATGCAAGAAGAACAAACTTACAGGAGGAGTTTCTTGTACGATTTCGGAATAATAGATAAATCCTGTATGCGGCAAGGTGGTAACTTGCGAAAATCCAGAGAGCGTGGTTTTCTGAGATCCGAGGACCAACAGATTGCAAGCTGGCATCTTAGAGAGTTTCGTCAGACCGCCCGCGACGCCCATAATCTTGGCAGCCGTTGACGCACCGACAATTATCGATAGGTTCGGCGCGATAAATGCCATTCTGCTCTCTACATATTCAAATATCTTTAACTTACAGTTATTCAATTCCACTGCCATATCACAAGCTTCACAAATAGCTTCTCTCTCCTCTTCCGTCAACAGTTGACCCTGAGTGGTCGACGCTGTCACAGAAACGACCATAATTGTCGCTTGGGTGAGAAACTGCTGTAAAGTCTCATTATTTTTGGCTCTGTCCAAGTCATTGCCCAATTCACGGACCGTCATTACGTATTCCAATGGTCCTACCACTAAGGATTCCAATTCTGGAAATCTTTTCGAATACTTGTCTCTGGTAAATCTGTGTACGATAGCTATTTCATTGTCAATTTTAACTGCCATATCATTAGCTTCAACTATCAACTGATATTCCGGATCGGATTCTACGGGTCCTATGATATCGGTCGACTTCCTGGGTACTTTGCTGTGCCTCTCAATTTGTGCCATAACTTGCTGCAGCTGTTCCGAATCTCGTAACTTGGCTAACTCTCGAATTGAGGACACCTTTATCTCTGCACGAAGAAAAGGCAAATTAATTTTATGTAACGTATTAGAGATAAGCATGAAATGTAAAACATGTAAATTGCGCTGTGTAAAACAGAACATTGTATGTACAAAAATAAATTGCCATATACACTGTAAAATAAGCGCTAACCTTCTTCTATGACTTTAGAAACCGAAGCCGGGATAAACGTCGGCTCCGGCTCCTCCATAAAAACATCCGCGTCGTCATTTTCCTCGAGATCGGCAAGAAGTTCGTCAGCCAAAGACATTTTTCCTCGTTACAAATTATTTGTTTGTCGCGTATAACAGAGTTACGAATGTTTACAGATGTGACCAGATGTGACTAACTTCTTCGTCTTCTTCTTCTTCTTCTATTAAATTGGCTCCTGCCGCTTTTCAGCGGGCAATACGGCCAGCTTTTTCCCTTGTTTGATTACTAAGTCTAGTATAATGTTGAGTGGCGAGGTCTAATTGGCAATTGCTATGCAGACAGTATCAGTAGCAGTACTTCAAAAAAGGTTTTTCGTTCGGGTGGAACACGTCCGAACACGTTTGAACGTGTCGTCGTCTTCACGCGAAACACGTCCGAACCGCGTACGTTGTGCGAATTAGATGTGACGTAACGTTGAGCAATAATAGCGTTTTTTTCTTGGCTGCACTACCGCCCACTAGTGCAACACCAGTGCAACACTAGTGCAACGCTATTGGGTAATGCAGGGCAGTGTGCAGGGCGGTAGTGCAGCCAAGAAAAAACGCTACCAAGATTCATGCTCACGGAAAGTCTCGGCGGCATTGCGGCAAACGCGAAAATTCAAACAGCCACGAGGTCAGTCGAAAGTGGAGAAAATCCAGAAAATTCCCGAACGTAAAAGACAATTTTGAGATTGAGATTGAAATTTTACCAATCAGAAGAAAGAAAACAAATCTTAAATTTATGAGCTTTGTCCTTATTGGTCAAATTTCAATTCAATATCAAACTCAATCCGTAGTCTGATACGTTAACTTTGTTACGTGCAATGGCCTTCAAGCTAATGGAGGATTCACATTGCGTCCAATCACGTCCGATGTTGGACGTACGACGATCCGACATCCAATAGGAAATTTTTGTCTCTAAATAATAAATTCTGTTATTGGATGTCGGATCGTCGTACGTCGAACATCGGACGCAGTGTGAATTCTCCATAACTGGCCACTGTTGAACTGGGCCTTAGGCCGGTATTCATAGGCCGGTATTCGTAATCAGATCTTATTTCAAGACCGTCTTAAGTAATATTTTAAGATGCTAATACGGCTCTGTGATTGGTTAATGACAATCTTAAGATTGTACTTAAGATGGTCTTCTTAAATATAAGAACCGGCTATGTCTATTCATAGTCGGATCTTATATTTAAGATCGTCTTAAGTACGATTTTAAGATGTTATCGAGGATTCACAATAACAGAATTTATTATTAGAGACAAAAATTTCCTATTGGATGTCGGATCGTCGTACGTCGAACATCGGACGCAGTGTGAATCCTCCATTATGAACCAATCACAGAGCCGTATTAGCATCTTAAGATATTACTTTAGACGGTCATCTGATTATGAGGGTGCCATTACATGGAGCGCGGAAACGCGGAAACGCGGAAGCGCGGAACAGAATAGTAACTAGATTCCGCGTTTCCGCGAGTTGAGTCCCGCACGTTTGAACGGAAAAGCGGAATCCGCTATTATCGTGTATGTATGTATGGCTGCGTTTCGATATTCACTGCCAGTACTTAACGCAGCCTATGTATGTACCCTGGCTTGCATATAAGATATACTTCATAATAACCATCAACATGATGTTTGGATCTATAATATTATACTGCCACTTTTATTAAATAATAAAGTAATCGAAGAGTATGTGTAAAAGCTTTTTTTTTCAATGTGATTAAACAGCTCCGAAATTTGATTGAGTATACTGTATCCGCGTTGACAACGGATTTTGACGCGTTCGTTCCGCGAGTTTGTTTCTCTTTATATTACATGGAGCACAATTTGCGCGGAAAAGCGGAACAGTATAGTGACAAATAGACATTTGTATTCATTTCTTAAAATTGTGTTCACTTAATTCATTGCAATTTTTATTAATATGCTTATCTTTTCAGCTTATCTATTGAATACAAGCATTTTAATCAATAAATACCGTTAAAAATTAATATTTTATAATTCTCCGTTCCGTTTTCCGCTCAAAATATGCTCCATGTAATATAAGGCATTCAAAACAGCCGGAACGGATCGACGGAAATCTAGTAAATTTTGTTTTCCGCGCTTCCGCGTTTCCGCGTTTCCGCGCTCCATGTAATGGCACCCTGAATACCGGCCTTAGACTGCATTCCCATGGAGAGAGAAATAGCGCGGAACGGAACCAAAACGGAATTGCTCTGATTGGCTAATCTCCAGATGGGGGCTCTCAAAATGGGATTTAGCCAATCAAAGGAATTCCGTTTTAATTCTGTTCCGCTATTTCTTTCTCCATGGGGATGCACCCTTTTATCGACGGACATCGACGGATGCGCCGGGTCCATCGAAATTTTATACTGTCGAGCCCGGGAGTATCGGGATCGGGACTCCGTCGGGAGTACTAAAATGTACATGAAAAAATCAAGAATCATTTCGTGATTTTTTAGAAGTGACAGAGATGGACACCACGGAAGTGGACGATGATCCCGTCGAGAAAGAGGTTAGTGTTCCATTTCTGAATTTTGCTGCTATTCGCTTTCGTCAAGATTGTTTAGCGTCAAAGTTGTTTTAGGGTTAGAATTCGCTACTTTGGAGCACGTGGTAAAAAAAATCCACTGTTGACAGATGTTCAATATAAATATAATTACCTCTATTTCTTTCCTAAAACTCATGTATTTGATGTGTTTCGAGGCAAGAAATTTTTAGATTCGCTCAAAATTGCCGCTTTCATGTTTATATATATATACATATATATAACTTGTTCGGGCCTAGAAACTCGTTTTAGAAAATATAGAGTATATCTTCATTTTCCATATGTGTGAACAATAAAAGGAATTGTTTATGCAGATACCAGTGTACCTTTCCAAGACCTTGGCAGATAAATTGTTCATTATTCAGTATCCCGCATACATGAAAGATGGTTGCGTCAACGCCACCTTCTCCAAGACTTCCGTTAAGCCGGAGAATCAAAAAATTCGTATAGAGCTTGCTATAGATGCGGAAAATGAGGATTCTTACGATCACAGCACGGGAAAGCGGTTGGCTTCAAATACAGATGGGAAGTCTGCAGGAAACGATGACGAAAGGACATTCGATAGGTATTGACAAAGTTTTGGAAGAGCTTATCTAGGTACTTCAATTTATAGTCATAAAAAAATTATTTATTTTCTTAATTAGTGATCTGATGGACAAGATTGTGTTGACTTCGGAACGGACGTTGTCGGATTGCTCCAATTTCGCAGTTGGGATCTTTCAGGACGATGAGCTGCATCTCACGCCGTTGAAGGCAATGTTGCACGTGAAGCTGCAGTGCGATTATCTGGATGAAACTGAAAAGCACGTCAAGGATGGAACAAAAGGCGGGGGAGAAGGTAAAAGAGAATTTCTCTTTGCTGACTTGTTTATGAATATCATTTACCTAGACAGCCTGTGTTGAACCTTTAGAGCTTGGCACAAGCGAACGAGAAACACTCACAAATTCATTTGCTAACATGCAGACGACGACGAGGAAGAAGATAACGCCACACCGGTGAAAGTGACGTTCGCAAGGCATCTGCCGGACAACCTGAAGAAGCTGCAGGAACAGTCCTTCCAGCATCACTACAAAAAAAGCCAGGAGGAGCGTTGGATACATACGAGTTACGCCCCGACTTACGACGTGCAAACTGAGGTAAGTCGTTGATGTAATCGTGAAATTAATTAATTTTCTTTTGGAAAATGCTAAACGTTAATTTGTTTGATTGTACAGTCGACACGGATAGAGATGTTCTGCCCGTCAGCCGAAGAGTCGGAAAATATCCTGAATTTGGCCCAGAGGAATTATCTACGTCTATTGGTACCGCAGTTACCCGATGAGTGCTACTCGCAATCCACCTCCAAGGATCTTCACTACATCAAGACCTTGCCTTTGCTAGATCGAATCAGGATAATCATGAAACAAGGTGAGAAAGGCATTGAAAATGATGCTCGAAGGAAGAAGGAGATAAAAAAAATATACATAATTTAATTAAAAATTTAAATACACTATAAGAAGTCTTTGAAAATATGAAACTTTTGTTTAAAATATTTTTGTATATTTCTCGTTTTAATGATACACGCTTAGAAACATAAAGAGTCAATTTTTTTCATGTATTAGCATAAATGTTGATTGTTGATATAAATTAAACAGATTTTTATATATCGTGTGCAAGAGTTTTAATAGAAATCTATTTTTTATCTTACAGTGAGAGTCATCTCCTTTGCAAAGTTATGTGAAATTCTCTCGCCAGAGCACGACGCGACAGCGATACTCAAGTATTTGCAGCAAGTAGCTATGCTGGTGCAGGGTAACTGGGTTGTGAATAGCGAACTGATATACCCCAAGGATAACGCCTCCCCTCAGAACAGCACCTCTGAGATTATGAGTAAAGCTCGCGATTATATTGTGAGTGTTTAAAATTTAATAGTAAAAGATTGTCCCAAAATTTAATTTAATTTTTTAGCTTCTTTATTCTCGGATCTTACACTTAAGTCTAGTAGATTTCAACTACTTTTTCATATTTATATTTCAATTATTGCTATATTTAACTTTGTGAAACTATTGGTATATCTTGTATCTTCATTAAGACGTCATTTATCCGTGTGGTCAAATTTGATTACTTGTCAAAGTTGCTACTCAAGTGAACGAAAGAAACTTGTGACTTCAAGTGTACAAAGGAAGATTTAATTGTGTGTACGTATATAAAATGTGTTTTTTTTTTGTTTTTTTTTTTTAGTTATTGTCGTTTATCGAGCAACAATTTGTCAATCGCAATACGATCTCGTCCGCCATCAAGTTGACGCCGGAAGAGATTAATCAAATTTTCGCGGAACTTGGAGCGTACGAATCGAAGAAAGGTTGGCGGCTGAAAGAACCACCCAACTCGGACTTCCGTAATAGGTAATCACTAAGTTGCCAAATATAAATTTAATATCTCTCGACATACTTGTGCGTTAAAGTATCTTGCAATTCCATTCGCTACAAGTAATTTCGAGTATTTTCGAGTAATTCTATGTGATTTCATGTGTAATTTCTCTCATTAAACTTGGCACTATTAGATTTGCATTAGAAATTTTGGCGTTAATTGCCTATATTTGTAGATATCCCGAGATCGACCAGCGTCAAAAAATATTGTGGGATGCGAAGAGAAAACACCTGCGCGAAACGATGGAAGCACAGACTCAGCCACTGCAGCGTCAGCGCCGGAAGTCGAACCGGGAGTCGTTAGGCTCGGAAAACGAGGAGAGAAACATCGGTCGTGGTCGAAAATCGATCAAGGAATCATCTCTGTCGGATAATGACGGTGCAATGTCCGAACCGGCTAAGCACAAAAAGAGTCGGTCGAGAAAAATATCGGAAACCACCACGTGACCAAGACCAATGCACCGAAGTAGTTCAAAGCTTCTTTTTTCGCCCGTCTCTTCGATCGTCGTCACGCGATATGTGAATCGTGTGACTGATTGAATTATGAATCATGAGATTTTTTCGCAATATCTGGTCAACTTTGTTAAAAGTCGATTTTTCCAGAAATATATTCGAAGCTCGAGTTCAAGCACTAATCACTGATTAACTTAGATTAACTTATATGTATAAATATAGTATATTGCGGTATGTTATGTGCTAGATTATTGTATTTATATATTAATACAACTTCGAATTTACACGCACGTACACACACAAAGTATAAAATATACGTTTACTGTGTTATATTTATATATATACGCGCGCGCGCGTGCGTTGTGTGCGTATTTTGCCAAGAGTAGGGTCTCACGCCAAGCATAATATATTACTCACAAATATAGGAAAGAATTAAGATGTAACATACTACATTTGTGCATACAATGCTTTCCGTGTCTCAACTATAGGATAGACGTCCTGTAGACTGTGACTAGAAATTAGTAAAGATTTTTTAACACATATACACACATTAAGAACAGTTAGATTCAAATAATAATTGAGTTTTTTCAAGACAAAAATTCTTGATTTGAGCATGACTGAGCAGTGATGAACTTTTCTTATAATCTCGTGACCGCTAGCTACAGACTTCTTATTACACATATTACACACATGTATGTACATACATGGTTCATGCATGCACACATACACATGATATTTTATGTATATATAAAGTTTGTAACAATTATACATACACATAAAATTCCATATAGTAGGATTATAATATTAATTATATTATAATCGTTGATTATATATATAATATTGATTATAATATTAATTATTATCACAAAAAATATGTATGATATTCACTTTGTTGCTCTATTTTTAAGTATACTTTGTGTATCTTTAGGAGGCGGAGGAGAAACAAATCTGTTTGTCTTGTGTCTTTTAAGAAAAATTGATCAAGTAATAAATTAATAGATTAAGTTGTAGTGATGTAATAGTTATTTAATTGCTGTAAGAAAATAAATTTGAAATCTTGAATTTTTGTTTTGCATCCAGTGGTTGGTTTTTATCTTTGGATCCAACTAATCATCATATTCGGTTTCCACTTTTAGCCACTTGTGGCGAGCGTAGCCAATCAGTATGCTTGAAAAATTCGTCATATGATAAATAAAATATTAGCTTTCGGCACAATTAGTTTTGCGCGCAATAGAGCACATATAAGAATAAATATTAAAAATATTAGGATACACAAATATAGGAATACTGTAATAAATATTAAATCTTAGGATACGTAAATGTAGGAATATTTCTATATATTATATTTTATTCTTTTATTTTGTGCGTTTAATTATTATTTCTAATTCCAATTTCTAATATTTAAATATTTATATTCTTATTTTCTGTGCTCTACTGCTCGCATTTGAGTAGCATCCAATTGCCTACGTCGCCAATTGGCAAATTCCACACAGGATCTTTCTGATTGGTCGGTCCAGTGGAAAAACTCCGAGCACCGCTCGCTATGAGTGGTCAATCGCAACGTGGTAAAAACGTGGACGCTCCCCTCTCCAACCCCGATCAACAGCATTGATTAACGTAGTTCGTGGATGTGGTTGGCCGGCTCGTCCGGTGTCCGGTGCGGTGGCCCGGGGTTCACGCGAGTGCGCGCAAGGAGTGAAAATCGATCGTCCGTATCGTGGTAGCGTCGTTTCTGCCGTCGTTCGCTGTCGGCCAAGTCGGCTTACGTTTCCTCCTGTTTTACAAGCTACACAGGACGCGCAATCCTGTTCAGGTCCCCTAAAATGGTGAAGATGGAGCACGATGTGAGTATTTGCGCCGCCAATATCGCCATTCCGTTATCGCGAAACGGCTACGGGCTACGGCTTCTCTCTTCGACGCTTGCACTGTTCCGTTCCAATGGCACTTCGGCAGCTTCGGCTACGTCGAGAGCTTTTCGCGAAGTACCTATCTTTCAGACGCGAAGCTTGACGTACTTACGATACGAATTTTATGGCAAATTGTCCTGAGGGTAGGTCGAATCCCCGAATAAGCAAGAAGGAAACTGCGAAAAAAAGACGGCGATTGCTATATCAATATCATGAGTAATCACTTCGGCGTTGGGATCTCAACTCGAGAAAATTTCCTATATAAAAAGACTGAAATTGATCCATTCAAGTTTTCTGAGTATAAGTGTGGTAATAAATGTTTAATGGCTGGTTATATCAATAATTTTTGCGTCCATAAAAAAAAGAGAGACAATGAGATATAATAAATTGATAAAAATCAGCAATTTGCGAAAATATTGCTTAATCGAAGTCATTAGCTTCATTGATTAGAAGAATACAATTAAATCTAGATACATAGAAGGCTTTTTCGAAGATCCACTTACAGTCTCAATATATAAAATTTATTATGCGTGAAACAATATATTATCATATATAGTTACTTTATATGATAAGAAACTTTAATTTACAATATTGTTGTTGTTCTATGCTTCAGGATGGTAAAAACGAGCCGGAACACGTTAGGAAGCTGTTCATTGGCGGCTTGGATTATAGAACAACGGACGATTCGCTTAAGAAGCATTTCGAGCAATGGGGAGAGATAGTGGACGTGGTGGTTATGAAAGATCCCAAAACGAAACGTTCGAGAGGTTTTGGCTTCATCACCTATTCTCGTGCTCACATGGTGGACGATGCTCAGAACGCCAGGTAAAAAAAATGATTTATTCGAGGTATTGAAAAAAAAGCGCTGGGGTTCTTACTTAGCCCGGTGTATTTTCACGAATTAAAAAAAAAATTCAAGATTTTAGAAGCATCTATTTACTGAGAAGAATGAAAAACACTTGATACAAATCTTTTTTCTTCGCATAAGTCGAGTTTTCTATTCATCTCGCGTATGAAAGTATGAAGGCAAGATTGTCAAAAATCAAATACCTTTTACAGGCCTCACAGAGTAGATGGTAGAGTGGTTGAGCCTAAGAGAGCAGTCCCTAGGCAAGAAATTGGCCGACCGGAAGCGGGGGCTACCGTGAAGAAACTCTTCGTAGGTGGCTTGAAGGACGATCACGAAGAGGAAGATCTCAGGCAGTACTTTCAGAGTTACGGCAGCATAAACTCGATCAGCATAGTGACTGACAAAGAGACTGGCAAGAAACGCGGCTTCGGCTTTGTCGAATTCGATGATTATGATCCTGTCGACAAAATCTGTCTGCAGCGTAATCATCAGATACGCGGCAAACACGTTGACGTCAAAAAGGTGATAATATTTATTTTCAAAAATTATTTACTGTTTAAGAAGAATACGATACAGATCCATGAGAAAAAGTTCATAAAGATGAGTTGATGTTTTATTTTTTCCAGCGTTTCTAATTTTTTCCATGTTTTTTTTTATGAATTTTTAAAAATTGTCTCGTCTTCAAAATATTCAAGATTTAAGGAATATTTAACTGAATAAAAATTGTCTAATCAACATTGACCGAAAAATCAATCTTGTTAGAAATGGAAATGATTTTTTATTTCAATAATATGGAAGAAATATCACTTACATTTTTGTATAGATTTATGTATTATTCTTTATCAATCACTTTCATCAATACACATAACTCATCATTTTATATATAAATATATTTAACTAAGATTATATCGAAAAATATAAATATTTCATGTAATTTTTCATGCCTGAGATGTTTTGTTTTAATATGCTTTCATATAAGATACAGAATATTTTGCCACAATTTTTTTCCTTTATTTTCTGCAGATCAAACTAAATTGAATACATGAATGATTCGTATTTTTATTAATATGATTCTTATCACAGGCTTTAAGCAGAGCTGAAATGGCGTCCGCTTCTGGAGGCGGTGGCGGCAGTGGTGGTGGCAGCCGCGGTGGCCAAGGCGTAGGCAGGGGACCCCGTGGTGGTAATCAGGGCGGCGGTAGCTGGGGAGGACGCGGTAGCGGTGGCGGCAGCAGTGACTGGAACAACGGCGGTAATCAGGGTGGATACGGTGGAGGTAATCAAGGAGGTTGGGGAGGTAATGGACCTTGGGAGAATCAGAATCAAGGTAAAGGTTTGCAGACAGATTTTTTTCTCTTATACTTTCTTTATTCCTCTTAGAGTCGGGTTGATTCTCGTATTGATAATGTCGCTCTTTGACAACATCGTATTTGAAAAATCGGCTACGACGTGCGACGTACCGAAAAAAAACTGGGAGTGGACTTAAAAGTTTTCTTAATTTATTGAAATTATTGAAATTAATTTCTCAAGCAGATTTAATATTGTGAAATGTATATCTTTCTGTTTTTGTTTCGTTATACAACACGCTTTAAATAACATTAACAATTCGTCGAGATGTCATGCGAGGGTCAACTTGCAGTGCAAAGACTTCAAACATCTGTAATGAATAATGATGTATGATGCGATGAAAATACATACAGACCAAGTCTGGAAATGTTCGAACTGAATACTCAAAGAGTTGTTTAAACACTCTTACTTTCCAATTCAAATAGATTTACTACCATATACGTTAAAAGAATACATAAGAATTTTCTACGGTCACTATTATTTTACATTACAGTTTTTATTCTAACGCACATTAAATTCTTTCACTTGGAACTGTGGCTTGGTCTATTTGTATTTGCAACGCCTTATTTATAAAAATCATTAGAGTAAGCAAAGTTTCATAGAACACGAACCAATATTGACACAAGAAAGAGTAAAATACAATTAGCCTTTATTTCTATATTAATCTGGTACAATTTTACAAAGTACTTGTTGATTAAGATCTTATTACACGAGAGGCAATAAAAAGACAAAATATGATACTGTCTCTAATCGATGGAATAGGAGCATAACATTATCTCATTATTTCGAGCGATAAAGATATTGAAAGAAGATCCTGATTGTTGCGTTTTAAAGGAGGAGGAGGCTGGAATCAAAGCGGGCAGGGTGGCTACAACAGCGGCGGTAATTGGAGCAATGACAACTTCGGTGGTGGTTATCAACAGGGTTACGGGGGTGGTCCAGTGCGCAACAATTTTAATTCCGGTGGTAGAGCAGCGCCATACGGTATTAATTCGGGTCCTAGCGGACGTCAGTCCGGAGACTCAAGATGGTTACCACCCTTCAGCGGACAAGGTTCTTTTCCTTTTTAAAAATCAACGACATGATCCTTTTTGATCTCTTTTTCTGTTGAACTCTATCATCTACATAATTATTGAAATTTAAAATATTAAAATTCTTTGTTTCGATCTCTCTCTAGTGACAAGTAATGATTTAACAAAATTTTATCAAAGTTGTGTAATTTTTTTTGCGAATGAGTAGTACATTATGTATCTATCGATGTGAATGTACTTTTATATACCTTGCACAATATTACTACATTATGCAATTTAGAAATAATTGTTTTTGTTAACCTGTAGTTTTTTTTTCTTGCGATGTTGCAGGGCCTATGGGTGGCGGAAATTCCGGTGGCGGTGGCGGATACGGCAACCAAGGTGGTTACGGTGGTAATTCCCTCGGAGGTGGAAACATGGGTGGTGGCGGTGGTGGTGGAGGAGGCGGCAGTGGAAGGAGATATTAAGAAAATAGCATTGCGCGCATATCGCTGACCCTTCTCGCTGGTAAGCAAAACTATAATTATTTTAGTATAATATTATCGATTCGCTACTTCAAAACAGTTTATTTGAAATTACGGCGATCGCGAAATTCCGGGAATGCCGAATTATTTCTCAAAGAATCTTTAATCAGGTTTATGCATCATTAAATAGTACGGACGTTTTAGTTTTCTTCATAGATTACATATTTATGTCAATATGTTAATTGTGATTTACATATTTATAACTTTCATATACACATGGATTAGTTTGTTTTAAATAATATATCAGTTATTTATTTATTTTTATAAAAATACATTTTATAATTGGTAATTAGTTTACATGATCTTGCTCACATTACTAGGATGTAATTAGAAAACTTTACAACATATACATATATCCATGATTTATTGAGACAAATCTTGAAGAAAACGTAAAATTATTTTATACATGTATATGAGGACATAATAATTATTTCATTGATATATATATACGTATATATATACATACACACATACACAATTTTAGGACTTGTGCAAACAATGCAATTAGAATACAAAGTCTTATCTTTTAGCCATTGTTGCATCCTAATATTCGCTACATTATTTTTCTAGCGTGACTATAATTAACAGTCATTTAGAAATCCAGTGGCGTTCTTTTTTTCTTGTTTTTTTACTAATTAGCACGTTTTCGAACAAAGTTTAGAAGATTAGATCAGAAGAATAGTATTTCTTTTATTTTACATATGCGTATGCGTATATATATATATAGGATGATGATTAGTTATTTTGCTATAGTTTGATAAGAAGCAATGAAGAGTTTTTCTGGAGGAATTTACTTAATATCGGTATTCATTCACAATTAATAATACACAAATCTATGTATTAGGACCTCTAAGGGTCTACAGGATCAAGGATTTAAGAATCTCAGGATATCAGACACCGAAAATTTGAGAATCCAAGAATTTAAAAGTATAAATATTGGGTTTTTTTAGATCATTATAGAAAGAAGATTGATCAAATCGAATTATGTAATATTTTATAAACTTTAGCAAAGCGGTTTGGATGTGAAACATTTTCCAGTTTTTCTTTAAAATTTTATATTATGAATCTAACACGATGAAGTCCATGTACATATAAGAAGAAAAAATACCAGTACCTAAAAATTTCGATATAGGTCACTTATAAATTTTAATCTTAAAATCTGAAATATTGATATTTTGTAACGTGGTTCAAGATTTTAAGGTTTCAAATATCTGGAAATTCCAGGAATTTTGAAAGTTGTTAGAAATAGACCTACAAGGAAATTATAGATCTGTTTAGAAATATAAAAATAACGTACTATCTGCTATATAAGAATTCTATTAAAAACCTTGAGATTTAGAATTTATCTAGAAATCCATAAATGTAGAAATGTGGGATCTAAAATGATAAAAATATAGTAAAAAATAATGAATCTAAAATTTTTAGGGAACGCAACCAATTTGGTATTCTTAAATTATCCATAATTATTTGAAATTAAATAAAACGAAGAAAATGTAAAATATTCAATTGTGTAAATCGAAAAAATTCTTGGAATCCAAGAGATATCTTTACAAATCCAGAGCCTTAAAGAGATCCCAAGATTCGGAAATTCCTTGCTCACGACCCGATCGGTCTTTTGCACAGGCTAAGGAATTTAACTAACAGATTTCTTGACTTTTGAACCTCAGGTGAAGCTACTACTCCTCCTACTACTACTACTTGTCTTCTAGTCGCCAGTACTTCTGTACTGTTTAGTATTGGAGCAGGCAGGCAGGCTATCAGGCTAGAGAGACAAGGCAACGAACAGGCAGAAACTCAGAAACAGTCAGGAAGTCGGTCAGGCAGGCAGGACAATCAGGATACAGGACAGAGAAAGAGAAAAAAAAGTCATCAGTTAGTTTGCAGTGAGAGGCTTATATGCCTATTCTTTTCTAATCTTGCGTCCAGTTTCTCCCTTTCTCCACTCATTGTAAAGATTCGTATTATCGTTCAAATGTATTTTTACGTTATTTACGAGGATCTGCGCGTAAATATTCAGCAGACAGGCAAAAAATGCATTCATATATACAGGAAGATAATTTACATTAGGAAAAATGAGAAGAAGAAAGAGAGAGAGAGAGAGAGAGAGAGAGAGAGAGAGAGAGAGAGAGAGAGAGAGAGAGAGAGAGTGCGTGCATGTAGCGATAAAAACGGCAAGAGAAGAGTATTCGTCAGCGTTTTGTAGGAACTAATTAGGTCTAATTAATAGGAAATAAACTAGTTTACGAAGCTGTATAATTGTTTAAGCATTAGTTGGCTTAAATAAAAGAAACCTTTTCTTTATTATGTCTTAATTTTGCGGCGCGAGGTCAATAGGCTATAAGCTCAGACTTAAACTACTGCGAAGGGTCAGAATGTACCGGGTAAACCAGCTAACATTATCTAATTACCCGGAATATCTCTCGTGCAACTTCGAAGTTTCCATACTTCTTTATAAAACGGGCAAAATGTATATAAAATACAGTTCTTTATAAATCGCTTACCTTTATAAGACAGACAAAATGTATATAAGATGCAGTTTTATATATATATTGTCATATATGAATCTCTTATAACTATATACGTAATTTTTTCTTCGAAGCTGCATAATAAAATTATTCATGATAACAACGGTAGATCAGGATCATTCTTGTACGTGTTGAAGGAACCACTTTGTAGGACTTGTTTAATAGATGAAAAAAAAAAAGAAAAAACAAGAAACGAAGGAAAAGGCAGAAATAGATGTACTGTCGACTGTGTAGTAGCCAATGAAAAAAAAAAGAATACCACCGATACCTCGAGGCGTCAATGTTCAAATATGTATTCGCAGTATTAAATCATTTGTGTAGAACGAAAATCCCATCCCGTCTTCTGTAGTTTTTTTTTTATCGCAAAGAATGTTATGAACTACTTGCGAGCTTTTTCCGTACTTGTCGTCGCGATCATTTGTCATAAAAAAAGATTTATGCTCTAAATGACGATAGATTATCAATTATTTCGAACAATTTGGAATATCGGTTTAAAAAATTTTGAATTCAAATATTACTCAAAATTGAAAATTCTTAAAAAATCTTGAGGATTTTGAAAGATTAATTTTGGCTTAAGTTTATGTATTATTTATATTTACATAAGTAATTATTCAGTATTAGTGATTATTAATATTAGTGTCAATATTGATGATAATCTTAATTCTAAAGATTTTTCAAAAAGTTTAAAAATCTCTTGAAGTTTTCAAAAACCTGGGAGATTTTAGAGGAGTCTACAATCTCCCGAAGCTTTTAAAATTTTCGAGACTTTTTAAATTAATTTTTTTGTTGATTTTCTCAAAAATTTTTGAAATTTTTAAGAATCCTTGATTAGGATAAT
Organism: Temnothorax americanus; assembly: GCF_048541705.1. Lineage (NCBI taxonomy): Eukaryota > Metazoa > Arthropoda > Insecta > Hymenoptera > Formicidae > Temnothorax > Temnothorax americanus. Next base: position 152,739 of record NW_027509349.1, read on the forward strand.
ATCTAAACTAATTGAAAATTTTATTTAAATTTTGATTACTCGAGACTGCTAGAAAAAGAAAAAATGAATCTTTACGTACCACTAATAATAAATTTGTGAAAAAAGCCAAATTCTTTAGATATCAAGATTTACATTACTCAAAGATCTAGTCCAAGCATTTATCACTCAAAGCATAATTTTTTCGAGTCTAATCCTCTCATCCCCCATATCAGCTCTTCACTCTTCGGTAGATCTAGAGCGGCGTTGAAAGTGTGCTAGAGTAGTCTCTAGTTAGTCTAGTGCAGTTTGGATTTGAAACTTAATGACGAAGATTATCAGCTTAAGAGCCAGGAAGAAGCTAACAGGTAGCAGAAAGAACATAAAAAGAAGGGAAAAGGCAAAGATAACAGAGAGAAAGGATTCTCAGGCTACGACAGACAGGAACTAGTGTTTACTAGGCTTTCCATTCTAGCCTCTGTTATACAATCACAGGTAGGAATGTTTCGACTCATTTGCTTAGCTATACATATATAACACGTATAAATGTATATATACATATCTATAGGGTGTTAAATGGCAACAAGTGTGTGCATGAAATTACAATCTTATTTTACAGTGTTTTTTTTGGCGACTACGTTGTGTATCTGGTGCACTGTACATCAGATTTGTTGTTATTAAGAGAACTTGCGAAAGTCTGATGAATCGAATATTAAAATGTATTCTACATTTAAATTTATTTTAATTTATAATTATAATTTGTACAATGTACAAAGTGGACTTGCTGAACGTGTATGCCAAATTCTAACGTAATTATTCAAAAAAGGAATGCAATTTCGAACATTTAAAAAATATTTTTCGCTCAGTTATGTATACGCCACGATCACGAAGTTTAACACAACGCGTGAAACGCCAGGCGAAACATTGCCGGTTCCATTTAAATTCATCTCCCTTTCGCAAAGAGAGTTTTAGGTTGAACAGGAGATATATTTTCGTTCGTATAGCTGTTGCATCGTTGCTGTTTCTTTTTGTTATATTTTTCTTCTGTCTTTTTTTTTTCGTCTTCACACCAGTGTTCGTGTGTATACACAGGAAGTCTCTCTTTATATGAAAACATATCGCTTAGAAATGAGGAAGACTATTCGACAGATGTTACGCTTTTAACGTATCGCCGCGGCCGTCCGAAGATCTAGGGATCCGCATGTTAAAAATGTACGGTATAGTTTTAAGGATCTCTTTTGAGTTTTAAAAAGCAAAGTTAAAAGTCTTATTCGTCGCGGTTAGCAGGCAGAATTTTCTATATCGTCGCGCGAGTACTTTAAAAAATTTATAAATTGAATCTTTAAGCATCCTTTTCTGATTTTTATGTCTACTGTTTTTTTTTTTATGTCTGATGTTTATGTCTACGGCCTTTTTAAAGATTTTTTTAAGTTACAGCATTTCTATTTTTAAGGTGCGATATTTTCGTCATGTATTACTAGGTTGAAGGAACACGCTATCAAAACTTGCTACGATGCCTTAGGATACCAATTACCAGATCTGACATTCAAAGTGTTAGCTTGAAAGTGATAGCTTTGTCATCTAAGATTCCTGCAGGAATAACTGATTCGTACATACGCTTTAATACCGATCCACCTGTAATCTAGGAACTCGAGATTTCCAAGGATCAAGGACGATAATTGTGCAGGAACTCCTTGTGGCGACAATACTTAAAGAATCAGTCGATAACCGAAATGTGTCGATTTAGAGAGACCAGGCATTCTAGAAAGAAACAAGTTTAACAAACAAGTTAGCGAGATCTAACAACCGGCAAGTTGTTGAAGAAACTTATTGCTGCTCTCAAGACTCACATGGTACACTGCGGAATGATAAAAAACTTGAATTAAAATTATAAGATTTGTTGGAGGAAACATTCAGATACTTGTGGGTTTATTCTCAAAGTAAATTCGTTGAAAGTCGGTGGGTGGTCAGCCATGTCCTCATCTTGTAAAGCGCGAAAGAAAGAGAGACGGGAGGCGTTCTCACTTGGTTTATTTAAGTTTACTTGACCGCGGAAAGCAGGCAGGGTGTTTGTTACCGAGACTTTTCTTTTTACTTTCACTGTATTAATTGCTGTCTTTCGTTTTCATTAATTTCTGGTTTACCGTTCGGGCTGGTACTCGACGAGAGCGATGTGTCTGTGCCGCCGTCCTTCCGAGGCCGCTGACTGAGGTAAGTTCAAGTAATGATCTATCTATGCACCTCTCGCTGCGACCTTTTTTTTTTCTTTTTCAAATTGCTTTGAATGTAATCGGGATCAGGTAATTTTGGAGAAAATAAGAATTTAGGTTTCCAAAAGTTCCAGAGTCGAAGATTGAAAAAATAAATATTTCTAAAAACTAAGGATTTATATATTTTAAAGTAGAATCTATGCCTTTAAAAATTTTCAGTTTCAGTAACATTAATCTTAAGGATGTAGTTTATGCCTTACCTGTAAAAAACAGGACATAATATTACTCTATAGAAATTGAAGGAAAATTATTGTACGCCACTATGCGCTATGAACTTATTCTTTCTTTTAATAGTGTATTAAGATGTGCGAAAAATTTTATAAGAAATTCAATACGTTTCGTATTTTTCACGGAAAGTTCTCAAAAAATACTTAGTTTGAAACGTTTCAAGGTAGAGACTACTCCCTTGAGCTTGTGCATGATAACTGAAATACGAAACAGTTTTTTTTTTTATCGAGGCCTTTAGCAATTCAGGAATTCGAAAATTTCTATGAAAAAGAAACCGAAAGATTTCAGAAAGCTTAAGAATTTAATAGAGGATTAAAAACTCTAAATTCTCTCTTGGATCGGATGGAATCTTGGAATCTTTCGGAGCAAAATATCTTGCATTTACAGTTATAAGATTTTAGGAATTGAAAGTTTCTTAAACGAACCCGTAGAGATCCTAAATTAAAACACCTGGGATTTGTTTAGGACATAATAGGAATATTGTATGTGTATTTTAGATTGTAACGCTATTTTTACGCATTTAATAAACTTTTGTTTTTTTTAGTCTACAGAGCTGTCTTTTCATTCTCCCCTAAACTCGTGAAATACATGCAATTGCAAATTGTACTTATGCATCGACTGTTAAAAGTTACTTGAACTTATTTATAACGCACTGCACTAATTATATGAACTGTTTGCGAAACATGAATAAATAATAAAACTATATATATATCTATCTTTTTGCAATTTCGTGTATTCTCGTTATCGATTAAGCAATAATTACAGATAAAACATGTTCAAATCTTATTATACTTATATAATTAATTGCAACTCTATATGTTACGTTACTATTACGATTAATTGTGATCGGATTGATTTTTCGATGATATTGTTAACATTTTTCTTTGTTTTTATCGTTTTCAAATCGACTTTATTCTCAGCGTGTTAAATAACAGAAAACAAGAAAAATTGAAGGTAAGTTTATAAACTAATAATTTTACTACTTCAGTGATTCAGTTTTGATAATTAAAAATTCTAGACCTGAAAGGTGTGATTCCAAGCGAAGCAAATCTTGATCGGAAATCCGTTTTACTCTTGTTTTTTATGTGCGGAAGTTAACATCCGAAGTAAAAAAGGTATCTAAGATAAGATTTTCTCAAAACTTTTGAAAATTTTTCCGTGTTACTTATTAGCAATAACGCAGTCGAAATGCGTTTCGTTATAGGTTGATCCATACTAAACCAACGTTACATTTTTTCGTTCAAGCTGTGACACTTTCCAATTTTAGCGAGTGCTGGTAAGATTTGTATGAGGCATTGCCGTATTCTTTTGCGATATCGCCATCTTAATATTGTTTCGATACTGAAATATTCTTTTAAATAGTACAATGTACAAATTTAAGTTCTGCCTTTTTAACGAAAATGTATATAGTTTCGAAGATAATTATTTTTACTTTATTCAAAATGTTTACTAATTTTATGATTATTGATTTGTATAAGATATTAAATATTTCATTTAAAATCTCTCATCATTCACAGATATCTGGGTATCTTTAAATAATGAGATTCTTGCGGTAGCGATATAACGGAAATATTAAAGCCATTATTCTGGCTACTGATAACGAACGAAGCTAAAACGAACAGGCCTAATGAATGAAGGTTGAAAAAAAAACTTGTGCAACACTTTGATAAACTCTGAAAACTAAATTGATCAATCACGACTATATTTACACATTGCCTAAAAAGTACTGAAGTCACGAAATTAAAACAAAAAATAATGCAAGAAAATGTGTTTTAATATCAACAGATATTGTTTCTTTTGTAGTTATCACTATAATGCCAGGAAAGATATTTATAATGCCTCATCATTTCGTGCACGCCGAAAACTGATTGTTGAAACTGCCTCTATATCGCATAACATAGAAAAAAAAGAGAAATAAACTTATTGTCAGACTGTGTGTGTGTGTGTGTGTGTGTGTGTGTGTCTTAAATGAACGTGGTGATTGCGCGTTGGATTTAATTAAGTCGTGGACACGAGGTTCGGCGGATTATCGGACGTCTCGCTGCCACTGCTGCTGTAACGCGGTTGATTCTTCGAAGACGAGTCGACGACAACGGGATTGCCGGAGATGCAGGAGTGGTTGGTCACCGAGCCGTAGGTATCTTTGTACAGACAGAGGCCGCAGAATCCAGTCGCGTTGTAAAGCGGCAGGTTCACCAGGCCGTTCGACACCGCAAAGTTTCTGTAAACCACAAAAAGATTTAACAACAAAGTTAAACTGTTTTTCAACAATTTTTATGGCGAGGGGGGGGAGGGGATCATAAACGTAAGACATTCGATGCTTTCTAGGTGTGCGAACATTGCTTGCGTCTGTAAAAGAAATAGATTGTAAAAAAAGGAGCAATCAACGTGATCGGTGCTTCCATTTGCTTGAAGTAACCGCTTTTATTCGGCGAGGCATTAGGGAAGAGCGGAATCGTTACTTAAACTGTGAATCGCGTGTCGGCAGCCCTCTCCGCTCGTTCGCGCTCTAAATACCTGGTTGGTTGTTAAATGAAGACTGTTATGAGATGTTCCGCCGTTGAGATCTCAGTCATTTAGAACGTAATCGAGCTTGTTATAATGCGATCTAACAGACTTGACAAAACGCAATTCGACAGTCTGTCCCCTCTATTTTTTAAATCGAAATGTAATATTTTATGTTAAAAAGGTGAACTGACAATGAGTTATATACGCAGGCACTATACTCAAAATAGAAACACAAGATATAAGAAAAAGTTCGCCAGAATTAGCAAGTAGCCAATCTTCAGCAATGAGGAAACAGTGACTAAAAAAGAGAAAGAGGATCCAATATGAAGATAAGTCTTCATCCACAAAAGATGATGCTGGGGTAACAATTCTCTGATTGACATTTACACAGCGTTAATCTAAAGCGAGAAGTTTCTTATATGATAATTCAATGCAACGTTCCAATGTTCAACATTAACTTCAAATGTTTCAACGACTTGGGGTTTAGAAAAATTGATTATTAGATACAGAGGGGTCCTACACTTAAAAGCCGTTGGGAATAAAAATCTATCGACTCGCTTCTCAGAACTCCCTTGGAAATGTCGCGTAAATGTGCCTCTCAACGTTTTTCGGAGCAAATGGAGATTGCGGAGATCAGGACTGATCGGGACCGATCGGGACGGTGCGTCCTGTGAATGCGCGAGGGTTGCGACAAGTGGATGAGAAAATCCCGCGGTTAGCACACGGGGGATGCATTTATCCGGTCGTTTATCCGGTTTATCGAGCGTCAGGTGCATATCGACTGAATAACATCCGGGGCCACTCCCGGCGAGTGGCAAGGGTGGAACGAAGGAACGAAGGAAGGGGTGTGCAGGGCGAGGAGATTCGGCGGACCCCGGCGCGTCGTGCTCGACGCTCGACTGCGGTTCGACCGGAGTTGATACACCGATGTGATACGCCGCTAAATAGCCTTAAGTGGGATTACGTCTCCGCGCTATTGTGATCTGCGGCGGAAGGAGGAGCTCATACAAATTTCGGTCTTTGTGCGGCGCCGGGGCGTTCTCTCGGCACCTCGCCTCGCCCTCGCCTCGCCTCGCCTCGTCTCGCCCCGCATTACGGAGGGTGCCGTTTTCATCGGGCAACGTCTCTCCTCCGGACCGTGCCGGCCGTGTTCTCCGGAATAATTGTTCGCGACGGGATTCGGAGTTTGATTTCGGGTGAGATGGTCGACGGTTCTCGCGATTTAGGATATTTAGAGGAATTATTCGAGTCCCGTTGTTGGCAGCATTTCGAAAATTGGAGAATTTAGGTTTCAAAAAGCCCAGGATGACTTGAGAATTATTTTATATTTTAATGATTTGTTATGGAAAAGAGTAAGTCTCGAAAATAAAATCTTTTTATACATTTTATTTTCAAAAGTAATTAATTTGGAAGCTGAGAAATTAATAATTGAACTTCTAGGGGCTTTATCTCATATATTAATCAGTTGGTTTTGTCAGTAGCTATCAAAATATTTATACGTTCAGAATTTATGAAAAAATATAATATTTTATCGAGAAGATGAAAGCAATCTTAATATTTTAGGCATAATTTCTTTAAATCCGTTTTAGATGATCTATAATTCACGTTAGAATTTAGAATAGAACTTTATCTATAATTTCATATATTCGTTGTATATTTATATAGGTATTCTCTCTGAAAAGTATTTATAAATATATTCTCACTCTTCAAATGCTTTTGTATTTATACTCGCGCGCAAAATTACGAATTCTGTCACAATTTGCGATTCATTTAAATTGGATTCGTTTAGTAGCTTAAATTATTTCAAACTGTTTTATTGAACGGAACATCGCTCTTTATTTATGTACATTAATAGCCGCTACCGCGAGGTAGAAATTTAATAATAGGATGTTTTTTCATCTAGAAAGCGTGCAATTATTAATTTTCAAAATTACGTCTCTCGAAAATAAGGCCTCGTGTGAAAAGTCTTATTTAACATTTTACTTTCCTCATAGGACGTCGTCCCCTTTTCGGTTGCGCTGAATCAGTTCTCGGAGGTTTCCTGTATGAAATAATAAATTGTTAAATGCAATTGTACATGTTCAACAGCTCTGCTGACATATTCGTTTACACTTTTCTTTCTCATAACTATAAGTTTCTGATTTAATTTTGAGATATTTATCTTACATTGACTTTAACCTTCGCTTAAATCTCTAAAATAAGATTCAATTCGGGGAAATTATCTGAGCATTATAATTTTGCGTTGCGTTTCCGTTACTGAAGTTGGAAATTACAAAAATTCTAACGACAGCTGACGAAACTAATGGCCGGTGCGTTAATAGTCGCAATGAAAGCACGATACATCACGCTGACAAGATAACAAATCGACTGGATGCATCGTGCGTGGGATGCAAGGATGTGGGACGTATGCGAAAATTGCCATATGTTCCATATGGTCCTCCCATTTTTCCCACGTTAGTTTCAACGAAGAGAAATTAGACAGCGTGGCTCAAGTGGTTTTGAGAAATAATAAGCGGCAAATAAAATTATCCTAACTTACGAGAGAATGTCCTTTTGGAAGATCGGAAAATCGATTTGCCTTTCGCATCTCCTTAAAGCTTATAAAGTCTTGGAAGTCTTTGCGTTTACAGAATATTGCGAAGAAATAACGCACTGCAATAGTGGTGGTGCTACAGCTGCCTGGAGGAAGTGATACGCGAATAGAAATGCATATATAGAATTCGTGCGAAATATACATACTGGTTCAGGAATTGAAAAATTTAGATATTTAATGAACTAAAAATATCACGACCTGATTAAAAACGTAAAAAAGATCAAATTTTTTGAAACGGTTAAGAATTTAGAAGAGCGAATTCCATTAATGGTATTCGTAAGGAAATCGAGAAAGACACGAGATTATATTTTAGATAAGAAAATGGACAAAATGTAATAACAGGAGTGCGAGTTGAATGAGTACCGGTACTGCTGGTCTAGCTGCGCCTTTTCGATTCTTTTGTCTTTGGCGCGCCTGTTCTGGAACCAGATTTTGATTTGCGTCTCGGTAAGTCTCAAGGAAGTTGCGAGCTCGAATCTGCGTCCCCTCGAGATGTACTCTCCCCGCCGATACTCGACTTCCAACCTCAGTGTCTGTTCGCCGCTGAACGTCGTTCTTTGTCTTCGCGGTCGGCCTTCTTTCCTTCTTCTGCGCGCCACTGCGAAAGAAAGAAATACAATTCTGCATCAGGGACAATAAGAAGTTCCTTTCGGACATCTGTCTAGAAAATTCATTCGCGTATGATGGTCACGCGATGTCCATGCGATTATTTTAATTCCATCTGCATGCGATAAACCATTTTACTGATTACGCACTTTTCAACAATTTAAAAATTGGACACGCGTGCGTTGTAATTTGCTTTCTTAATACTTCAATTTGATTATAATCCTCGTTTTTTTTTTCCAGCACACTTGGTAGGGATTCGTGAAATAAATCTGACCGTGGTGTAATTTCATCTTCGCGATGGAATAATTAGGATGTACCGAAGAGGGGAACACGGAGGAAGAAACAGAGCGATATCGGAAATTGAGGCTTCCCGAGGCTTCGTCCAATCTGGCGTAAAGCGGACACGGGATACTAATTGCGCCTTGAACCTCATAACCGCTTAGAGCAATTCGATAGATCCGCGCGATAGGGCTTTCGAGAAAAATCTGAAATATTTCATTAATATTTTGTCCGAGTTTTTCTGAGAAAAATGTTTCAATTTATATTTAAAAAATCTGAGAAAATCTCTTGAGATTCTGATTAATAATATAAAAAATTCTGAAACATTTCTTCCACCGAGTGTAGCAATAAACGGAGGTAGAAAAATTATTTCTCGCACAGCATATGTTCATTTCTGTATTACGTCGATGATACCGCGGCACCTGTTAAGCATCTCTCTCGACGTTCAAACGGAATAAATTGGGATCGCGGGGATCAAAGCGTGATACCAGGCATCGCCGTAGGTATAGATTCCTCGCGATACAATTTAAGCCTCGAGCCGGCAATGCGCGACTTACAAACACCCGGCGCGTGTATTTTCCGGCGAGTCGAGTCGCGGTGGCTTGTGCATGAGGCTTAGGCGGGCCGGGAGAGGAAGAGGAGAGAGAGCCAGGTTTTTCAGGGAATACCAACTGCGATTCTCGTAATCTCATCACAATATCGCGACGAAGTGTCGAAGCGGGATAAAACCGCGCGCGGTTTGTTCTCGCAATGTTTTTGTCAAACTTTCCAGATGAAGAGTGAAATTCGTTAATTCGTCCCCCTCCCCTCTTCGCCAACGGCTGTCGCGATATCCTCGGCGGGATATCCTCGGAAAGCCCGTTTGTAAAAACCGTTGGAAGTGATATCCAGTCAAAATCCGCTGTCGCTTTTCACACCGCACTTGTCCCATTTTTTTAAATCCATCGTTTAACTGCGAGGGGTGTTCGGTCGGAACGCTCCTGTTTCACAGCTGATATACCGTTCTATAACGTTGTGTAGCTCGAATAGTTTCCGAGACAATTGGAAGATTTAGAAAATTTTCGACACGCGGGCAATCGCGCGATCGAGATTACGAGCGAAAAACGAGATCGTTCGGAAAGTTTCCTTTAAATTTTTTAATTTCGTAGCAGCTTTCTAAAACAAAACTTATATCCGTTTGAAAACAATTACTCGCCGAACGTTCCTAGGTGATTACTATATGATAGCTCAACGGAATGTCGAGTATTTTGGAAACAAATAATTATTTTTTGTACTTGAAGAAGCTACAATTTTCATATAGATTTCTATTTTCTAATATACTTTATCAAAAATCCGTCGACTTTCCGCGTAAGATAATTTTTCTTAAGATAATAAGATAATGTGCTCTTTTTAACGCCTGATGTGCCTAAAAATCTGAAAAACAGATATAAACGAACAAGATATTTTTCGAGAAAAAAAGCCGGACCATTGAAAAAAAAAAAAAATGTTGGAAGCTTTACTACAGATTTCAAAAGGCATCTGAATTGATTTCCTCGAAATAATTCCCGTGTGGGACTGTGCGCCATTGTCGCGCAGAGGAGACGACAGAAGAGTGCCTCGATATCCTCCCCGTCTGGACGGTGGTCGTGTCCGCTCGGCGGCATCACAAAATGCGACATCACAAAATCTGCTTACTGATTCGCGAATACTCGAACGCAAAGACGTTTTTCGATTCTCAGCTTACGGCAAGAGGAGGAGGGGGCTAGAAAATATGAGAGAGAAAAAGAGAGAGAAAGAGAATCGAGTTTTTAGAGACGCGTTATGCAGTCAACTATATTTTCATGTACATATCTCCATGCATGATGGATGCACGGATGAAACAGAATGCTTGTTTCTTGATCAAAAATACATTGCGAGGATGCCACGTGGAATATTATATGAAATCCATCCTCTAAAATTCAAGATTTTAGTATGAATATAATTTACTATATACTAATGTTATATATGAATAGTATACTATAATTTTGAATAAAAAATGTTTTGAACGTCCAATTGACCACCGTTCCAGCGCTAAGATCTTGATATATTCACAAAATGTTTAACGATTCATCCAACTGCTCGTTTTACTACTATAGATTTTAACGTAAAGGACCTCGGTGTGAGGCCAGTTTATTTTCAAGTATTTAAAATCCGAAGAGCCATAAACAATCCTGATATTTTCAAAAAATTCGGAATGATAACGCGAATTATTAAGCCAAATGAAATTACTTATTGTTAGTAAAAATAAAGCAACATTTGTCAAAGCTAATTTAATTACGTCGCGTTGGTAAACGTTTAGATTTATTGCCTGATTAAAAAATTGACTTAATAAAATTTAATAAAAGATTTATGTTCATTGATTATGATTCTTCCAGGACAATGAAAGACACGTGTGTGCCGCGTATTAATTGCGAAAAACTGAAATTTACAACGCGAAATCGACGGGAGCTTACGGAAGGCTGAGAATCCTTGAAAGTGGTGCTCGGCGATGGACTGATGATTCGGCAGAACGTGAAGATGCGGCGGCAGCGTGGGCGGATGCGCGAGCTGCGTTAGATGAAAAGTCTGACCGGGTCCCCGCGGAAGAAATCCGTGCAGGAAAGGCAGTCTCACCCCCGTGAGCACCGAGTCCTTCTTCGTTTCCTTGCTCTCGAATATTTTACTATTCGCGACGTCGCTTGGCACTTTTTCGAGGTCCTTGGCGTGTGACACCTTGCAAAGATGGAACGGTGACAGTTTTTAATCCAGATATATTTCGATACACATCGATCGGACTTAAAAGACTTTCTTAACTTTAAACAAGGGTCGATCTCTCACAAAATCCAAGAAATTTTTTTAATGGTTCGAGAAAAATAAATCGTAAAAAGTTAGGAGGAAAGAGGGATTAAATACAGACTTATTTCCGCGCAATTTCTTAAAACACATATGCATTCGATTAATGTCGCAATCTTATTTTACAGTTGTCTAGTTACACTGTTAAATTTGTAGTGTTAAATTATGGTATTCAATTTAAGTCACTTTTAACCATTTCTATATAGGTCGCCACTGCTCCTATTCGATACGTTAATTTAACTAAACCAATGGAGTTAAAATAATACTGTTTTGTGTTAAAATAATAAATTTCGACACACATGACGGTTAAAAATGACAAAATGTTATTTAACTCAAAAAGTATTGGGATTTAATACTTCTTTCGTTCTTTAATATTTAACGGGTGCGAATATGTTAGTAGAGAGAGGGATCTACTCACAGGCAACATTTTGTGTGATTCGGGTGAATCGGAAAGCGCGTGTGATGCTCTCTCCGTGATCTCCGGCGAGGAATCCGAACTCTCTCTCGCGTGATCCTCGTCCTCGTCATCCTCCGTTTTCTTCGTCGCCTCCAAATGGCCGTAAAGCCGCGCGAAGAAACGTCGCGGCGACGACGGCCTTCTCGTCTTCTTCGCGGACATTTTTACGAACTCTAGATTCGATGATTCATACGGCGTCTCGAAGGATTTACGAATATTTCTTCCAGGTAAAGCCAGGATGATCCAGAAAGAGTCTTTCTCCTTAAAGGCGGAATTCTTCCAAATAAAGAAGACGTTTGAAAGATTTCTTCTTCTTATTGAAGAATAAACCTCGGAAGTGTTCTGTGTTTGTCTGAGTATTCGCTTCTAGGATGAATAAATGGATCTTGAGATCTTGAACGTGAAGTTTTTTTTTCCCAAAAAAAGATTCAGGATCTCTTCCGTCCAAATGTCAACGGATTTACATCGGTTTTAGAAAACGTTTGACCGATATTCGGAGGACTCGATGCTTCCAAGACGTTCATAAGAACCAGAACTTGGAATTTCTAGAACGCGGGAGTTTCACGGTTTCACAAACCAAATTTTCCATTCCTTGAAAGTTTTATAAACCCGATTATCTCTCATATGTAATTCACTTTTCTTCCATTTCCTGATTGCTTATTGCTCCTTTTCATTATTATCGAAATTCATTTTCACTCGACGTCGCTGTGTCCCGAATTAACTTCCGGTGTAATTAACTTCACAAGAATCCAATTGTCCGATCATGACTGAAGTTATCCCGCGGGATTCTCGAAAAATTCGCACCGTATGCGGCGCCCCGCGGGGCCGAGGATCAGAATAAGTGCGGCGGATTCCGCGAGCTGGACGACGTCGTCAGTTTCTGCGGGGTGGCACGCGCGTCTGAATCACCTGGCTGTCCTCCATTCTCTCACCTCGTGCCGACTGGAAGCGCGGGACCGCGCGGTACGGGAGGAATATCTCCCTTCCATCCGGAGATATCACTCCACCCTCGGCCACCCTCCCTCACCCGTGCGGCGCTGCACCGCCCCTATGCGAAATCGCACGTGCGGCCGCATTTGTGCGGCCGAAAGTTTTGCTTCCTGTGAACGGATAAACACGCGATACCCCTTAGGATATCCCCGGAATTGATCGTTCCGGTCTCGGCCTTCTTCGAATGTCGCGAAGCGTTTGTGACGTCGTCCAAGGACGAAGATTCTTGCTGAAAACGAAAATTACGTATGACGATCTATATAATAATGAATTATATATAAATTCTTTAAAAAATTCTAAAAAATTTATAGCTTCTTATAAAAATATCAAGGGGTGTTATATTTGTCGCAAACGCGTACGTATACACGTATTCAATATAATATATTTTAATTACCTACTTTTTAGAACAGGTCGACAATTATTTCAACGAATATAAACCATTAAATTTTAGAGGCTCTATAAATACGAAATGATCTTACCGCCTGGAATTGTTAATAATAGAGCTCATCTCACAATTAGTGGATTGTTCAATATGTCATACACATTTCTCTAATTGTATAAAATCATATAATCAATTATTTGCGTATATTTATATATACAGAAATACAATTTTTTTGAATTTGAAATTCAATCTCCGGCAAATCGTAATATGCGGTCTCTTTTATGCTTAGATAAATAATAAATATCTTTGTAACCTCGCGACTTGAGATATATCCCGATTTTTTTAAGATAAAATACATGTAGTTTTATAAATGTCACCTGCACTAAACCCGTGCATGTGCATGGATTCGTAATGCAATAAAAAGAAGAGGATAAATTTTTTAATAAACAATGAAGAAGGATAATATACGAGTTATTTTAATAATCGCGAGGCCAATCGTGCGTTGTTTCGCGAGGAAATGAAAGGGGGTTTTCGCGAATAGGAATGAAAAAAAGAACCGGCGCGCGCGGTTTAGCGTGAACAGCGAGATTGCTGTGAGTTCATTCTATTCTCAATTTTCTTGCAATGAAACGACGCGTTGCCGATGAATCCCGATTATTATTACTTGTTGGCATTCAAATGTTTCCCCTTCGATTCCAATCTTTGACCAAAGTATTAATTCTCGACCGGCCGTTTCTAATACAGATGTTACATTATTCAAGCAGCGAGGAGTAAATCCAATTGCGAAAAGTTTAAACTCGTTATAAAATATAAAGTTTGTGACGTTATCTTAGATATATGTATATATATAGGATGTCCTACACTTTAACAGCATTACTTAATTTTTTTACGATAAATATTTTAGTCTATGTGCAAAATTTTACTTTTTGTGCTTTGTCGTTGCTTTTTCTGATAGATATTTCGATGAATTTGGACTCAACTTTTCGAAAACGTGGATCATTAATCATTTTTACGTTATAAAAATATTTAAAAAAGGGCTTTTCTTCGAAATAAGGCTCAGAGAGTCAAATGATAAAACTGTTACCTCCGATTCGAATGTGCCTTGAAAATTTCAATTTTTAATTTGTTCGCTGTAGTTCATCATCGAATTCAGAATCCGTGTAGGAAATTCAGTCTGTAAAAACACAAAACGTTGCCAATTAAAATTTTCGAGATATTTCGTAACGCAACGCGTCATTATTATTTCACTTCAATTTCATTTTGATGCGCAATATTTCCAATATTCATTTTCGATATATTATCCGTCAATTATCTTTAATTCGTGCATCACGTTTTGTACACATCCGCATCGCCATTCCATTCCTCAAAAGATCAAGCGAGATGACGCGGCGACAGAACGGAAACAGCGATATAGCAACAACGAGCGACAACGCGAGCTCCTGGCAAAGCCTCCCCCCGGGCTATTAAACGCTCGCCGACGCTCGGCGGCTAAAAAACTTGGGCAACACTCTCCGCGGCATCCCAGCATCATGGACCATCCGCCACCACCCCTTCGTTCCCTCTGCCCCATACCACCCCTTTCGGTTTCCCGGATGATCCGATTGTTTCACGTTCGCATGAGATTTACCTGCACGGCGGCGGCGGCGGCGGCGGCGGAGCGGTGGAGGCGGATTCTGGATGCTGGGACCAATCGGGTGGCGGTCGGAGATCGATGTAATTAGAGAGGAGCCAACCCCGGCGAGAGCCCGGAGACACGGGGGTGGCATGCGCGGCGGGCAACGCGCCCGCGCCGCGGTGGGTGCCCGCCGCCGCGGCCCGCGCTCTAACGCTTCTCGCGTGTATATGGGTGTCTAATTCCCTTTGTGCGTCGCCTATTGTCGGCATTACGATTATTACGCTCACGCTGATTTCTCTCGTCGTCGTGTAGTCGTCGTCGACGCGACGCGACGCGACAATACAATTATCGTTATCCCCACGGTCAATAACGCGACGCCGACGAGGACGAGCGGCGTCGCGGGACATTGCGGATGCGCGCCGTTTATCGACGTGTTCTATGGAAAACAAATTGTTGTTATTATTATTATTGTTATTGTTATTATTATTGTTATATGTTGCGTTGTTGTTGTTGTTGTTACTTTTTCCAATTAACAGGAAAACAATAGGCTATTCAAAGTATTTTGGCTCGGTCGTCGCGCTGAATGAATAAATCGGAGCCGCGAGTAAAAAATTGCGATAAAATTGCAAATTTTTCACTTTTAAATAAAATGTATGTGTGTAATGCACAATTGCAATATATTTTAAACTATATTAAGATGTTTATTTAAAATATATCGAATATATATTAATTTGTACGGCAAAGTCTGTACAGAATAATCTCTCCGAAAGATGTATCCTCGGAGATTGTTGGACGTCGAGGATTGATTCACGTTTAACTGAAGATTGAACGCGACAGCCAATTTTGCAATTTATTTGATATCATACTGTACTTATTTATTCATATTTAAATGAAAGCATGTAGTAAGATTTCTAAGCTATTGCTGAATAAAAAAGTAATTTCTCTAGAATTCTTATTTCGAATATATATTTTCGAACAAAATCAACACCGAAGCTGAAATAAAAGATTTAAAAGTATTTTTCCGACGTGATATTCATGTGAGCTTTTAATTTTCGAAGAATTTGAATAAAATTGATACAGTCAATCCTGAGATATCTCAAAGTACAAATTTATTATTAATATTATTATGTTAGTTTTGTATTGTCATTACTATATTCTTTTTACCTTATCATTTACTTTTCTATTTAGTCTTTGGCTCACATACACATACATTTTTTTTCGCATGGAATAATTTAGAAATACGAACGACCAACGCGTCGCTTATAAAACACAATTTCGGCAAACTCATTATTCTTCGTAACGTCAAACAAGAAGAATATTTACATTGCCCTCTTGAATGACTTTAGGAAAAGTTCTCTTTAGATTCTCTTTAGATTAAAAAAAAAAGATTTATTATAATACAAGTTTTTCTGCTACCGTTTTCTTACTATTGTTATACGCTTTCTTATGAACTGTCAGTCATTATACATATACTGTAACGTCTGTATATCCATTTTATTATGAAAAAAATATTTTTATTTGAAAAACTTAGTGACCTCGCATTTCTTATAAAAAAAAAACGATTCTTGATTTGTAAAATAATACAAGTGATAGCGTGCATGAAATAAATAAAATGTTTTTCTTCAATTATTATAAATATCTCTAAAATTGCGAGATTATTGTTACAACACAGATCGGCTTATGTATCTAATAAAATTATGAAGAAGCTTACCTATTATTGCTTAGAAACTTGGGACGACGAGAACCAATTATCGTTAGGATAGTCCATGGTAACTTTTTTTTCATTATATCGCACAATTGTTTCCATATTTAGAATTTATCGACCAATATATATATGATCATAAATGTTTCTCAAAATAATCTTTGTCAATCTTTTATTCTCTCTGTGATTCCCGAACTCCTCGATCTGACGAAGAAAATACATCCTTTACTCCTTAAAGCAATTTTCACCGTTCTTAAAAGATTCTAAAAATAAAATATCAAACTAATATGCAAAAGTTAATAATTTTTTTTTATCGCGATAAATTAATGGAGCTATATTACTTTTTATTTCAAGAAAGACTACCAAGTCCCTTTGGCGCAGAGGATAGCGCGTTGGACTTCTAATCCAAAGGTCGTGGGTTCGATCCCCACAAGGGATGGTACTCCTTTTTCTTCTTTTTTTTTCATTCTTCTTTTCTCGTTTTGTACAGTTGTACGGTCTATATTTTTTATATAAATACTTAGTAATAAAAAAACAATTATGAAAAACCTGGCAAATCAGAATGTGTTTTCTATTAATTTACTTATTATTACATTACTCAATATAAAATTTAGACTTGTATAGTAGACACATAGTATTGGACACACACACGCGCGCGCGCATACATACACGCACGTATTCATGCAATTTGAAATCTAATTCGGAGGCTCTGCGTAACTCGCGCTAGAATTCGGCATATTTAAAGCAAATATGAAAAAATACACACACATATATATATATTAAACTATACATATATGTATTTTTTCATATTTCATATAAAATTCTCATATTTTTCATATGAAATTATAAAAAAGCTTCTATTTAAAAAAGCCTAAAAACCTCTATATACAGAGGATTGTATTTTTAAGGGCAGATATATCCTGGAGGAAAAGCTACTTAGTTTGTTTAAAATTTTTAATACCACATTCTACGACTTTTCCCTTTTCCTCACACTTAAATAAATACGATTACAAAACAAGCTTGTTCTTCAACACCCTTTTAGATTTGCTAAATAAATTAAATTAAGTTGAAATTTATTATTCACACATATTGTACAATGTATATTCTTCTCTTTCTGCTATAGCTATGTCATCTCTGCACAGATGGTAACAATAGTTATAATATCTTACATACTAAAATTTGATATCTGAAACATTGTAAGATTCATAAGCAAACTCTTCTCTATGGAATTCATCATACTCCAAACCAATATAATCGATTTCTAGTCTGAAGTGGCCGGAAACGTCGTCCGCCAGCGATATGCCGAGATTCGAAATCTCATGCTGGGCGATCGGGATCTGTGCATCCTGCAGCCTGCCTTTGCTTGAAAATATAAACTTGGAGAATGGTACCCTGACGTATTGCCAATAAGGTCCGCCTCTGGTGTGGAACACGTAATGATACACGTCGTTCCAAGTCAAGTCAAATATGCCTCTGGTATTGATATTCAGCACGTAGCATCTGCCATCTCCTCTAACGCGAAGGACGATATGGGTGTACTCTGCCCAATTGTGATAAACTTCGCGCTTGAAAGACCTTCGTTTAGGTACACTGTTAATATTACAATAGCCAGCGTACTTAACTTTCCCATCTTTGGGTACACGGTTGTTTAGTGTGCCCGAAAATACCCCAGTCCCAGTAGAAGACATCTCTAATCTGGAAAGAAGGAAACGGTAAAAGAAAATATAGATATGTAACAGCTGAGAACGGTATATATAACATAAAAATATGTATTGTATTATATATATTTTTTTTTATATATAGATATGTGCGTATATAATTTATGTTCTTACTTGGCTGTTGAAAAACCTTCATTGTAATCGCTGTCACATGTGACAACCCACTGATCCAACGACTTCGGATCGCCCTTAAATCGCCAAACAACGTCAACTTCGTTTTGTCTGTATATGAAAATAGGATCGTTTCTCAACTTTTCCTTCACCTCCTCCATCAAAAGACCAAACTCTTCCTTAAACTGTCGGTATCCTTCGCTAATTCTACCAAGAATGCTTAAATCTTGCTTCGGTGGTGGTTTATCATACTTCGATTCGTAACCAGACTTTCGATCATGTTGAAAAAGACAGGATAGGCTTGAAGTCGCGTGCAATTTTCTTCTACCGATCACAAAGTCTGTTAATATCTTGCTAAAGATTCGCCTATTCATATTTGTCTGAGATTGTATACAAGGATTGGTAAGTTAGGTTATCTTCCGTTCCTTTTTAAATTCATTCCAGAGATGCAATTTTTCATTACATTATAAATCCTCCTTTGAAATATATACAGCGTCTATGCGGTGTGTGTAGAACAACTTCCTATTTACTACAAAACTGTACATTTAAAAATCGACAGGAACGACGGATTAATCCCGAACGTCCCGAATTGATCTCGGACCCTCGGACACCTCACGTAACTGTGCTATATTTATATTACACTACAAAGTGCAGATCATATTTTCATTCATTATATTAGATTTTCAAGAGCCAAAACGCATAAATTTAACTCTATGTAAGTTTTCCAAACAATGCTGGGAAAAATCTAAGAAAACGAGGAAATATTCCTCCGAGATAAAAAAAAAAACAGCAAAACCAAGGCCATTGGAGCTATACATTACAGTAAAGTACAGAAATTCAAAACTCAAGGGGTAATCCAAAAAATTCCAATTCTTAAGAACTAGAAAAAGTAAATTAAACCGAGATCAAAGTTAATCTGCATTAACAGAAATGGACATAAGATGTTTATATCGGATTACTGTTAAATAACTTCATATGGAGCGACAATCAGAACAAATAATCGAATTTGCTAAGATTTCTTTTACACTAAATTGCCATACATAAAGAGAACAGATTACCTGGGAAGATTTTGTATGAATTTTTGAGAGTTTTCAAAGATACTTGGGAATTTTATGCAAAAGTGTATAAAATATCTATAATATCATTCTATATCATTTTTCTATAACAAAAATATCTTGTATATCATCTTAAATATCGTACTTTACAAAACCTTATACATATAAATACCTTTTTCAAAAGGTTTCAAAATTAAGAAAGGATTATTAATATCTCTGTACAAGATAGTAGATATAATATATAGTACATACGCAAAAAGAAGTAATATACATCGTGCGATCTAAATAAATGAGGGATAATATAGTACATATAATATACAGTCTGGGTCTAAGGTGACGTTCGCGTCGAAGTGTTCTTCTTCCTCAACAATTTATACGTATCCTTCGATAACAGATAACTGGCACCTCCCGCAACCGTTGTGAATGCCGTAACATAGTACAGGCATTGCAAGATCGGATGGTCCACGAAGTGATAAACCGGGGAAGCCAACGTTCCAGCGATCAGAGCCAGTTGCACTCCGGTGTTTAGCTTGCTCGTTAAAGTCGGTGCCAATTGTACGGTAGCGTGCGTAGGATCGAAGTACCTTGCCAAGGTTTTCTGAAATTACGTCGCGTCGAGATTAATCCACCGACTCACGTTCGGGCAAATGGCGCGTAACGGAATCAACAAGTACGCAATACGTACCGGTGGAGGTAAGGAACGATATCTAATGTAAGATGCAGCGGTTACCAGAACGACGTCGCGCGTGACAACGAGACAAGTTAGCGGAACTGGTATCAAGCCGACCGAGGTCAGCGAGAGAAACATCGTCCCGACGAGTAACTTGTCCGCGACTGGATCCAGAAAGCTTCCGAGTTTCGAGGCCTGCGACGTCCAGGTGCGCGCAATCCATCCGTCCGCCAAATCGCTCAGTCCTGCAAACGCAAGCAACCATAGCGCTATCTACGCCATGGTACAGATATTTTTTTAAGGCACCTGTAACACGCGACACGTCCCATACAATTGCAACAAAGTCAATTGAGAAATTAGAATCAATATATTTTCTATATTATTAATAAATAATGAAATATCTAAAATGTTATTTTATCAAAACACATAAATAAAAAACATGCTCTTTGCTTTTTAAAATAGAAATTGCATTAGAATTGCGCCGTGTCGTAACATATATAGCATTATGAAAACGAGAGATATGTTTAATAAATGTATCATTAACAAGTTAACGAGTAAACGGTAGACTTTGAGAGCGCAACGTGGTTAACAATGCGTAAGTTAACGTTATAACATTTAATACACAATTATATAAGTCAGACGATTCGACTCTGCTTTAAGCCATCGTCAAGCGTCTGTTTTACAATCGTGTATCTTATCCGTTTTATAACTCTGTTGCATTCTCAAAGTCCATCGTTTACCTTACTCGTTAATTTTAGCATCGACAGTCCTTAGTCCTACTTATCCGCTTATTTGAACGCATCTTTGTTCGAAATACCGTACCTGATAATCTTGCGTCAGGATCAAATAACTTAAGAACGGTGATGTTATTATGCGACCCATGCAAATCAAATTGGGTATCGTCCAAATGTTTTCCCTTTCAATGATCTCTTCCACTTTTCTTCTCGTACTTTTAAAATTTTGCATTATACGTATTCGCAATGCTTTCTTCTGCGTTCGTTCATTCGGCCCGATACGCCGCCTGTAGCGATTTTCACTTTCTTCGACGTAGAATCTGGCTTGGCACACAGGTATGTACCGTCTTAAGCAACGCTCCGTTAGACCCTTGTTCAAGGCTGTACAGTGTCCAAAGCGTAGAACAGTAAAGTAGTTCATAATTATTTGCTCCTACATATAATAAACAGAATGAAAAAACATTACTTTCAATAACATCAAACGTAACTTGATAAATAATAGAATACTGTTTGTCCACTTAGTTTTAAGAAGATTGTGTACTATTTTAGTGAAATTTTCAATTTCTAGGCTTGGTTCTGCAGAAACTGACCTGGCCCACCGTCGCACGCTGGAAATATTCCCTTCAAGTTGTTTATTTTAATTTCAATAAAGCGCAACGTTATACGTTATATTTTCTGCAATAAATTCTGAAATATTCCACGAAACGTCCCGAACTGAATTATTTAACTCCACGCACGGAATATGCGCGTGTCTTCCGCTCGCGACGAACGACCTTTATTTTTGAGGTTAGGTTTCGCAGACAGAGGACAGAGTACTCGTCGTAACACAAAACGCACAAGAATTGAATTCACGAATCACTTGAGTAGAGAGGCTCCAAAGTGCATATATATATTGAATATTGATATATTATTTGTTCTATGTGCAATTTTTTAAGAAAATATAATAAAATATAAGACGCCGTTATATAACAAAAATATTAAATTTTATTCAAATTTAATGATAATTATATATGCCGGGTGTCTGAGCTGACCACCCGCCCACCCCTTTTCTTTCAAAAACTAAGCATTTTAGAGAAAAACGTTCCAGACAAAAATTGTACGGTTTTGAGGGGAGCGATCATATGGCAACGTGTTGGAAAAAAATCCGTGAACGAGTAAATGCGTAAAAAAGTAGCTTTTTCACTTGAAAAAAAATAGTCCTCTGTATAGTGCGCTTTTCAAAAAATAAGATATTTATTCCGGCATGTAAAGAGGCCCGATTTCGGAGCGAAAAAAAATGTGGATTTATCAGAAAATAATGTTGGTTTATATTATTATTATAGGTATCCTGAAAACGACAAAAAAGTCATTTAGTCAGTGCAACCATTTTAACAGTTTAAAACCGTTTCAAGCGTCGATCGGTATATTCGTATACGACAGCGGTTGCGAAAACATATCGCGCACGAATGCGGGTCCGATTGACCCGTAGTGCGACTAGCGCGTAATTTTAGTGAAAAAAAATCAGATTTGTTTTATATTAAAACAATTATCTGAACCGCGTAAGTGTGCGACTGTGCGGCACCTGCGATATATTTTCTTTTGTTTTTTTATAATAATAACGGTGTTATTATTATCGCTCCGCGTGTACTTGGCGCGAGACACTACCGTGTCTCTTGATATATAAAAACAAAAGAAATATACGAAGGGTTAAGCGGGCGATCGAGCTAATTTGGAATTTGATCGAAGTTGTCCCTCGATCCGGTCACGTTCTCCGCGGCTCATCAGGGGTAGGGGGTGGCCGGGGGTGACTCGCGCCTCGCGCCCTCGCGTCCCTCGGGCAGCCTAGCGTCACGCAGGCGCGCACGACGGGTCTCGGTGCGGCAGGCGCACGGCGAACGACGCGTCGTCGTTCCGAGCAACAGAGTGCCGTGTGTATGTACACCCCCGCCCACGTATTTATTGTCAGCGGCTAGCGCCCGAGTAGCTAGCTGGGCCCCACGCTTTTACCTCCCCCGCGCGCGCGATTTCCACCGGAAAATTATCCGCCTGGCGACCTTGTCGAGGGCGGATGCGGATAATGCATTCGCTATTCCGCGAGAGGCAACCCCGGCCGCGCCACCGAGCCACGTAAGGAAGCTCTTTAACGCGACACCGTGGACGAGCATGATTCTGGCTGGATCAGACCACTTCTTAGCGGGTAAGTCCACTATCCATCGCCGCCGCGGCCGCGGAGTCACCCTGACCCCGCGACGATGCCCCCCCCCCCCCGACTCTCCGCGTATATCGCCGCGCCCCGAGGCCGTTATATATTTCTCGCGATTTATATATCATCGCTGCGTTCGTTCGCCAACGACGAATATCCAAATCGTCTAATCCAGGATGTTGGAAGAACCCCTCCACCCTCCACGGCGCGCGGTCATCCCTCCCCCCTCTCTCTCTCTCTCTCTCTCTCTCTTTCTCTTTGTCTCTGTTTTCCTTTTAAGACGGTACGCGTTGGAAATCAGGCCTCAAATCGATATTTTGTTAACTTCCACCTGAATTATCCTTCTATCCACGTCCTATCCGCTTTTACGATTATAGAAGATTTAAGGGGATAGGATCGGCTTCGAACGACTGAAACGCGATCCTCGCGATCGCCGCATTGCGCAAGCAGAATTTCCCGAAGAGTATATACGAGCAATATGACTGGTGTAGCGTATAGTAGGGGACGCGGGTTCCGGAGGGGCGCGATTACGCGTTAAAACAAAGAAATTTAATCGCTGTTGAAAAATTAAATAGATATAAGCCGCGTGATCTCTCGGGCGATGGATACGAGTTTTTCCTCTTTCTCTTCGATCGCGCCGCGCCGCACCTGAGCATAACGCGTGTGCAACGCTGCGCAATTCCGTGTCGCAGGTATAGTCTGTCACAACTGGAGCGATAATCAATTTATTCCAGGTCATTATACGGCGCGTAATATGTCGCCGCCGCGTTAACGCGGCGCTCGATATGACGGAGCGCGACACAACCCGGTGTATATCTATAGCGGCGAAAAATCTCTCAAGTTCAAGAGGGCGAATATATTGATTTTCTTCGATTTTTATAATTAATCTTCTGGGAAACGGAGACCTTCGTGGAAAACAATTTTCAGTTCACCTTCTCGCGTCTGCTTTATTTAAACTTTACTTGTCCAGTTTGTTCTATTTAAATTTCTCATGCCCATTTTTCCGCATTCTTCTCTCGGTTTGCTTCTCGTTGCTTTATAGAAACTGTATTGGAAGGTTCTTCAATTGAAATAATAAATGTAACAATTAAGTAAAATCCCAAGTTCGAGAGGGCGAAAATATATTCTTCGATTTTTACAATTGATCTTCTGAGAAACGAAGACCTCCGGTGAAAAAGATGTAGTGTACTTTTTGGTGTGTCTGTTTTCTATTATTTAGTTTATTTAATTACTCTTATCAGTTGATTTTTTACTTAGTTAAATTTCTCACGTGCGTTTTTCTCGTCTCTGTTTAAAATATTTATTTTTACTGTACAGAACATTGTTTAATCGAAATAACAAATGTAATAATATAATAATTAAAAGTTTTATATGCTGCTTGTATGGCCGAACAAAAGTTTATTTTTTTTGGTACTAATTATATTTTTGATATGTTACTCTGATCTCGTTCATGATATAATAATGAATAAAAGCATTCTGCGTATATATCCCGCAGTACGTATCTACAGACCAAATTCCTATTCTCGATGTTACACATTAGTTAATTAATTGCGTGGGGTAAAGCGATAATATTCTACGTTCAAAAGAAGTACCGTCATTTTAATGTATGTACATATATGCTGATAACGCTTTACGTTAAGCAAGTATGATGTATATTGTTTTATAATAAAAGGAATATATATAATTATTTTTGATTAGTTTTTATATAGTTTTGGAAAAGAAATTAAACGGTCGTTATGCAGTCATATAGTTTTTTCGACTTGAACGAAAGAAAAAATCGATGGCGCTGGAAGAACAGAGAACGAGCAAACTTATCGCATTAATGGGATAGCAGAAGTTTTCATCTCATTAGCACGTAACGATCATTAACTGACACTAAACTTTCACCAAGTACTTTTACCATTTAGCGTTAATAAAATTTGTTTCAAATTTGTAGAAAACTTCGTGAAAAGATGTCGAGAAAAGTAGATAGTATATAAGGACAATAAGAAACGCGAAGTGAGAGCTAAAAGAAGAAAGAAATTTTACTACGTATTCTTTAAAAAAATGTTATAATAAGGTTTTTTTTTTAGAGAAATACATATTTTTTGAAGAAATTTTACAAAAATTATATCTCTTAAAATTTCATATCACGTTAATCCGATTTTTCGGGCTGTTCCAGTACCTGTGGAAGCGACTGCAGTTTTGGGTGCCGTTGCCGGTTTCGTAGTACTCCTGCTAGCTCTCTTCCTTTATCTGTCCCGGAAGTGGTGCTTCACGCCGCCTTCGTCTACCGCGCTCTTCGGCGGAGTCTGTGTGCCACTCTGTGAGTCCACCAACAGCTCCACATCTCAAATATCGAAAAACATAGGTATATGATTTTAGTTTATATCCCGACTTCCATACTCCTATCCTCCTTGCAAATTTTCTATTTTATTCCGAATTCTCAAGTTTCCTTAAATTTCATCCCCCTCGATCTGCGATAACAATTTCATAATTTTTCTGTCTATACCAGTGAGTCTATATCAGATAAATCAAAGTCGATTGGCCTATAATTCATTACGCGAGATTTCTGATTGGCAATTTTTTGCAATTTAAATATATATTCGCGGTTTCCTTCGCGGTACGAATCATTCATATAATAATCGATATAATGATTTTGCTCTATAGGGACAGCATTCTCCTATTCGGATCCGGAAACAAACTCCGATTCAGAGGAAGACGCTCTCCGACGATTAAACGCGTCGCGTTCGCATCCTCCACCGGATACGTTGACTATCCAAGCGGAGGACGGACCAACGACTATCGTAGGTAAGTATAACGGCAACAGAATAGAATTAAAATTCAACTGGAATTTTAAAGGTGATTAATATACATCTATATGTCTAATATGTAGGTATCACATCTATATATATCTATATACGCACATGTAGAGGTATTTTATTTTTATCGCATTAGTAATAATATATATTATTATATCGATCTTCCTCATACTAGTGTAATAATCATGCAGAAAAGTATTATTTGTACTCTACAGTATTTTTATACTTCGTAACTTTCACAAAATTCCATTTAACGTCGGTACATGCACATCTTCCTCGCATTGTTATACATTAACATAGAAAAAAATGAGAATACTCCGTGAATAATTATTAAGTACAGTTGGATTTGTTGATCGTTATTTATAGATGCTGGAACCACCTCCAGTAGCTGCACCGAAGAACCCTCTCCAGCAGATCAACAACAGGTGATTTATTCTTAATTATTTCTTAATTTGAGAAAAATTTTCAAGGTATTCGAGAAAGAATCGTATTCTGTTTCGTTTGTTTTAGTGCGTGGTGGAAGTTGGGGCTTCTAGCGTTATACTTGACAGTAGAGAGGACGGTAGACAGGAAATACAAGTTGAGCAAAATGACTCGACGGCCAATGACGTCATTACAACGATGGGTACAGTGGCTGCCGAGGAAATCGGTAGCTTGGAAGTCGCTTTTCTGTATGATGCCCCGATGCGTGAGATGACAGTACGTATAATTATTATTTAATCATTACTTTCAATTTTTATAATTATCTCTTTTATTACTTTTGGATATTTATTTCGGTAAAATGCTTTCAAGAATATTTTGTAATTAATATGTACAATATATATATAATATAATGTATTACGTAAAATTATTATTTAATTAAATGACTTAGATAATGAATACAAAATTATATAAATTATTCTATCTTATTTTGTATTATAAGAGCGATAAATTCCTATATTCGCTTTAAATTAATTATACGGCTATTTTGATAAACGGGATATTTCCTTATTACAGGTTCACGTGTTACAAGGGCGAAATTATCCCGCTGGTATTGGCGGCAGCCAGGTACGGTTAGTCTTGCTGCCGTCGAAAAAGCAAAGACGCAAAACCCGTGTCCGGCAAGGAACATCTCCGCAATACATAGAGAGCTTCTTGCTTCCTCGTGTAAATCCGGAGGATGTAAACGCAATGGGTGTACGACTCAGAGTGTATCTGTGGGGTGGCCGAATGATGCGTCGGGAAAGATTGTTGGGTGAAGCCAGAGTGTCCTTCGATCACATTAATCTCCAGTTAGAAACTACCCTCTGGTTAACTCTTCAACCACCGCTTTCTTCCTCGGTAAAGTATTTGAAAAGTCTATATTTAATCATCGCTGATCAAAGCTGTTATCTTTTAGTAGCCAATGACGCGTGACGTATCTAGATGTAATGTAATCTATACACGAGAATGTTGCCAGTAGAATGGAAATTGTGTTACACTTTCTAGGCACAGGACTGGGGAACCACCAGCAGTTTAACTCGCAGCGATTCCACGGGATCCCAACGATCGGTCCAGTCGTATGCTTCTCCAGCTGTACCACCTTACGGCAGCAGCATGAAGGGAGGCAGTGTCGCCGAGATCCTAATCGGTTTGGCGTACAACGGCACGACGGGTCGCTTATCGGTTGAAATAATCAAGGGTTCCCATTTCCGCGGTGGAGGCGGAAACGATACAAAACCTCCCGACACTTACGTCAAGTTGGCTCTTATCGATAGCAACAATCACGAAATGGGCCGGTCTAAGACCGGCTTAAAACGCGCCCAACCGAATCCTCTCTATAAAGAGACTTTTATATTCCAGGTAACTTTTGTAGAATCTCTGATTTTCTTTATTTCTTAATCCTTTAGCTGCGGCGCGCTTCAGATAAAAATCGAATAATTTTGCAACCGACAGTTAATTCTCGTATATATGTATAAACGTCTTTTGCAAGTGAGACTACCTTCGTAGGATGTATATACACTTTTCGCAGTTAAAGGGTTAACGAAACGTTGGGTGTATTTAAAATATGATGTGAAATATGATATATGTGGCATTTTTCGTTTCTGAATATAGATCGCGTTGTTCCAATTGGGAGACGTGACGCTCTTTCTGTCTGTGTACAACCGTCGGCGAGGCGGAATGGGCAGGAAGGGACGGGAGATGATCGGTTGGCTCTCTTTGGGTCTGAACAGCTCCGGATCTGAGGAACTGCAGCATTGGAACGAGATGCGAACGGCGAGGCAACCGATGCAAGTGCAACGTTGGCACTCGCTACTGCGTCCTTGAGGTGTCTTCGTGTGAGTGCCTCTCATATGGATTCATTCTTGATGCGACTATACGAGCGCGAAACGATTTAACTCGGTACTCGCCGAAGAGTACGCGCGGGAAACAGATGCGAACAGGGCGTTTCTAGGGAAGAACAATTGCTCGCGGCAGGCTTATCTCGAGAGAGAGATTTCAATTCTTTCTCCTTATCTCACGGAGACACACTGTGTACTGTGTACTGCCTGGTTGAAGAACGGAAGTCAATATTCCAATCGGTCTGTCAATCCCAAGTCAGAGCCCGAACAATACGAGTGTCCAAATAACATCGTAAAGACTTTCTAACTTCTATATCTGTTAAACAAAACGAATTACAAATTTTACACAACAACATAAAGTTCAAAAGATATCTTAATGTTTCAGATCTCTGTTAAACAAGTAAACCAATATGTCTAAATGGCGTTCTAAAAGTGTATCGAAAGATGCGCCCCGACTTTCAATCGAATTTTAAATTAAGTCTTTTAGAAACTTTCAGGGCTTTTGGTTTTGTTCGGGATGCTCTGTTTGGAATACTGTAAACTCTGAGTTACAAACTCTCTTGTCTAAATGTACCAAGTACATTTCCTTTTTGATACGCTGATGGGAGCACAGTGCGCGATCGTTGTTCCGGCGTTTATATCGACGTTCCGGCCCAATCGTCGTACTTGTCCTGTCGCATGGTACGATGCTCTCCGACTCGACATGTGCCTGAGCCAATCTGAATCATTTATTTTTTACTTTGTGCCTTTCACCCTTTTTATGCCGTGCGCCACGCTAAATGGAGGATTGTCGCGAAATGTAAGCGGAATGTTCAAATGTCCGAACGACGTCATCTCGAAAACAGATGTGGTTACATCTCTTGACTTTATAAATATTTTAAGATGCAGGGTGGTTACGCGAGATATAGAAAGTCTGGGATTTCTTAATCGTTTTCAAAGGACTCTAAAAATCCGGAAGATAGTTCTCGCGTCGATCGGGAAATGTGCTCTAGAAAAATTAGTTTTTCCATAATTGTTAAAATATTCCAGGAAGAGCCAAAAGTTCCTGTGATTTAGTGCGAAAATGTTCTGAAAAGATCGAGCTGTCACTCGATTTTATTTGTATCGAAGCCTAAAAAAGTTACTTAAATTTTCAGAAATTTAATAGAAAATTTCTGAGAAGTTAGTATTATACTTTAATGTAGGAAACACCATATTGTTTCCTTGGAAAGCAAAAGTTTCTGGTTTGGAAGATTTGAGAATTTGCAAAAATGATTCGTGTGTCCACCCTGAGATGGGATAACATCGACACAATGAGTTATTATTATACGGTCATGTCTGTCGTTTGCATGGATGGAGCTACAACGGAATTGTTGAGACACGTCTTGATTTTTGCTCCTCCAATTGTAATAGCTATAGTATAGCTAATAAATATGTTAATACAATATCAAGATAGCAAGCGCCTTTGATGGATCGTATTTTTAAGAACTTCTTATTTATTTGTAAATTTTTTCAATTTTCGAGATTAAAGTATTTCAGTTTTTTTCTCTCTCTCTCTTTTATTACACTTCAGATAAAATATTCCTAAAATAAACTTACACTTGTATTTAATTGACTAAAAGTTGATAATGTCACTATGTAAATTTACAGTTGAAATTCGAAACTGAGATTGTCGAAAATAATTTTTTCTTTATCAAAGAATTTAATGTTCTAATTGGTATTTTCTGTAATATTAAATGTGAAAGTATTGCTCATTATAGCCACATTGTACGTGTCGCAATATCGTTGTTCTTCATTACATGCTATTCCATCGTTGTGTCGATATTAATCCATCTTATTATATATTTGTATATTCGATCTCGATATCCGATCTGCTTGTGTTTGTTCATATGAATCAATGTGGCGAATATCGGGCCCGTGTTCTCGCATGCATTTAACACTGAACATAGCCATCCAATTTCTCCTTGTCGATCCTTATAATTAGCCTTATTACACAGTTCAACAAGAAAGGATAAAAAATGAGAAGAAAATTCAGAGAAGAAAATTATGGGAATGATTAAGTATTTCTGGATTTGACAAAGTTAATTTTTCTCGAACTGTGTTATTGTGCAACTTGGGCATGCGTGAATGAAACGTAGATGCCAAGATAACAATCGATTCCAAAACGAACGAAAAATATCAATGATGAGCTCAGGCCAATATTAGTTAATAACTTTAAGCTTATGATTAGGATTATGTATGTTATCTATACACCAAGATTGGCCACCAATGATTTCATGCATTCTTTAAAGAAATAATTTATTACTACTAAATTATTCTTAATAAATTAACGTTGTTAACAATAATATTAAGCTAAACGGCCTGGCGGCCATTGAGACGTTTAATACTAACTTATATCTATTACTTAGCAAAATTTATACTCGTCAAGACGCTTATAAATTATGTGTATATCTACGCACTTATTTATATGCAATGGTTTTTTTTTTACTGATGACTCGTTCAGTTCTTTAACTTTTAACTTTAAACTCTTTACAACTGATATCTAACGTTCCCTTCAGGTATGCCTGGGAAAAGAGAATTTGGATGGATGAGCAGCAAATCGTAATAGCGTAAGATAAGATTAGGACACGGGCGTTGGTGTCTTGAGATATGGTTCGAGAATGGATTGATAACATGCGTGGGGCGCCGGCCAATTGTCACCGCGACGTGACGGCGGTGACGGTTCAGCGAGACCTCTCGGAACGAGATATGGAACACGAGACCAACAGTTTGACAATTCAATGACGCACAATGACTCGCAAAACGCACTTCGTAAACACAAATGTGAGTGTAGAGTCGATATATTATAATTGAAATAGAAACATACACGATATCACGAGTATGCTAGGGATGTGGCATAATTTATGCATTAATTATTAGAATTATTGAGCAAGGGGTTCCACCGTCAATAGCTGTATTAGGGAACACGCAGAAGTAGAGGATAAAGATTTAAAGATGTACGCCCAAGTTAGATTACGAGAGAGAAATTGATTTAACATGAAGATGTACAAAATATTTAAAAAAAACTATGCGTACAAATTTTATTCTTCTTTTTTTTTTACAGGATTTTCCGACTAAAACACGCACTTCTTTCAGCAAACGATATTGAAAAAACTTTGTCCTTTTCATATCTTTAATAATTATCTTACAATTAGATATTACATTGAAGATATATTTGAGCACCATCTACTTGAATAAAACGAAAAACAAGTTGCTTCATTCACGAAAAAACATTCATTTCCAATCGTTTATAAGCTAAATATAATTTTTCGAGCACCTTACATTCATAATTGTTCAAATGACGTAATTAATGCGCGAATATAGAATTTGGTTTATTAAAACACATTAACTTCGTAAGTACTCAAATCTTGTTTCGATTAGCTCTTTACGTCTTATGTCTTGGAAACTGTACAAGCGTGTCTCCGATTAAAAGATTATCTGACAAGCGTGAGTAGCGTTTTATGCGGTTTGATACTGTCATTAAAATATAGAAGTGCATATAGTGCAACGTGGAAAATAACCTTAGACCAAAGGATCGTTAGGGGACCCCTAGATCAGCGGACAAAGCCAGCGCGACTGATTAATGGACAAACAGATGCTGTGAATCATTTAACGCTTGACTTTTTCAAGCCTCTAGTAGTAAACTTTCATCATGATTATATATTTATTGATCCATGCTCGAACTATTTTGTCATTTAGGAGAATAAAATATAATTGCGGGGACTCAGAAATCTCCTTTAGGACACGAAGAATTGTTTTTATCGTATAACGCGTACTCTCTTTTTACCTACAACATATGCGCTAGATGTGCGTTGAATTTAACCGAGAATTTAAAGCATCCTAAACGTAGCAGTGGTTTAGACTCTAATGTGTTACCTTTTATTTGTATAATAGATTTTTTTCTTATATGAGAAAACGTGCAAAACATGTCTCCGCCTTCGATTTCGCGATATGGCTATCGGATATGTTATGGAGCAATTCAAAATAAGAGACACGTATATTGTTATTAAAGTTCAATTGCCTGTTTGCAAATAACGTTAATTTTAAACACACAAAACTGTAAGGTATTATGTAAAGAAAATATCGAGATGGTACTGACATCTCGTTATATGATCATAAACAATTTATACGGGGTATTAAAAACAGAATCCTAAACTTGTGTGGAAAGATATGATACTCATTAAGGAAAATTTAAAGAATGATTATAGCTCGAAAAATTAATTAACAGATAGAACCGATTTCTTTTTTTGGTAGTACAGACGACTCGCTCGAACTACATGTCTTTTTTTACATAAATCGTGTGTGTGATTCTACTTTCTATTCATTTTGTATAAAAATATTAAAATAATTCACACAAAATTTGTTATTAATTCGGAAAGCAATTTGCCAGGCAGAATATTGACGTTATTGTGTCACATTAAGCTTAATTGTGTTTTGTTAGCAGAGCGGAACCCACATGGACATGTATTCCCATGTCCATGGATTGCCAGCAGAAATCGAGCAGATTGTCATTTCGTAACCATTTAAGTTAATTTTTCGATCTATATACCGGTTGAGCATTTTTGACTCCTTTACGAGTACTATACCCCCAAAGTTTTGGACCCTCTTTCAACCTGTATAAATGGACGTTAATATTTTTAGCATGCAGTATCATTATTTTTCTTGAAAAAATTTTCCATATATTTTCTATAGCATAAAGAAAACGGGCTAAATGGGAAAATTTCCTCAACCAGATGTTTAAAGTATACTGCAGCTATATGAGTGTAGAATGAGTTAAAGTTAAAACAGCCCCATACTTAGCGTTAAATGTATGTATGCGTGTGTGTGTGAACGACATGTGAATATCATATATGAATATGTATGAGTACACATAACACGATTTGTCTCGTGCAT
This sequence comes from Temnothorax americanus, assembly GCF_048541705.1. Classification (NCBI taxonomy): domain Eukaryota; kingdom Metazoa; phylum Arthropoda; class Insecta; order Hymenoptera; family Formicidae; genus Temnothorax; species Temnothorax americanus. The sequence continues at coordinate 185,677 of NW_027509349.1, forward strand.
CATTAGCTGATACTGTTAGAGCGAGTACTTCTGAGTCCTAGCGATATTATCGTATAATGTACAGTCTGTTTATAAACGGCACGATGCTAAAAAGAGGAGAGAAGTGATTTAAATATTTAAATCGATTAACGCCAAGTAGCGATATATTGATCTCTCAATTTGAAGATTATATCATTCGTTTTCTATAATACGAACTGGAATTAGGGAATTCCAAGAATTCGAGTCAGCACCCGAGTGACATATACGTTTAAATTAGCGAGTAGTTTTTTAACTTTTAGGTCTTTTACTCTTTCAAGTGTAACGTAATTAATGATAACGTTAATCTTACCACACGTTTTTCACTTTGCGTGATAAGCCGCTGGATATGTAGGAAGTGTCCAGACGTGTGTTTTACATTTTCACCACACTGAAATCATATTAATCTTCGATCTTCCTGAAAGGATAAATTTTCGCGAAAAGTAGGTTTTTGTTTAAAGAAAAGCTATTTTGCGTTTTTTTGTATTTAACATTCGGATTACGGGACGGGAGTTACGATTCGGACAAAAATGGGCTGTAACGAATCTATTGGATATCTGTTAGTCGTTGTATTTGATGTTTTCGAGACTAAAGCGAAATTGTTCTGAAAACGAGATTAACGGCAACTTTCATAAACTCACGTGTGATATTGAGAAGTAAACTATTTTTCTTGTTTCTTTAATCTACTTTAGAGTTTTATGACCATGTTGCGGGATTAGATAGGAATTATTCGTTAATAGATGCTTGCCGTATCGAGAGAATAAGAGAGCCAAGGTCAAATTGAAGAATACGACGCACTTAGCAAATATTCCAGCGACGCATTTGCAAAAACGAGAGAGAGCATGCGATATTTAGATTTTCTTACAGAATAACGATTATTCTATTTCATTACGGAACAAGCACTTTGCCTATTCTCTGCTGCAGAAGATGACAAAACGATGAGGAAAGCTATTGGATATCGCGAAGATTATAAACAGACTATTCTTGGATTTTTATCGATATTTTCATCTACGGCACCCGTTTCTCTTGACAAGCATTCAACTTTGAATGTCTACTGCACAAACTAATTATCTTAATCAATGTTATTACGTGCTTATAAAGTAATAATAATTATTATATTCATCGCGTTTTATAAAAATGTATTCTAATATATAATTGAACTAACAATAAATTTATCAATAGTTAATATCGCAATATCGACATTTCAGTCTACATTTCAAGTGCAACGCCAATCTTCTAGCGACTTCAGTCTAGCCCGTACTTTTCCAGCAGCTCTTTCTTCTTTCTAACGAGTAAGGCCTCTTGAATGTCTTGTTGCGAAGGAATCAATTTTTGTGACGTTGTTTCAACTTCGACCTCTGGCCCTTCCTTCTCCCGAGATATCCACTCCTTAATGCACTTTTCTCTCGCTTCCTGCTCAGCTTTCTGTTCCAGTGGTATCAAAATACCGTCGTCGTCGTCCATGTAACCGTAATAGTCCGCGTCAATGTCCTTCATCAATTCCGCGCGAGTTTTTCGAGGAGGCGGTGGTGGTTCTTGCTCGAATAATTCTCTAACGCCTGGTAGTTCCTTAGCCGCGCCGAAATATTTGTAACCTCGATTACCAGGGACCTGTAATTTAATTGAACACTCGGTAAATCTCTTCGAGACCTACGCTCTGTAGAGATTACAAAAAAATATTATTATTTACAACTTTACCTCACGTCCTTCGTGATCTAACATGCGAGGCCCGACTCTGGAATAATCAGGTCCACCAAGCTCCTTTATTTGCGCCTCCCAATGTCGCTTCTCCCTAAGTAGCTTATTAATCTCGTCATTTAGATCGCGAATGCGGAACTCTCCAAGCCCGGCATTTTGAATTTGGGCAACCTTCTTCGCAATTTCCCTAATTATTTGCATTCGCCACTTCTCTGCCTTACGTAAGTCTCTGCACTCTGAAGCTAAGTACGGCCTTCGCTCTTGCTCTTTCCTTGTCCCCTCGTTATTTTGCGCCGCTCTCCAGCGAGCAAGCGTTGTCCTAAGAATATTATTAATATCATGTGTATTAATTACTAACATCAACAATAGCGAGATTAGAATTTCTCACAGCAAATATGTAATAAGTTTATGAAACAGATGTTAAAAATCACACTTACATAGCCTTTTCTGCATTTCGTGCCTAAGAGAGAAAACAAAATATATTTATTATAACAAAGTAAAAGATCTAGTAAAATACGTAATAAAATTGTAATACATATCATAGGTACTTACCATTTTTTACTTATGCTTTTACGTACAACTGTCCCGTATTAATTATCCATCAATATCATTATTAACAAGATTGATCGTTCCCAGAGCGATCAATTTACAGTGGTACTGCAAGTAAAAACAAAATTATAATAATTAACTAATTATCTTAATATCAAACATGATACAAATTATTCAAAGCAGAATAAACAAGTTAGGCTTTTTAAATCAGACATTTTTGAAACCGTACGGTATTTTATGGTGTTTTGGTGACACAAATAAGACCATTGCATAGAAAAATGTTTTCACACAATATATATGTATGTTTGTGTGTATGATGTATGTATATGCATCGCGATAATATTAATTATTAAAACCACAATCGTACTTTTGCTAATTTCAGGTAATAAGTTGTACTGTTATTTACAGATATACTTTGAGGTTATATTGCATTATTACGCACACGATAGCGAATTCTGTCGTTTACAGTATTCTAAACTGTTGCACAATTAAGTTACCTCTTCTTTTTCTTCTTTTTGTCGTTTTCCAACCCTCAAGATCACAATCCCACGAGGAATATTATTTTTTATTTGAAAACCGGCAAGAGCTACAGGTTAACCAAGGTTAACTCCGCAAAGCAAATTGATCTTGATGACCTCACGTGGTGGAAGCATGAAGCTCCAGATACAGGACTGTCAATAGTGTCAATTGTTGAAAACAATGGCCGCGTTCAGCAGACACACAACTGTTGAGTTCGTCTCATCAACACTCTGCGTTGATTGGTTGGTTCTAAAAGTAAGAGCCACGCACGTTCGAATGCTACTCAGCGGCTTGGTCTGCTGAACGCGCTCAATAGCAACAGCCGAAAAATGCGTTGGACAAGGACAATCACGTTGTTTCTCTCCTTCAATCTTGTTTACATATCCACATTGTTCTCTCTTTCTCTCAATTTATTTTTACTGACTTTTCTTTTTCCTCGATACCTAATTTTTACAATAAAAAATGGAGTAACTATATAGCTATATGGGTATATATGCAAGAAACTATTCCTATAAATTAGAAACAAATAAAAAAGGGAATTAACAAATTCCAATTTAGTAACTTGTGATTTTTATCTTATATTTATACTTGCGCGTATACTCTCTTTCCAATTTTTAATGTTTATAAAACGAAAACGAGATAAAAAAAGAAAATTAAAGAGGATTATTCCAATTTATATATAATCTCTTTCATATTGCTCTCTCAAAATTGCTTTTGAAACGAGATTCATAATTCATGTACAATCTGAAAAGTCGAAAGAGATGACACAAATTTAAAATAAAAGACAGAAAAAGATTGGATGGTTAAAAGAGAATTTAATCAACTTAGAGAGTAAATTTAGATCTCTTTATATCGAGAGTGAGATAACAGAATAACAGCCAATAAAATAATCCTGTTATGTGAAAATATATGTAAAGATGCAAGCAATGTTGCGGCTTTCTGTTTTCTGTTAAAAGTCCTTCATATTTCTTAGATATGGAGACAATCTAATGTTAAAAAAAAATGGAAATAACACAATTCACGACGAATTAATATAACAAATTTTCTGGGTAAAAATTTAATTTGTCATAAAATACTTTCCAAACAACAACAGCATGTAACAACAGTGTCATAATAACAAACATTAATCGTTAAAAAACTAAACGATCATATTTAATTAAAAATAACTCCAGATCAATCTTCGTCCGAACGAAATTCCAATTGCACGCGTATGGAATTTAATCTCTTTCGAGTAACTTTAATTAATACAACTAATAATGCGATTGTACACAATGATAATTTTATCATTGTATACGTAATGAATTAAATAACCATGAAATTGAAACTAGAACAAATTTGTCCGCGCTGTGATGTGTATACGTCACGTACGACAGCCCATTTCTCGTTACCAAGAAATTTCAAATAAATTAAAAGCGCGTACTTATATAAAAACTTAGCTATATTCAAATTCAACTAATCGCAACGACTTCCATCAATGAGCGATTCGTGAGCTTCGTTTGCCTCGTGAATTTCGACAACTCTGGTCGGACATAAGTACGCAATGCGTAATATGCTAATTTTTATACAATTATAATGCCCTAATTTTTATTTACATAATTATTATTATTATAAATATTACAAAATATATTATATTTGTATTACTTGAAAACTTGTGTGTAATTCAATAATAATTGGTCAATACATTTACAATTTCTATAATATACGCTGTCTATTAGCCTGTCAAAAAAATTCATCACGATATATTAAAATTGTGTTTCTTTTTTTTCTTAAAGAAGACCAATTAAGCACCCGGCCAATTCTTCGTTGCGTAATTATGTCCAGTTCGAATCTATCGAGGTAATGCAACGCTTGTATTCGCGGATTAGTTGCTCCCGGCAGTGAATCTTTCGATCAGGCTCACAAATTCATGATGGAAAAACGGCGAACACAGTACGGGAAATACGAACAGACAATAAACTTTGTTAACGAGTCAACAACGCTTACATACAACTAGGTATGTCCCAATCGATGGCGATTGGGTTTGGTAAAAAAATCCGCTCTATTCGATTCACGCAACAACTCGCGGAACTTGTAACAATACTCCAGTCTTCACGAACGCTCCGTAGGCTTACGACAAACTTACGGCAAGCTTGCGAGACGCGCCACGATTCTATGACTAGAATCGAATTGCAACAATTGACCTCAGTTGGTGTCGTCCACGCCGGAGGAGCGCGGTGGTGGAGACGGCGGCGGCGGCGGCGGTGGTGGAGGTAGCGGGGCCACGAACTCGTCTTCCTCAGCTTCCTCCTCGCCGAGGAGAAAGTTTTCGTGTACCTCTTCCTCCCGCGCTGGCTCCGGTAGCGCCAGCACGTCCTGACCGTGCTGCTTCAGGTGGTCCTTGAGGGCGAACGCCCGGCCATACGACGCGCCGCACACGTAGCAGCTGAACTTGAGATTATTGTCCTTCTTGTGGGTCTGGATGTGCGCGCGAACAGCGTAGAGCGACGCGAACGGCCGTGAGCACTCGGTGCAACGGAACGGCTTCGTGTGGCTATTCTTGTGACCAGCCAGCTGCACCCGTGTCTTGAACGTCTTCGGGCAGTACGGACACGTGTAGGCGCGCTCATCGCCGTGCGTCAGCAAGTGATGATTGTAGACGGAGGACGCCTTGAAGCGTTTGCCACAATGCTGACAGCCGTAGGGCCGTACGCCCGTGTGCGTACGCATGTGAAGGGTCAGGCAGTAGGACACGCGAAAGGTCTTGCCGCAAACCTGATAAACATAGATAAAAATATTAATGGAGCAAATGAGAAAGTCAGAATCCACATAAGACCGCAGCACTTTGACGAAGCGAAGCTTTAGCCAAGAGCTGCGACGCAACGAAAGAAGATACAACGTATTAGCACTAGAACTACCAAAGCAATCAAACAACTGATTTATAATTTCTTTTTTAATTACTCAAGTTTATAACGGTGCATCTTCTGAGATTTCCCGTGACTCTTGTCGCAATATATAAACAATTAAACTGATTTACTTTTTCCTTTATCTCTTTTGTCAAAGATATATATATATATATATATATATATATATATATATATAACACTGTGATAGAAGTTAATCGTTAATAGTCCGAATGTTAAAAAAACTTTCAGCCACGTGTCTACGTGATCACTTAACAAAACCTGACTATACAATTGTCCGCCTACCTCACAGGCATGCGGCTTCTCCCCGGTGTGAATTCGTTCATGCTTGACTTTCTCGTGCGGTCTGGTAAACCTGCGTCCACAATGCTGGCACTGATAGGGTTTCTGGCTGTCCCCTGGATCCATCGTTGTCACTGTCGTTGTCGCCGTCGTCACCGTCGTTGTTGACGTTACCGTCGATGCCGGCGTTATCGTTGCTGGTGTCGTCGCTGATGTCGTCGTTGCCTCGGAAGACGTCGAAATCAAAGTCTGCATAATAGGCGACTGCGGAGGTGCCAGTTCGACGTGCACCGCCGCGTGCATCGTCAGGCTGTCCGCGGAATCGAACTTTCGGTTGCACACGGTGCACGTCACTGAGTCGCCCGTGTGAAGCGTCATGTGCGCGTCTTTGTACGATTCGGATAGCGTTTTACCTGCACAACATTAATCGACATGTTAAGAAAACAAGAAATAAAATTATTTAGCTTAATACGTAGTTTATAACATCAAAAGCGCGTTATCAATTATTCTCATATCGTTGCTTGAAAATAAAATTTTGTGTGCGATTTAAAAGATCATTAAAAATACATTCTCATGCTTTCCCACATATCTACCTAAAAAATTACCATCATATATTAAAATAATAGTAATAGTAATTAGCGTATTATCGTAGCCTTGTAGAGCCTTATAGTTTCAATTTTTCCTACTGTTTAAAATAGCAGGGACACACAAGTGTTCGGGTTTCTCATGACTCCTCCATATTTTGTCATACATTCGATTATCGGCTCAGTGATAAAATTTAACGATATACGTCGTCATTCTTAAGTTAATATCTAATTCAAAGGGTAAAATAAAAAAATAGATTTATTACCGCATTCGGGGCACGTGAAAGTCGCGTTAGGGGTGCCCTCGGGTGCATCGACATGTCTGGCTCTCACTGGCGCGTGCATTCTCGAATGCAGTCGTAAGCTTTTGTGGGAGCAGAATTCGGTACCGCACGTAGTACAGAGGAACGTCTTCCGGTTGGGATCGGCTTCGCCGTCGTGCACCTTCGCGTGAAGTTGCAGGGCTCTAGGGGTCGCGAAGCTCTGATCGCATTGCTCGCAACGATTATTGCCACGGAGACAAGCGTGCACGCGAAAATTTCCCAACTTGGAGAACTGCTGCAGGCACTGATTGCATTTGTACATTCGCATCGACGCGGTCGCCAGGCGTTTCTCTCGTACCTGCGATGTTATATATATGCGTTAGAGAGAACATATGAACTCTTACGTAACGAAATGCGTATCGCGCGAGATTTTTTCTTCCGTTGAGAAGCGCGCCTTTAAATCACACCTTAACACCTTCCACATTCGAAAAGAACTTCTCGATCATCGGAGCCTTCGCTGATTGTGACGTTGTCACCTGAATCGGAGTACGGTCCCAGAATTTCTCAATTTGCACGACTTTTCTGGTGTAAAGCCTACCCTCGCTATCCACACATTCCTCCGTGCGCAACGTGTTCATCGTCTGCCGCTGCCGTGCGTTCGCCACATTTTCCGTGCCTTCGGACAACACGGATACCGGACTCGTCGTCGCCAGATCATTCAACTGCTCCGCCATCTCTAGCAAAACCTCCTGGCCATCGTGGAACTGCTTGATATGCTCCAGGACGGAGTTGAAGCTCATTTCGCAACTGGTGCAACTATATACAGCGTCAGACTCGAGCTGTAGCAACAGAAGCAAGAAACAAAGTTGTAATCGTTGTAAAAAAAAAAATCAAATTACCATCAATTTAAAGAAATGATTTCGCGATAATATTCGCCAAATATACGTAAGATACAAATATAATCCGGTTTTCGATATACCTCGCACAGCTCTCGCTTGACGCGCAAAAAACCAGCCTCGTCGATCTCCCCTGCCTCGTTTAAACGATCCACATCGATCAGGGCAGCGGCCTCGCCATCCAGGAGCTCGGAACTGTCCGGTAACACGGCGATCACATTCTTCTCCATTGATGCCGCCTTGCGGTCTGCATTCGACATGGGGATAGCCATCAATCCTTGCGACGACTGCATTCTTCTCTGCGCTCCGCCACCGTCGCCGGCGAGTCCGTCGGACATCTTGAAATCCAGAGAATTTTCATCTGGTTGCGTTCCTTCCGTGTCCATCTTTTCTACGACTTTAATCTCTCCTGATATTTTTCGTTAGAAACGACAGTCAAACCCACAGAAATCCTACGTATAAGAAAAACAGCAATTCTACAAACCATTCTCATCCAATTGTATCGTCTGCGGATCGCCCATTATGATAACTCCGTTGCTGCTCATCGTCGCGAGGAAGCCCCGATTAATCTGCTGCGCCTTGACATCCTAAAATCAACAGTTAAAATTGTATCTTTGATGGGAATACCAAACAGTTTGAAACTCTTTTTATATACATGGAGCTTTGAATCATGAAACATTTAAAAGTAATGAATTAATCCACGTGCACATATTAATGTACAATATTATCTAGCGATACAAGTTAGCACGTAGACAAAACCATTTGCTCCAGCCACAAAATATGCTTTTGCTCCTTTTGTGAAACTGTATCGCGCATTAAACTGAAATCGAAATTTTCTGTGCGATTCAATTGAAACTCATATATTTGCAGGTTTTGTTACTTCAAGATTTCCGAGAAGTTCGTTTAAATATTCGCGTGACAATTACATCTTTGAAAGTTATCACGAATATGTTCTATCCCAATCAATGTTAATAACAACAAATGTTCGAGAAGCTTGTGATAATAAGCCCTATGTAAATCGCCCGAACAAAGCTATTCACCATCAGCAAATCCATTTTGATCTCGGGCTCCTTTCCGCCCTTCCTGAGCTTGTCCGCCAGAATCTCAGGCTTCGTCTTGTACCTGAGATCGTGCTCGCACATGTCCAGGTGCTGAATGAGCGCTGTCACGGAGTCGGAACGCTGGGAACAGCCGGGGCAATAGAGATTGTCCGTCAGGCTTAACAAGTGGTACTTGAGGGACTGAGGATTGTTGAAGGTCTCGCCGCAGCACATAGGGCAGATGAGGTTGATCGAGCCCATAATTCAACCGTCGGACTCTCCCCGGGATCGGACGATCGGCACCGCGCTGCGCGCGCCCGCGGTCTGCGATCTGCGCTCTCCGGTACGGTCAGGTGCGGTTTAACCTAGCGCGGAAGCGTTTGCGGGAACGTATCTGCGGAAATCTCTCATCTCGCCTGTCGAATATCCGGCAAAATTCCGTACGTGCCGAATCGAGCCGTCCTGTCCTCCTCCCCGCGCAGCGGTCCACAGCACTGGCGGCGGCCTGGTCACCGCGACAACAAATCCATTGGAGACGAACTTCAGCGCAAACAAATGCCGCACACAACAATCGTGAAGTTGGGAATTTAATAAGTGAATCTCGAAGTCGGCCATTACAACGTCGGACCCGCCCCGCACGTCACTGCCCCCGGCCCCGTAAGAGCGCGTTCATCGCGCCCTCTTCGTAGCTGCACCTGCGACCTTCTGCACTTGAAACGAAGTGGATATATGTAATTAGACGTGTGACGTGTTGGAGAGAAAAGGAAGGAAAGAAAAAAACAAAGTGCATAAAGTACAATAAATATCATAGCGCCAGACGACGCTCATTTTAAATGGTCGTCATTCTGTCAATTTTCTTCAATGAAATGAAGAGATTATATACTTAATCGCAAACTATAAAATTAAAAACTAAGTTGTATATAAGATATATATAATTTAAATAAGGCAAATTAGGCAATGAAAGTCGAGCACGGTTTATATTTATGGAAACAATCAATTAATAAATTTTTTAATATAAACTGATCCGTATGTAGAATGACCAAACAATTTTATTAACATTAAACTTACACTTTAGCTTAAACGTGTATAAAAATAAAGGAAGAAAATTAGAATATACGAAACTCATCAGTGTCGGTCAATCGGGTCAACGTTGATATTTTTCACTCATGAGCATTGAGCATTAATTCCGATTTCGAGTAGGTAAAATCATTTAAACTTGCGGTTAGTCTTTTAGTAATAAATAAAGCAAGCGGTAAATTTGGCGGTAATCAAAGTAACTTAAATTTAAACGAATTCTTGGAATTTCCCTTATCCTTATTCATATATGTATATATTTATTTTCCTTCGTCCTATTTACAAGTTTACAAAATGAATAAATAATTCAGCAATTAGTCTGCCTTTCTCAATCAGCATGCTCGTGCTCTTCGTTACTCTCGAGCCAGGTATTCTGAATAAGCTCAACGAACTGTTGCCACCATCTGCTACGCGATGTGAAGTACAGCGCGCAGGCAACTATGAAGACCCACGACAGCACCAGACAATAGTCCGTCTCGTTGGAGGGCGTGCTCGAAACCGGCCCCGTAAAGTCCGCCGACGTAACGTACAGCGAGCCGTTCGGCTGCAGGTTCGTCAGATGAGACACGAACTTGGCGAACGACTCCAGGGTATAGGTCGTGTCGTTGAATTTGGCGACAGGCTTGCCGTTGTGAACCAGCATCAGCGTCGGCACCCCAACTATTCCGTATTGAGCATTGAAGCTGAAAGCGATGTATTTTCTTACACTGAGAAAAAATCCCAAAAAAATATTTATTAGGTGGCTCCTAATAGCGTTATTTACTTATTTTTTTACACATATTTATTTAGAATTAAATATTTTTATTTAATTGAAATAAAAATATCTAATTCTCTAAATAAACATGTGTAAAAAGTAAGTAACGAATGCTATTAGGAGATGCCTAATAAATATTTTTTGGGATTAAAATATTTTTTTTCTCAGTGTAGAATCAATTTCGAATACCAGAGGTCAAGAAAAAAAGAAAAGTGACAAATTTTCTTTCCATACCTCCGAATTTTGTAACACTTACCTTTGGTGTTTTATAGCATCGATGGCTACGGCTTTGACATGGGGAAACGAGCGAGGTACAGCGTTAAAATGCGGCGCAGCTTGGCTGCTGAATACGCACCATCGGGCATAGAATAACACTAGAACGCACGTTCCTGGTAACTGTTTACCGTCTTTGTCGTTTCTGGAACGATTCGAGGGGCCAGGCTCCAAGATCAATAGCTCCATGAGTCTAGTCGCATTGACAATCTATAACAATGACAGCGTTATAAGAAAGCTATATTATCTTGTTCAATGTCGTGTACTATTTTATAAATTTGTAAGACCTCGACAGGACCGTAGATCTTCTCCGACGAGCAATTAACTTTAGTAGTATTGGTTGAGACTGTGACATTTACTGGAACATCGGCATTTACGTTCGCAGACTCATTCGTTTCATCCGTATGAACCCGCTTACTTCCTTCTTCATCGATAGCATCCTCAGATAATGTTTGTATTGTAAATACCTCCGCAACTTCTTCGCTGTTTGCAATACTAACTAAAAATTACAGACAATACACTTTGCGCTAATCCTAAAAGCAGTTTGAAGTTGAGAACGTTTGTGCAAACTTTACAGTTTATCTTTATCGGAGATCAATATATTCAGATATCTATAGCAACTGCTAATATCTGTGTTATATTTAATAATTATTAGATTTCCTTTACGCAAAGAATGCATGATTATATATATATATAAAAGATAAAAACTAATAAATAATTAAATTAATTATTTCTTACCTAAGATTAGAGGCACAACGAAGCCTATGAAGCTTATTCTCAATAAGTTCATCTTTGGTGTACGGCATTAAACTACTCGTGTTACGATCAACGTGATAAATCGCGTCTGTGGTTTCCACCGATGCGACGGAACGTACAATCCGTTTGACTTTGTGGATTCCTCAGATATCTTGGTATGTCAAAATGCATTAATTTCACCTTGAAACAAGTTAAGAAGATTTAGGTCTCTCTTTTTCAGCAGTCCTATCAAGTAACTGTCTTAAAACACTCAGTTTTCCAACAACCTTCGAAGAGTTCAAAGTCCATCTTAAGTGACTTCGTCGTTGTTCTTAATTCTCTTTAAATAACTATAAAAACTGGAATAACTCTCTATATAACTGGAATCTTTAAAAATAATTAGAATAGAATATATATATATATATATATATATATATATACATATATATATATATATGAACAATCTGCATAAAATAATGTTTTTCAGATAAAAATTAAATTGCACTTTGCAGTTATTAACCGGTGGCCAGTCAATTATATGTTAATGAGTTAAATAAAAAAATTTGTTCAATCATATTAATTGCACGTTTCTTCTTACCTAATAAGTAGATTCAAGTCTACACTCAAAATATAACCTACAAGTCTCTATACCTATAATTTTAAGGTTAAGAGCTTAAAATTGATTTTAATCCTATTGTCTGTCTGATTTATCGAAGTACAGTTATTTATCACTTCTATTCAGTCTTTGAGAGTCTCGCGTTTCGAACATAAATGTCGGGGAAGCGATAAACAGGTTGTTTTTCTTTCTTTTACAGTAAGTTCGGTTAGTTACGCACCGCTCGACTGTCACAGACACAAATCGCTCAGTAGCAATCGAACGTGATTGGCTCTTACTTTTAGACCCAACAAATCAACGTAACGCATGCGCGGGAAAAAAAAAATCTGTCCCAAGTGACGGACGATAGGTTATCGACGGAATATCGGTGAGTGTCGCGAATTTTTACAATAATTAATTCATACAGATCTGGGATCTGGCAATAAAAGGGAAAAGTTACGAAAGACGCGGACGGCATATCTGCAAATTAACGTATCGATGTGAGAATATATATTGGCGCACGAGTACGTGAAAAAACCAAGTTCAACGACGCAATTACGCGCACCGTCTTTCATTGACGAGTTACACGGGGTGGCGAACAAAAAAGAACCGCCGGTCAATATCGGAAAAATTTTCTTTACATAAATAAAGAATAACGAACGACACTTTTAATGACGAGCACTAATTTCAGCACAAACTTCTTAATGACTCCTTTTAAATAAATTTAATAAAAAATTGCTATTTTTATTATCAAACTAATAACTGTATTGACGTGTGATGCGACGCGATGTCGGAATGTCAAACTGTACACGTTCACGCGTCGCGTTCGGAATTCGTTAAACATTTTGGCCTGCTAAACTAAGCCTTGAAATTCGTCAAAAGATGAAATCTGTAAATGTAAATGTAATTTGTAAAATACCGGGAGAACGAAAAAAGACGGGGGGGGGGGGAGAAAGGCGAGATTCTGTTTTAATGTATAACTTAGTTTTGGTTATTTTATATTTCAGCAGACTGCCAAGAAGCTAAAAGATGCAGCGCCTAGGAGTTCAGACTATTCGCACCAGCAGAACCCTCTTGGGCAGTAGGTTGTATACCACTGCGCCTGCACAGGAGCAAGTGGTGTCCGCCACCTTCAAGGTTCAGGATCACAAGGATTTCCACGAACGTGTGATGAACTCCAAAGTGCCCGTTATCGTCGACTTCTTTGCCACGTAAGCGTCGCGTAGAACGTTGCATAGACAATTGGATTCGATCGCAGTCTTCAGGCTGATTTTCGTATTATCTTACCGTCTACCTTCTTCTCAATTGTTATCGTCACAAATGTTCCTTTTTCATACAATATTTCATACAAATATTTGAATATAATAGTTACGAAATATTTCAAGTTTTACCATGTGCGTTAAGTCATAAAGGAGACTAAATGAAGCAAAGGAAATACAGTAAACATCGTGGAAGATTGCTTCTTCCATAGTTTATTTAGATAACGGTAGGATTTGAAAATCAAATCGGCATTTTTTTTTTAATTTAGAATTTGCGCGATTGTTCCAGATGGTGTAACCCATGTCGCATGCTGACTCCGAGAATAGAAACGGTCGTTGCCGAAAAACAAGGGAAAGTACTGTTGGCTAAAGTCGACATCGACGAGAACACAGACCTCGCCCTTGACTATCAGGCAAGTATTTTTTTAACAATTTTAGTACACGTAAATAGTGATTCCAAGTCATCGGTTGACGATGCACCTAATTTTATAACAAATTTAATGTTGATTTTTTCTAAGTTTCGAAATTCAGGATTATAATTGAATGATCGTGCGTCCTTTATTTTACGATTAACTTCGAACTGCGTATTTTATCACGTATTAATTTTCATGCAGGTTGGATCCGTGCCCGTACTCATCGCTATGAAGGACGGAAAGGTTCTAGAGAGAATAGTCGGTCTTCAAGATACCGACAAGCTCAGACAATTTGTCAACAAGTATGCGGAGTAGCGCGTAGCCAAAAATTATTATGTAAATTACCTCTGATGGTCGCAGTTTTTGTCAATCCTTGTACAGAGAATGTTTACATTACGCTTCAAAATCCGCACGACTCTATGTTTATAGTAAATTTTTCTTAGCTACTAAGTAAATGTATCCCGATATAAATATATACATATATATAGATGATATTGCGCAAAACAGGTTTAGATTTATCTCGCCTTGCAGATTTAATAAAAGGTTTTTTTACTAATAAAATACCATAGATAGCTTAAAAATATCAACATTTTTATTTATGAATTGAAATTATGAGATAAAATGACTAATGTCACGCACAATGTCGTATGTGAAGAGCGTCGAATCAATCGATTGCCGCAGTCATCGTGATACAATTGAACTACAATGTCGGTTCGACGAGAAATGTGTGAAACTTCCTCGCGCAAGCCGCCGAAAATTTTCGTACGTCATCTCTCGGATCCAACATATTGATGCTGCTCTTTTGGCGATTATTTCTCATGAAATTTTTCGAGGTTCAAATTTCCTTGCTAGGTGATAAAGTCTGTAAAACTTGTCGCGCTCTTTTATAAGGAGTTGTATTCGTAAGCTCTCTCTTGTCTTTCTCGTCCTCCTCCGTCTCAGCTTTTTTCACAAGTCCCATTGCCTTTTCTATCAACGTTTCGCGCGCCGAGCCTCTGCACTTTTCAAAGTATTCCAGAACGATAGGGAAAATTTCGTCACTAATGCTACAGCTGCTCAGTAAATTGTCTATCAACCAGATCTGCCTGAGCTTCTCGAATTTCCATTCGTTTTTACAATGTTTCCACTGTAACGACAATTGCATTCAAAATTTGAGAAGATCGCCAAAATATTTACGTGTTTACGCAAACGGGAGAAAAAACGCGCACTTGTATTACATTTTCACAAGGTCGTCCAGAATTGACTCTTTAAATAAAGGATATTAATGAACAATTCTAACAATTCACAACCTACCTTCTTTAGATAGATGTATGCCATATTTATGGCACGAATTTCTTTGTTCTTCTTCTTTTCGAGTTTTGCCAGGGTAGCTTTCTTCTTTTTCAACTCCCTTTTCGATAGAGGCTTCTCATTTAAATCTTTCTTTGAAATATCCTTACCGGTAGAAGCGTCGTCGCTACAAAAGTTGTTTAATTAAATCCCTACTTCAACCGTATCTTTAAACGTGACTATTCATATCGATTGATTAACGATCTAATATATTTCATTAATAAGTCTTTTAATATATTATAAAAAAATGTCTTAAATATCTTTATGAATAATACAGTTGCTATTAAAGTTTCCTGTGTCGAAATTTAATTTAAGATACAATTGTATTTATATGGTAGGGTAAAATTTTTTAAATCTCTTACGCGGTATCGTTCAGTCTTTTTCTTTTTTTCTTTGGTTCGTCTTGCGCGACCGTTTCCTCCTGCGACTGTTTCTTCGTTTTATCAGTTTGCTCATCATTGTGGCGAGCTATGAAAACATTCATCACATAATATTGTTTAATAGGATTTATACATATATACGGACAATATGCACGACAGTGTTCTATTCATTTCCGTTTATTTCTATGCTAGAATTTGCTATATATATATATATATATATATATATATATATATAACATTCTTCTCTGTGTTCCACTAATAAGGCGAAAGGCGTTTTGACTAAACGATGAAATCTTTGGTTTATTTTCAGGAGAGAACACTTATTGAAATTTGTTATATACAACGGCCTGTGTGCGTTAGGAATAACAAAATATTTCGACAAAATCAACCACGTGGCATTTGGCAATAACGAATATATATTTTAACTCCTACCTAAACGACAAGGGCGACGGCCGACGATAAGATAAAGAGCGCGTTATCGTCGCTATTGTGCGCCATTCTGTCTTTGTCATTTGTTAGACGCAAAACAAGGATGAAACGACAATAGCGGTGATAACACGCGCCCTTTCTCTTATCGTCTCTCTCGCCGTTTGCGTAGGGATTAAAGGTATACTCCGTTACTGCCACGTGCCACGTGGTTGATTTGATTTTGTTGAAATATTCCATTATTCTTAACACACACACACACACACACACACACACAGGTTGTATATAACAAATCGAGATGAAGTGTTCCCTTCTGAAAGTAAACAAAAGATGTCATCGTTGTTTATTAAAAATCGTCTTATAGGAAGCCCCCCCCCCCCGAATGCACCCAAAGAAATTAATCTTGGAATCGCTTTTAGAAGCTTACCGAGTTCTTTGGCGATTCGCTCCACCGGTTTCTGTCTCCTTATTCTACGCTCAAACATCTCCTTCATTTATGTTAAAATAGAAATTAAAGTGTTGATTGTGTGCGTGTATTCCTCGTATTCAGCCCTATCCTTAAAATATTTTTCCACTCAAACTTCCTTGTAACGATCAGCTGTGATGACACGCGGCAGAAGACGAATCGACCACGTGACCACAGCCACTCACAGCCCCCGGTGCACGGAGTTTTTCCGCTGGACCAGCCAATTGACGACGTGGTCAATCGAGTCCCACTCGGTCCGCCAATTGGCCAATTCGTAACCTAACCTAACCTAACCTTGGTCCAGGGGAAAAACTGGGTCGGCTGCGAGTGGCTGCGGTCACGTGGTCGATTTGTTTTCCGCCGGCGTGTGTCACCAGCTGATCGTTATAAGGAATTTTGAGTGGAAAAATAATTCCACTTATAATTGTAGAAAGCAGAGTGGAAAAACGGTATCTCAAAGCGACTGAATAAATAAAGAAACATTGCGCTTGTAAAATGGAAATAGTAAGAGGTAACGCGGATACGTGATCTTCGACGGTAAAAAAATGACGAACAATTTACTAATATTCATTCCTCAAGCCCTGTGCGCCGAACGGTCCGGTTATATACTTGGCAAGGTGGTGCACGATGCCCGCGGCGACCTGAAAAAGTTCTACGTCGTCAGCTTGCGTAGGGTCGCCCCGGTCGAGCTAACCGCCAAGTCTACGTTGGGCGTCATCGGGTATTGTTCCAATGGGAACGACGCGATCGAGGAACCTTCGGAACGTAAGCGCAATTGGGTGCACATCGGGACGAAGCCGTCCAAGGATGGGCGCGACAACGAGTATCGTCTGCTGAACGTCGTTCTTAACGATAAGAAGATGGATCTGTCAGCGACGCGCACGGTGCTCGTTCTGTACAATCAGCAGGCGTTGCGGGAGACAGAATTGTTCGCGAGCGAGACAGCGTCGGGCGATCACTTTCGCGAACTCGCGAGGCTGATACAAGACAAGAAGGACGAGCTGAGGATCGAATCCAGATTCGTTCGCACCTGGCAGACCTTGTTGACCCGCCATATGTCCCTCTGCTTGTACCCCGTCCTGTTACTGTCCAAGGTGACGGAGAGACTGTTGCCGGTATTGAAGTACTCCTACCTCGGCTTGCACGTCTACGACTCGCTGGAGAACGTCAAGTGGATGCTGGCGACGGTCGTGCGGAACGGGAACTTTAAACTGAAAACGGGAAATTACGCGCTGGCAATTGCGATAGATGTGGCGCTAGGAATCTTTGTACTGCGATTGTTGCGATATCATATCGAGGATCAGCCGTCGCAGCTTCTGCTAAACAACGCGGAGGCAAGTTTAGATATACGTATGCCACGTACGTGAACAAAATGATCCATGTTCCAACAAAAGTTTGATAGACTTAATTTTCACGATTTAATAGGTTTCATTTCAAACCTGAGATAACTTGGAAAAAAAAATAAATAAAAGGCTTGATTGTCCGTATTATATAAAATTAAATATAAATATCTGCGATACACGCGTTTATCTATTTCTATTAACTTTAGCAATTGGAATTTCTATTTAACAGAAAGTTGTGGAGGCTCTAAGGGACCTGATTGACTGGTTGATGGGTGTACCAGCTGGCCTGAAGCTCAACCACGCTCTGAACAATACTATGGGAAAGTTCTTCCTGTATCACATACAGCTCTGGTGGACATTTTTAATATTTTTGAAGCCGCTTCTGGATCTCGCGTTCGAAGTACTGCTTTTGTTCGGAAGACTGGGCGTCACGTTTCAAATATCCATCGTTGCGGATCTTTTGGCTCTCGTTAGCTTCCACACGTACTGCATCTACGTTTATGCAGCAAGGTGTGATATATCTTTTCGCGTCCCGTCGCAAAAACGATTTAATAAAAAACTGTCGATTTCTCATCTGAAATAATTTTAAAAGCTCGTAATCGATCATCAGGCTCTTCAATATTCAGCTGAGAGGGATTACGGCCCTCTTTAGACTGTTCCTCGGGAAGAAGAAGAATCCCTTGCGCGAGAGAGTGGACTCCTGTCGGTATCAAACGGACGAGCTGTTCGTCGGGACACTGTCGTTCACCGTTCTTCTGTTCCTGATGCCCACAACGTGGGTGTACTATACCGTATTTACCACGGTAGGATAACGTATATATTTTGTTTTCGAGACTTCAGACTCTTTTTGTGATAATCGCGGAATTATCTGTAGTTTTGATCGCAGCTCAGATTGGCGTCGATCGCATTCGGTGGTTTTCTGACCAGACTGAAGTTTTATCTGCAAGTTATGCCCGTTTACACCTTTTGGAAGTGGCTGCTACGATCTTACAGCACTTGCGGTAAGTAGCGCGACGTGCAGCATCTCGAAAGGAAAGGAATGCAGCAACTTTTCGTTGCCCGATAACGAGCAGTTTAATATCGCGAATAATTTCCCCACAGGCATCGTTGACATCAGACTGCGTCCTTGCTGCACCGAAGGACTGACGGTTCTGTCGATGACCATGGTTGTCGCGCCATGGAGGCTCACGTGGAAAAAGTGCATCCCAGATACGATTGTTTGCCATCCGTCCATCGAGTGGTGCACGATATTGAATAACGTTGTATGGGGCCATTTATTGTATCCGTTATAAAAATCTATGTTAAACATCCGTATTTTTCATTTACAATAAAAGACATTTAATATTACTCTCATCTTTTATTTACACCAAGACATTCCTCTTTAACAAATTTCTTTCCCAGCACTCCGTACAGTATACATTTAGTATAAATATTACTGTGAACCGAATCAAGCGTCTGCCAACGTATACTTATGAAAAGCACGAACATTTTACATAATAAAACGATCTATTGCGCAACAGAATTTTACGGATGAACAGAGATGTCCTACCTCGATTTAACTTTAACGTTCTGTTTCTCTTCCAATTCCTTCTGCATTTTGCTCAGCGATTCTCCCAAATCGGTACCGAGTATCATATCGATATCGTTTTCCTCTCTCAGGATACAGAAATAACCTAGGAATACAGCTAGACTTGTCGAAATAACCATTCCCTGATACCACGGATATTTATCTCCTATCGGATCGCGATACTCGTCGATTCTCATGGTAGCGGCTTTCGACGTGGAATATTTTATGGGGTGATCGGCACCGTCGTCCTCGCTTTCCAACGCTGTGCTCTGATCCTTGGAAGACACCGTGTCCCATTTACTTCTGACGCTGCGCGCTACCTGTGGTGCGTTGTATCTGCAAGAAAAACGAATCTTCTTAAGTCGTTGCGTTATAACGTGTTTAATAATGGACTTTAAATTTCCACGTTGCACGCGTGGCTTTAAACGTCGTTCGTTGACGTTGTGATACAAGTTTTGGACTGAAAACTGCTTTGAGACGTGTAACGCGCGAGTCGCGCATCTAGAATATATTTCAGCGATAGAGACGTCAACGAAAATTTTAATCAAAGATTTTAATTTAACTTTTAATTATACCTTTTAAGCAGTACACTCTTACCGCGCGGTAAGAGATTGTTTTTTGCTACGTTGCCCAACATAGCGGGGATTCGATATTAAACGTGTATCCTCGTGCCTTATCTTACGCTTTATGTCGAGGCTACTTTCGAGTCGGCCTCAATCGTATACGAAATCACAAACGTGGACGACAATTTGATGTATATCTCGTATCGGATATTCGTCTTCTTTCTTGCCCTTTTGCTCCAAAGAGAAAGGGAGGTTTGTCCTTTTTCGAAGAACTTCCCGCACTGGGTGCACGCTGGTGCACGAAGTTGCGCCAGTTCAGAAAGTGCTTCGAAAAAGAACAGACAGAGCAGATGTTTCCAAGTTTCGCGCTTTTGCCGCTGCCGCGCGAGGTCTCCGAGATCTCACGTTCTGACTATTCTGAGTTGGTCCATCACTTTTGATCGCCCCGTTGTTGAACCTCCACGGATTGTTTACGAGATTAATTTTCGATTGATGATACGGCCGCCAGTGTTTGACGATACAAAGCAATGCAAAGAAGATTCTCACTGTAGAGAGATAGATCGGAGAAGACTACGAAAACCACAGAAGCGCAGGTCCGCTAGGATTCGCCACGTTTTTAGTCAGAATATCCAACAGGAGGGCGTTCCAATCTTGTTTTTTTTGGAAAAGGAATATCGTGATTATTTGCGAGAGGAATAATGTATTTCGACAGAGAGGAGTTACGTGAAGAAACCATTTAGCAACGTCCTCGTTACGTTGGCAAAAATTAAGCGTACCGTTGTATTTTTGTGTATTGAGGAGAGGAAAACGAGGAAAGATGGATCTGCTGTATACCGTTAACAGAAGGAGTTCCTCCAAATTTTTCCCCACTCAAGAATGGTGCGTATTTACTTAATATGTAAACAAAGTGTGTTCTTCTTGCGGCATTTAACACTCCGAGATACGAACGGAACATGTATTTCAACATGTAACGTGGATGTTAACCAGCACGTTGTCTTCCTAGTTTGTACAACGGACACGCGCTGTGCTCCTTATCCAGTCGGAATATAGTGGCTTTTACTACAATGACGGAATTGGACGACAACAGCGGCAAGACGCGAGGTTGCCATGTTTATGTAGCGGACTTGAATATGCCGTGGCACGCTCATAAGTAAGCTCATTTCGATTAGATCTTTTAAATTATCGTCTCTAGCTGCGGTCCACTCGACGCTGCGAATGCTTCGAAGCGTTCCTCTTCTCTTTCCTTTCACGGAAGAAAGAAGGAGAAGAAGAACGCTCCGAAGCATTTGTAGCGTCGAGTGGACCGCAGCCTCTACAATACCCCTCGAAGGATATTACATTTATGTCTCTTACCATCCAACAATGCTTTTATCAAATTTTTTTTGACAAAGCCAAGAAGTCGAGATTACATGTTTTTTTTTGTGCGTCTTTAGAGTACTCTCGAACAAACACAATATTACCGCGCTAGAGTGGGATCTGCCTGGTGATAAGTTGGTAATGGCAGATACGGCTGGAAATGTACAGCTGTGGATGTTTAAGGACCATATTTTAAACGATTGGGTATTAATTGGTTCCACATACTTCCCCGGTGAGCACATATTAGGCGCGGCATGGTTCCATAATGGCAAAAAGGTACGCTGGACAAACGACGTCATACACTGGACGATAAAGTTTTTTTTACTAGTAATATCACAAGAATGGGATCTGTATCAAAGACCATTGATATTGTTATTATTTTGCGTTAAAATTTTTTTTAGATAGCGTTAAATCACGCAGATATATAAAACTGTTACTCTTATCTCTCCTTCTAACGTCTTCTTTTGGTACTTCTGCAGACGGGGCTGGTAACAGAAAAGAAAGACAGCATTTATTATAGCGAAAAATTTAATCACCTGTTGTTCGCACCCTCCGTGAGGCAATTCGGCGGAAGGGCCGCCGAAGGCGTACTAGTGGTGTCGACAACGGGCATGGTTGGCGCGATTATGATCACCAAGGACCTTCAAAATCCGATTTGCTACTCGACGGAGAGTCTCGGCAACACGAGGCACAGGATAACCGCGGTGGATTTGTGTTATGGAAAAAGTACTTTTTGTGTTATGTATAAAGCGCTTTGCGCGAATACAGAAGATAACAGAAATGGGAATGTTGCAATAATTTGCTTGGTGAATTTCAGACGGCCACTTTCTCGTCGCGGTTAGTAGCGGTAGCATCTGCTTGCCCATAAGATGCTTTAGAGTACTGGTGCGCAAGAACGACGACAAGTGCACCATCACCTCGCAAGCTTTACCGAGCTTCTTTCTGCAGGACGGAGCGCCCAAGGACAATTCATGTAAGATTAATTAGTGAAATTATGATATCGTAAACAGTTCATTTTTTTTTTATGGCTACAAATCTTTATTTTCTTCGCAGGTACAGTCGTGACGCACTTAAAATTTGTAGTCAGAGAAGATGCCGATTCTCTGGTCATTGCGGCGAACAGCGAGAGCGGCGGATTCGTTGAGGTGTGGGAGCTGCGGGAGAAGTCGCAACCGGTTCACAAATTGTTTCAGCCAAAGACCTTAGAACCTTTTAAGACGGTTGTAAGTATTCACGCACGGTCAACTACCATTTTTATTCTTTACAAGCAAATACGTGAATCAAATGACAGATATCAAGTAGCGAAACAGCAAGATACCGTATTTGACTGTAGTATTTAAATATCATTTAATAGTAGTATAAATATAACACATTCGATATTTAATAGAGATTTGTGGCTGCTTTTTGGCAGGTTTGGCAATATCAATCGCAGTATCGCTGCCAGTCACCGGTTACGGCGATAGCGACTACAAAACTGTCCATAGTAACGACTTTACCGCCTCCGAGTTACGTAATAATAGCGCTAGCAGACTCGTCGGTGCATTGCTTAAATCGTTTGGACTGTTTGAAGGAAGTGGCATTCTCGTCCTTGAATACAAGCTGGCGTCCAGACGAACCTAGCAACAAATACTTCAAGAGCTCCGTATCTATCACCCATATGGATCTCTCGTGGTTGGGATGTGTACTTCTTGCGTCCGATACTCGCGGCAATCTGTATCTCTATAAATTGTTGCCGGACGGCACCACAGGTACACAATGCCAAATTTTCTTTATATTTAAAAAATTAATTTATTAGTGTCTCTCAGTTACAAGATATTTTTGAGGGCGTGCGAAATATGATCGAAATGATTTACGTGATCAGGTACATCGATGTCCCTAAGCTACGCCTGTACATTACTGGAGTATTGTTTGGTGACGGGATTAGATTGGTTGGACATACTTTTATGCCTGAGATCGTCCACGATTGAAGCATTGTGCGAGCGACTAGACGTCTCCTTCAACAGGCAGCTGCAATCTACGCAGCAATATCATTATATCCAATTTTTATGCATCAAAACGTCATTGTATAGGTATGTAACCACGCACGCACATACGCGAAGAGATGTTTCTAAAATAAACATATTTTCTCCTAAATTAGTTTCTCGAATTGCTTTAAAAATAAAAAAAGAACGTGTCTACACGGCGCTTAAGAATTGTTTTTGAAAGTTATGAAAAAGTAGATTATCTGAAATCGTAAATCAGGAAGATCAAATGATTTTAATCATTTTCAGGATGCTCATGACAGGTCAGAACAAGGCGGCGGATTTGTCATCGTTGCTGATGATACATTCAGTGGCTACCGCCTTCAAATCTTTACTCAGACCATCGGACCTGATATCCCACGACAAAGGCCCAGCGGAGAGCTTAGCCGCGGTGATAACTGACGTCATCACTGACGTTGACAAGGTATTACGATCGAACCTCCAACGTCTTAGTTTTTTATCAGCTGAACTTCCAAACCGTATTTTTCCCTAATCTTCTATTACTTCAATATTTGATGCACAGAGTGAAAGTTGAGTGTTAATTAGTTAGTACCAAGAAAAAAGTAGGCTATAAAGCCCCTAATCATCCCGACTTAAAAGGTCTTTTGTAACACAATTTTCCTTTCAATTATTTTACCATGGTAGGTGCTTAACTGTAACAAAATAAATTGAAACTTTAATAATTACCTGAAATGAAATCAATTATTGATTTATTTAATGTTTTTACTAGGTATTGCTGCATCTCGATCCGAAAGAGTTTACGGTAGAACCGAGCACACTGCAATCTTTGCAGCAACTTATTCAATGGGTCGCTGACTTAGCTTTGAACTTGCTGGCGAGATTACCCGAACAGAGAATGCAAATGAAGACTGGTGGGGTAAGTACTTCTAACAAATCTAGCTGCTCCTTCTGAAAGTCACGAGACAAGTTTATATTTTAATATTTATTTCTTCCGGTACATTTTTGTAAACAAGTAATATATTTAAAAATCTTTTGTGGCACTCTGAATATCCTCGTATGTATTATTAAACTTATATTGGTCTTCACTTTGTACGACATAAATATAACTACAGCTTTCCATTAAAATTAATTAAAATTATCTTATTTCGAAAGCGTATTTTTAATTTTATGAATTGATATCAACCATCGTGTCATATTAACTTTAACTTGCTGCTTTTCTTCGTTTTGCAGTATGAACTTCTTAAGGATCACAAGGCCTTGAATACCGTTCGAGAATTATTGGTCATCATACGCATCTGGGGATTACTCCGTCCATCGTGTCTCCCGGTATTTCTTCGTAGCGCGGACAACCTGGATGTTCTGGCCCTACTGTTCTGTTTGTTGTCAAAACTAGTGCAGCCCAACGGTGATGCGCAACAACAGGTGGACGACGGTTTAATTGGTACGTTTATTGTTTTCTTACAATTTCTCAAACTCGCAACTGAGTTTTATATGATTTTCGCCTCGTGCACGATGAAGTTCTAGCGGCTTAATCCTATGAAAACTTGTTCTATATGTGAAAAAAGGATAAGATTGATATTTGGTACACTTTGCGGTAATTTTTTATGATGTTAATATAATACATTTAAGTTGACAAAAAAATTTGTTGCAACATTTTTGCTTTTATTTTTAAAATTCTTATATTTAAAAGAAATTATATTATATTAATTTGGAAGGATCTTGAAATCCAGAAACAGATTTAATGCAATTTTAATTCTTATCGCGTTTATTCGCTACTTGATTACTACGATTTGTGGCCAGGAAGTCTGATAAAGTACCACATCCTGAATCATTCGAAGAATTCTGACATACGCTATTAGCAGTATTAAATGGTTTGCATCGTATCTGCAGCAACACAATTGCGCAATAACACAGCTACAAGTGTATAGATCTGAAGACGTGCAAATAGTACACCTTGTGCGCGAGAATCCATTTATTACATTTCTCTCTCAACACACTACAACGTACGCACGAAAGAAGAAAGTAAAATTCGGCGATGACTACCAAACTTGCGGCCAAACATAAAGTCTCTCTTGCTCTGAAGGAAAACACACTGCCGGGAAAGAACTGCGTGCGCCACAAGCAGTCCAGGCTAAAGAGATACGAGCACCTGTTCCCTTGGTCGACCTTGTGCGTGTTCTTGATCTACTGGTTCGTTCTCTGTCCTCTAATTTGGGCTATATGTTACACGTTTGGCGACTGGACTTCGTCGTGGTTTTTTCTCTTTTGGGTAGTCGCATTTTTAATCTGGCTCGTGATCATGTGCGGACTGATAATCTTTTGGAAACGTCTCCAAGTTAAGCAAAGTCTGGAAATCAACGTGGTCTCGAAATATGGTTCGGATAACGCGAGAAGCCCCCTGAACGTCCATCAGATATCCACAGATGCAGACGTTCTCGAGACGAAGAAGAGGAACGCGTCGGAATCTAAGAAGAGCGATCGAGAAAACCTCAGGAAGGATCTGCCACCCTTGGTGATACACAAACAAATATCTGGCGAAAACATCGAGGACACCGTTGGAGTGGTGCGCTTCGAGGAAGCGGAGAAAACTCGCTTAAGCATCGCCAGTAATTATGCTGAGAAGAGTCCCCTGCAGGATTATCTGAAGCTGGTGACGGTATCGCCCTCGGAGGACGAGGTGAAATCCCCGAAGACGCCGTTGTCGCCGAGACAGTTATTCTTCATCGATCTGATCCGCGAAGCGGAGAGGGTCGAGAGCGCGAGATCGCTGAAAACGAGAACACACTTCTTCCCGAGCGAAGCGACTGCGAGCGATAATGCGGAAACCGTGAAAAGTATAAAGGACGAAAAGGATAAGGAGGATGTGAAGGGCAGAAAGAGCATGAAAGACGTAGAGGAAGACGCGAAGGATAAGAAGGATTCGGAAGCAAATAAATTGAGATCGAAGCGCGAAACAAGTTATTTCATAGCCGACGTGGAGAGTCGTCCAACCAGTGAGAAAACAGAGGTCTTCCTTCAGATCGCGTCGAATGAGGATGAAGAGACGGAATCGATCGTGGAGAAACCGCGGCTGATATTGCAAACCAATGAGACGAACTCGCAAGAAACTTCCACTTCGCCGAGCTAATTAAAGATACCAAAGACACGTACTATAGACAATCAATTAGAAAGCTCGAGAAATGATTTAACAAGAAATATAATTATAAGCGAAAGAAAGGATTGAGGTTTTTGTTCAAGGAAAAATTGCTGTACAAATAAAGGATACTGGAAACGATAAAAGTGTTGGATATGTTAAATCTACTTTCTATCTCGGTCTCTTCTACAAAAGTTACGCGTATTATCACATACATGTATTCACGTACATTAAGACACGTATAAAATATATATTTTAAAATCAATTTGGAATCGACGCGCAATTTAATTTCTCGATGCTGAAAATTTTGAAGTAAGGCCTCTTTCCAGATGAATGCTGCTTACTGCCAAATCAAATCATGATTCCACAATTGCATCAAGGCAACAGCATAACCGCCATAGTCTCTCCGATTTTGTTCTATCAGAACCTCCCGTTACAGGTAAGACGTGCAAAGCTTGCAAACATATTTATGAGAAAAAAGAAAAAATTACTCTCTCTATTAGAATTATTACACTTTAAAAAGATATTCAAAACGTTTTCATATCTTTAATTTATATATTATATATATATTTTTTTTTTTACTAATTATTATCATTTTGTTACAATTTGTGATTGCAGCTGGAATATGGAGCGGAACCGGAACAATTGGTTTTTACGCCTGAAATGAATCCCGTCGAAGGCTGTATGCACAGCGGACAGATCGTGGATACGATACGACACCTGTATTTAGGAAAACAGCCACTTCTAGTGAAGCAATGCACGAGGTATTATCGATTCACAGATTATGCCGGCTATATAGCAAGAAAATATAATAAAATAAAAAAAATATATCAAAGGAAATAGATGAGGCAATCGGAGCCTCGCGCGGTAATCAATGCGCAGACAACGTAAAATAATAAATGAGTATATTACTTTGATTTAGTCTAGAGAGCCTATATATCGTTTAAAAAAAATATATTCACACGCCAACGTTATAACATATTGATAGCTCTATATATTTCTGTTATATCTTTAGATGCGGCGGTAAGGCGCAAGTACAGAACATGACGAGGACTGCTGCGATCAGAGCCTGGGATCAACGGTGGATGCGAGCTTGCCGATGCGGCGGTATCTGGCGAATTCACAAAGCCTCCTAATAGAAAGCACACTTAAGAACGTTTGTAACGATAAAGTTTATTAAGTTTTAAAGGTCTACCATATTATGAACCATGATATTGCAATTCTGGAGGTGCACATAAAAAAGAATGAACGATTTGGAAGATATGCATATTTAAAAAAAGAGGTAACAAAGAGACAGAGATTATATGTGTTCAAATAATCTACTCGTCAAGTTAAATCAGAAATTTATAATCGAGAAATTTTCATTTATTGTATTTTTTTACAAAGTGACTCGAAGCAACTCGAAGTCTCCCTAGCAGTGATTATTCTGTTGTATGTAATCAGCGAGAAAAATTATGTAATTTGTTTTTTTTTCCAATGCGAATCAAAATGGAGGAAAATGTGGGAGCGGTGTTAAATTAATTAGTCAAACAATATTGTTGCGCGAATCACTTTGTTAAGTAATATCAAGAATGTAAGTATAATTGCAGACGTTTAAAAATCGACTGTACCTCGCCGAAAACTCCTTTGTACGTTAGCTGCAAAAATGTTCTCGTAACGTAATAATAGATTTTAAGATAAATTATTAATTTCGTGACGCGCGTGTGTGATAATAAATTATTACAAGCGAAGTTGTTACGGTATTCAAATCGGTTTTTATTAAGTTTTAAGTCTCGTTACATCGGTTTTCCTTTTTTTCCTCTTTTCTTCTTTGCGAGAAAAAAATATAGGGGAATGTTAGTAGGCAAATCAAAATTCCTGACGATATCCTGATATATTATTGTTGCAGGAAAGTCTCTCAATGGCTTTCTCCCTTTTTGCCGGACACTCTCTTGAATTCTCCCATGTTGGTGGTTGAGATCGGTGAGCCGATTAAGACTAGGTGATCGATTCTCGTTGTTTCCGTGCCGTTCTGATTGTCTATCACAAAAATTTGAAGATTCTGCACATTCTGGAACTTGACGTAGCGCAGCGGCACCGGATTTCCCTCCTCGAGGTCCTTGGCTGAAAATCTGCAACCGAGGTTGCGCGTATTAATTTTTTATTTCGTTAGAAAAAGCACGGAGGAAAAAGTAAGAGACATTCTATTGTAAAATTACGTTAACAATAAGATACTAAATGTTAGAAATTTATTTTAGCCGTCTATGTGAAAGAGAAATTTTAGAGGAATATTTTAAATCGCGATCAATTGTTCATTATTCAATGTTTTCGAAAATTTTGCAAGGATATTTTTTTCTTCTCTCTTTACCGTCTCGAATATATCTCGCAGATGCATTATTTGAGGCTTACGTTAGATCTTGGACACTCGTGTTGGAGCTCGCCATTTCAAAATCGATCGTTCTGGGCTGGTTGATGAATAGTTTGATGTTTTTCGGACCATTTTCCGTAGGCGCTTTGATTTTGAGCGAGTGAACTTTAACAGGCTGCGAGAATGCGATGGACATTATCAGCTGCTCATCCTCATCGCTCTGGAGATACCCACTGTCCGAGTTCAAACATTGAGGGAAAGTGTGATGGTCCGATTCGTTTAAACACTCGCACTGCTGCTTCATTATGAAACTGGACAAGTCCATCTGAAAAAAAAAAGAAACCCCGAAAGTTTTCGAGTTAATCATTAACGAAGTGGAAGAGATGAAGCAAACTTCGAACGAAGTAAAGCGCGACTTGGAATAATTTTACTTCAGCTCAAACTCCGCGAGACTAAGCGTCGCGAAAACGATCTCTACAAGATGCACGTATCCAAGTGTCTATCCTGCTTGTCTACGTTGATTTTGTTGTAAATATGCATGATCCACGTGTTTATGCACGCGTATGATTACGTCACCTGCGAAATCTTCGGTTTTTTTTCTTCCACGTATAGACTTTTAAATTTTTTTTTTCACGAATCTCGCATTTTAATTCAGTGTAAATTTTTTAATGAAAAATACAAATCTGAGTGACGTAGTCGTTAAACGCGTCTCGCATAATTACAATTAATATTAACATCTCAATCTTCCATTCTTTCATCATTTATCGAAGTACTAACGTGAGATATTTATTTGCGTATCACGCTAGGTGGATCATATTCAGATAAAGATTATTAACCCTTCGTAGTCACACTGGGTCACGTTGACCCGCGCTCGTTAGGTAGAGACCGTAAATCATGTATTCGTTCACGATTTTTTTTATTCAACATGGTGCCATTTACGTTCTCACAAAACCGCAGTTGTTTTATATTCTAGAACGTTCAAGGTACGTTCCAGAATTATTTGAACCCGATCGGACCGATACCATTAAACGGGCAACCATTCAAACGCGAGACTGGGTCAATATGACCCAGTATGACTAGAACGCGATTCTAGAGAAGCGTGACTACGAAGGGTTAAATCACCAACAATCATGCAAGTATCAAAGTTGTATTATTTCCAGTACACAAAATATCTTTTGGATATACAATATAATAGCGAAGGAAGAGAGAGACTGCGCAGGTGACGTCAGCGTTGCGTCAAGTCGAAATAGCGAAATTAATATCTCCGTGGGAGGATTTCACCGTCCCGTTTACGCGGTCGCGTAGCGTTAAACGGGCAACTAGCCCGGGCAAACTTTTCATTGGTACTTATTCCAGTAAAACAGAACCGCGGCGAGAAAGAGCATTCCGAAGAGCTGGAAGTAGGCGCTATAGTCGGCGTTTCGTACATGGCCGGGCAGGGAGTCCGCGACCGAGTCGTCCGCGTCGTCGGCGTCGCCGCCGCTTCCGTAGAACTGTTGGATCTTGGATTCAAGCCCCGCCGGATCCGCGCCCTGGCAGTGGCCCAGCCGCGCGCGCCTGCGGTAGAAGATGAAGGTCGGCATCGCGCTGACGTCCTGCATCGAGGCGGTGTCCGCGCATTTGTCCACGTCCACCTTCAGGAACACCGCTTTGGGATACTTGAGCGACAGTTGCTCGAATATCGGGGCGATTCTCTGACAGGGTCCGCACCTGCGTAATCAAAACCAAACGTGTTCGTTAATTGCTTAAAGAAAAAAAAAAAAAAACCTGGAGTGCTGGAGTCAACGAGTCAACGGGCGGTAGTCGGGAGCATAACCTAAAAAGATGCCTTTAGACGCGCTCACCAACTCGCTGTGAAGTCTACGACGACGAGCTTCTGGCCGGCGTTGGTCAGCTCGCCGTTGAAGTGACGATCGTCGTTAATTATTCGTACCGCTCCCATTATTTCGACTAAAACTGTCGTTTTTTAATTAAATTAAATTCGCGCACAACGATTCGCCTGTCCACCGCACGGAACTGTCGGAAGATCCGTCAATGTCCATTCAAGAATGACTGGCAGTTTATGTACACAACGTCCCCCGGACGTTCGCAGACTTCTACAGGGTGTCCTGGTAATTATCGTGCCACCTCTCGTGGGGCTATCTCATCTTGTCGCTGAATTACATGCTTATTCGCGGAGTTTTATTAATTTTAATTTCTCATTAATTATTGAGAGACTCGCAAAACCGGAAAAAAACTTTTCTATTCGGCCAGAGAGAAAATATACTCTGGGTCTACAATGCGAGTCGCAAAGTCGCGAGTCGCAAGAATTGACCACGCACAGTCGATTATTCTCCTCAAATTCGACTGTGATTTGGGCGCGTTCAGCAGACCAAGCCGCTGAGTAGCAATCGAACGTGCGTGGCTCTTTACTTTTATTAGAACCAATCGATCAACGCGGAGTGTTGACAAGACGAACTCAACAGTTGTGCAACAGTTGTGTCTGCTAAACGCGCCCATTTCAGATGTGTTTTCCGAACGCAGCGCGGGCATCCGCCATCCGCCGCGGGTTCTGCCGGCACGTGTCCCGCGCCGCGCGTATCGTGCGACAACGGGTTCGAGGGACGAGGGTCGAGGAAATTCGAGCACCGGCACCGGATTGACCGGATGGATTTGTCGGACCAGGGGTGGTCGACGGGACGACGGTCGTACGGCAAGCTTCCGCGGGGACTCCGCACTTCGCGTCGACGTGACGTCGCGACGGCTGCGCGGCGCGCGGTTCCTTGCTTCTCGCTGAACCGACACCCCTTCCCCGGAGTCTCCGGCACGGCAGGTCTTTCAGGTTATGTCGTGCCCTGCCCTCCGCTCGCTTGGCGGGAGATGCGGCACGTGGTCGACGTCGCTATCTCGTGGGCTCTAGATCGTCTTCCTGCCGGCGCGGCGCGGACCCTCGCCCTCGCCCTTCTTTTAGCGCGCTTTTAACCTTCCTCCCTCCCCAGACCAGACGCGACATGGAGCCCGATCGGAACGCGGCGTTCGATTCCGTGGCCGTGTTCGCCCCGGTTCTTTTAATCCTCGCTACGTGCTTGACGGTCTTCCACAGGCTGAGGTGAGTTACTCGCTCCTCGCGTCGCTTTTGAGAGCGCCCCTCGCTCACCGCGATTAACGTTACGTTCCTGCAGGGCGAGATGGCCCGTGAAGGTGAACTGCTGGTTTTGCAACGAGAACACGAAGGTCTGGCGGCAGAATCTGGACTGGTGGCTGTGCCCTTGGTGCGAACAGTACAACGGCTTTTCCAAGGTAGATTAGCATTGAGTCATCTCTTTTTTTCTTTTGCCTCCTACAACTGTCCACTCGCCGAAAGACAATTTCTCAACGCGGTATATCGATGAATGCGAAATACTTGTTTTCCAGAATGGCGATTACGCGTATGATATTCCGGAGCAGTATGCAACGTCGAACGTACGTACGAGATACTGCAGGCTGTCCGAAGGAAGCGACGATCGTCGCGGCCTCGAGGGCAAGCTCTGCGAGTACTGCAACAAGCGGGAGAGTCTGAAATTGTCGGAGCTGTCAAACTTTGAGCCCAAGAGCAAGAGGCTCTTCGACACGGAGCTGAAGGCGTTTAAGGAGCACCTGGAAGTGAGATATCCGCTGTGCGACAGCTGCAAATTGACGGTGCGGGACGCGTTGCGCGGGCAGGCGGTGTGGCTGACTCGTTATAAGATGCTGTTCTTCAGGCGGAAACCAATCAAGACGCTGGTCGGCGTAAGTACATTTGCTGAAGGAAACGTCGTTGTAGAGATTAACGGCGTGATGTTCCAAACGTTTGTTACGTTGTCACAAATATCTGCCGACGTTTCCATTGATATCCCCCAACAACGTGCGGTTGTAGCAACAAATAATCGTTTGTTAGCGCTCTTGCAGAACGCAAGAAAGTCGGAAAGCATTTTCCGAGCTGCCTCGATGGTTCAACTCGCGATACTCGTGTACAACCACGACTTCGTTTGGCTGCCAATCGGTGGACTGTTCTTTCACCTGTGCGCTTATTGGGCGAGCTCAACGAGGAACAGGAATTCCGATGTGTTATTGATACTTTTATGGTTCTGCCTTATTGTCCTCGTGTCCGTCAAGAGTTCGGCGACTCTTCTAAGTGCTTGGCTCACAACGGAGCACGTCGCGCAGTACCGCATGGTGAGCTAAACGAACGGGAAATTTATTCTAGCGCTCGAATATATCTCTAAATTTAGCTTATCGGTCTGTCTCTTTTCAGATAGCGGTATGCGCAATTGTTACAGCTTTGGTGAGCCTAAGATCCGGTATAAAATGTATCCGGTATAAAAATACATTGACCGGCTCAGTGGTGTTCAAGAAGATCAAGTTGCGCTCACAAAACGCTGCCTCGCCTCAACTTGCGTATAACGATCAAAGCGGAAACGGTATCGTTCCAAGCGAAATGAACGACGGTATTGAATCGTCGGTCTACGCGACGAGTGAATTGTCTTCCACTGAAATCAAATTCAGCAAGTCGCATTCAGCAATGTAAGTGTCTTACGTCATTTCTGTCGCTCCTCTTGATACGCGAACGCCTGTTATTTCCATTTGTTTTCAGACTGAGACAGAAACTGTCTACGATCACCGCAAACGAGGGTAACAACGGTTACGTGAACTCCATTTCTCAAAATGAGAATAGTCTACCGGACTGCTGCTTGAACGACAGCCTGAGCACTCTTCTCCTGAGCGAGGACTCGCCGAGGTGCGGCAGGAACGCGAAGGTAGCGCCGGCGATCTTCGAGCGAAGGATATACAGCGCGACGAGCTCCGTGAATCTGTTCAGGAGATCCGGCGGCGCGTACAGCAAGAGGAGGTGCATCCTGTCGCCGCCGAAGCTCAGATCGGTGACGCAGACCTCGTGGGTGGCGGGCGGTTACTGGCAGGAGGGTATGATGACCGCCACGCCGCCGACGCTCTCGCGGTCGTCCAGCCAGAGCTCCGGCTTCGGCTCGGTCGGCTCCTCCAATCTCGCGCCCTCCCGCGAGCCGTCCGTGCACGAGTTCGACCGGTGCTCCGTCGTGTCGGAGGCCACGCGATGGTCGTGCCAGACGCCGCGGCCGGGCCCGGTCGCGAGGCACGACTCGCCGGTGCCCCGTCCGCACTCGCGGTACTCCGACGCGACGGGGAGTCACTCGCGATCGGTGCTGCCGTCGCCGACGATTCGCGCGACGCGCGACCCAGACAATCGCAATCAGGTCCAGGAGAGCTGCGTTCGCGGGCCGAACGTCGAGGATCGAAACGGCTCGGTCCCGGTGTACGCCGGTCATCGCGCGACGACGGTCATCGCGAGCCCCGGCTGGCTGTCCGCGCTGCTCTGCGGCTCGCTGATACTGAATATGATAGTGCTGTGCGCTACGCTGTTACGTTAACGTCGCGACGACCGGAATCGCCGCGCGCCGGATCGTTGTGTGTTCACGCGGTAAATTTTTATCGATCGCCACAACTATTCATGTGATCGCTAGCGTTAATTGAACCTCGAGTGATCGGCGAGTGCGGTCGGCTCGACCAGGGAAGATCTTTCAATAATACGTCGTTTTTCTTTCTTCCTTCTCGCATGCGATCTTCTACCGCCGATGTCTTCGAGTCTAAAGATTTAATCTTCCGATCTTGGGGTTACTTGGGAAATACTTAGAGATGGTACAATTACTGCCAATTAAGGGATGAGCACGATGTTCCATTCTACTGCCGGGAAAACGGGAAATACGATGTTACGCACTGCCAATATACTTGCTCGTCGAACATATCTGCCAGTCTGCGCCTCTTTTTTTCTTTTATTGGATGTCTTTGGAGAGACACACTGCCATGTTTTATCCTCTGGCCGTCTCGAATATTTTGTATAGATTACTGTATAGATTACCTTCCCTTCCGTATTTATGTGAACATTCGTCCGCTCGGTTTCTTTAATCACCTTTTCCCCCCGCAAGTACACGCCCGTTTGCCATTTTCGTCGAGACGGTGGTCTCTCGGATCTTTATTGCTCTGACGTAGGGCTGGACTTCACGGGGCTTCTCGCTCAATGTCGATTTTGTGAATGCGTAAACGGAATGCCTCTACGCATTCCGAGTACATTTTTCGGATTTCTCGCGCCTCAGCTTTTGGGAGTAATTTTGCGCGAAGGGGAAATCGCCGCGCAGTGTCTCGCAATGTATCGTTTTTCGTTTGTATCGAGTGCGCACCGAATAGAGCACTTCGCACGACGCTTTTCCCCTTCGTATGGAATTATTCCGGAGAGGATGGGACGCGCGAATGCCTTTTTCACGTTCTGTAATCACATTTATGAAAACTTTAAGCCTCAGTGAGAAATACGTACGTAGCTGTAGTGATAAGTATAATTTGTTTACGCGTTACGCGCCAAATGTCTCTCGTTTTTTCACACGTAATATTTATCGGCAAAAAAAAAAGACCGATTGTACATACATACTGCCGGGAACTTTGTAAAAAGAAAGGAAAGATGCGCTCTACGAGACGGGCGCACGTATGTAGGTCTCTTCTTAGCCTATGGACTGGGAAACTTGTTGTAATAATCATGTTGTTTATTGTATTCCAATTATTGTATGTTTTGATATCTACTGATATTGTACAATTCTATCGATAAGAATAAAACGTGAACTTTTACAATACGATCCACCGAGTGGTGTCGCCTTTAATTCTGTCGAGAAAGTAAAACCGTAAGCAAAAGCAGAAGAGAAAACGGAAGAAGCAATTTCGTACAAATTAACTGTAAAGCTCGCATTAAAAACTTTTCGCGTGACTTTATAATTACTTTAGAAAATAAACTCAAATTAAATAAGCATCAAAAGTTAAATCTGTTTAAGTAGAGCGATATCAATGCAGGGCTTTTACGCACGCGCAATAAGATGTGTGTATGTATAATATATTTTTTTATTATATTTTTTATTATATTACCTTATAAATATATTTCTTTCGGAGATTACTTCGCCGGGACAATATGCGGTGCGACAATAAATAAATAAGTGTATACAGTCGTGTGATTTTCCTTACCTTATTCTTCTCTTTTCTTTTTTTTTTTTTTTTCAATATAAGCACTGTTCGTTTTTCGATAATCGAATAATGATAATAATAATAATAACGATATCTCATCTTAAAATTACAGTTTTAATCCGAGGAGAATATTGTATTACAATTCATATAGTACCTTGTAGCTACAGCCTCTCTTCTACACCCTGCATACAAATTTGCTACCGCCTATATAGTGTCTATGCGTTTCTTTTTTTCACGTTTTCGTCTCGTTTTTTTTTTTATTTCGCTACATTGCTGTTTCAGATGAGGTAGATCTGAACTCGATTGCTGATGCGAAAAACGTACTCGCGGAGAGTACTCTCGTACATGACCAAAAAAAAAGGATCTTTACAAAAATCGTTTGCGTAAACCGTCGGAACTTAAACGTTCTGCTCGCTGAGATTCTCTGAGATCGTCCTCTCGACAACGGAACGGGAAATCCTTTTCTTTCTCTGTCTTTTTTTTTTTTTTTTTTTCGAGAAGTCGCGATGAAGAAACGAAAGAACGCTTCGCTCGTCGTCGAGACGAAGAGACCGCGGTTTTGTAGATCGACCTCTTCTTTAACAGTGACTGGACTGGATGGCTGCGTGCACATAAATCGTTAACAGTCTCGCCTACTTGACTTGCGATAGGTGTAAGTGTAATTATTATTCGTTTTCTTTTTTTTTCCTTTTCTCAGACACGCCGGAGACAATTATGAAAATAATATACCGACAGCTCTGTCTTTTCCCCGAGTTCGTCGGCGAACGTTATTTCGATACATTACATATACGTCGTTATTCGTTAATAATAAGGATCGATCGTTGATGTTGCGCTTTAAAAGGGATTGTTGTCGCCTACTATCACAAAGATCGGTAGCGATTTCTTACATGATTCCTTACGTAATCTCGTGCTTCTTAACTTCTTTCGAAGAATCGGAAATCTGAAATCGACGATCGCGGAATTACAATGGTTCGTCGAAGCCGATGATTTCGATTAATTTAATGAATCAGCGGGAGAAAGGGAGAGAGCAGAGAGAGAAACGCGGACCGTTACAGGCGCGCATTACAGTTTTCAGCGCAACACGATTGGGGGAGGGAGAGAAATACATTCATCGGCGTCTAAAGGGGGACGCGCGTTGAAGAGAGAAACATTAACATTACAGACGTGTTGGTGTGTGTGTGTATTATATTATATCTGCGATAAATACAATTCGTGCATAGAACGCATGCTTGTCTTCCCTCTTTCACCACGGAGAGGAACATACACTTTCCTCTACGTTCCGAAACGTTACGCGAAACTATCGTGACATGTGTATATATATATGTAGGTCCAGAGGTATGTTCCGGGACTGTTTACGTTTTTTGAAATGTACAGTCCTGGAATATAACGCATATATATGTAATCAGATTCAAAAAACTGTCCCAAAAAATGCCGTAGGACATCAATTTTTTCCAGGACAGTCCTGGAAACTGCCAAATGTCCCGGAATATACCGATATCAAAAATAAAAGTCCCGGAACATACTTCCAGACCTACATATATATATATATATATATATATATATATATATATATATATATATGTATATCGTATATTTACATACATTCGACAAAAATAGCTTAAAGATAATTGCACTCGCATTAATGCACCACTAATGCACACTTGTCGGTCGTCTTCGCCTACGTACGACCAAAGAGGAAAAAAAAAGAACGCAACTTCCTCGTCCTCGATACAGTTATATATCACAAAAGTTAAGAGAGAGAAAGAGAGAGAAATGGGTAGTGTGATAAAGGAAAAAGCAAGTATTAGTCGAATACTTCTTCTCGAGTCGAGTTTACATCACACATCTTCATCACGCTTCCCCGCGCCGCTGCTCCGCGAAGAAGCTTCCGTAAAGGCCATTGCACGTAACAAATTTTTAGTCTTAATCGTAAGGCCGTAAGAAAATAGACCACGCACACTCGATTATTCTTCGAGCTCAAGGAGAATAATCGACTGTGCGTGGTCTATTTTCTTACGGCCTTGCGATTATGACTAAAACTTTGTTACGTGCAATGGCCTTAACGGTGCGACTCACTACACCCGTTTATCGTTAAATAAGTCCCGCGAGCGCTCTCAGTTTAGCTCGGCTCTGAGAATTTCCGCGATCTCGAGGAGGATCGAAAAAAAAACTGGATTTTTATAAATAAAATCTGCTTCCATAAATAGCTCTCGCTCGCGACAGAGGGTGATTACATCGATTGCGCGCGGTTGAGAACCTGTTACAAAAGCGATAAACGCAGGGTCGCAGAATGCCCGCATGTACGAGAAAAATGTATACGAGCACCTGTGAGAGGCCGTCGTTAACCGTCCGCTCGGGCCATTCGCGTAATCGGGCGATTCGTATCTTATCGTGATTATAAATTAGCAACGATACGGCTATCTCGAGCGCGTGATCATACGTAGAGAAGCCTTATAAAATGGATTTACAAAGAGACGTGCGATAAATCGCGTGTAAATTGGGCGGGAAAAAGAGCGTAGAAAATAACGTGATACAAAACGCGCGAGAACTGAGCTAGGTTTTAAAAAAAGGAGTAACAAATCGCGAGGATCTCTCGAGGATTAACGAAGGCGACGCCGCGAGTGAGAGACGCGGGAGCGCGAAACTCCGACAGTTTCTCTTCCTCTTCCCTTCCTTCCTTCCTTTCGGGACGGGCAGATTTCACTGGGTTTCATCGCTCGATCGGAAGAAGCGGGGAAGAAGAAAGTCCGAGGCTCGTCGGAAGAAAACCGAGGCCTAGCGTCGCTCGGTGGTCGCCAGGGAGCAGCAAAAGGAGCGTGTCGGGGATAAATTAATCTAAATTAGACGCACGCGAGAGAAATGGTCGGCGAACTATACGCACGATAGCCGGCAGTCGCTTCAAATCGCTCTACTTTCTTGTCGCGGAATAGGTCCTCCATGAATTTTCCTCGCTCTGATAAGATCGCACACCGGACCGGCCGCCGTAAACGCGAGAGCTCTCTGGAGAGGCAATTCCTCGCTTGACCAGAGATCAAGTGTGCCCTCCGGGCAAAAAGCGCACTGGGACCTTCGGGGCCCGGGCCCAGGACGCTAGAACTCGGTCTGAATTCTCGTCTTTTACGCTTGGACCGCATGGAAATAATGTTGTTGTCGAGTGCGTAAAGTCCACTTACACAATTCGTGCCGATTACAATTTATACTTTGTATCCGAGTTGTTATCCACGATCGCGAGTTCTAGCGGCTGAGGCATAGAGCGCTCTTATCGCGAGGTTATTCTTATCAGCTAGCAGAGAGATTTCTTACGATTACGAATACTTGTGTAAGTATTCATCTTTACGCGATCATCTTCACGCTTGCTCGAAGCCGCATGTCCGATCGTTTTCTTGATCAGTGAACCGGTATCCGAACTAAACACCTTAAATATTCGTTGCCCCTCTCCTTCGAGATCACGAAAATCCTGGATTGCGGCAAGTAATTCTTAGTATTTCTCTCCATTAAATTTTTTAGACTGTGCGATTTAAATAGAGACACTAAAGTATAAATTATTTCGAGACTGGCGAGAGGCTTCTCCGTGTGATTCGTTCGATTCAGACGTTCATATTTTAAAATACCTATTATCGAATCGGTATCATGCATATATATGTATGTGACATTAAATTATAAATTATTTATAAAAATTAACTATTTACATCGACAGGACATGCAGCGCTTGTGACATATGTATATATATATATATATATATATATATATATATATATGTCACATATATATTGTATTTAATTTAATGCATTTATCTTATATATACCTAAGCACATGCTTGCTCTGAGAAACAGAGGAAAGAAACAATTAAAAGAACTGGCGGTGCTCTCTCCTTGCGAATAATATAGTACTATGCCCTTACATTAATAATAATTATAACATTTATGCATATCCGTTATACATAAGAGCCGCTGGAATTCTTTTGTTTTCATCGATGAAAGCGTTCTTGCATTCGTTTTCTGTAAAAGTGAAGGGTATTTTGGCATTATGCGATCACGATCACTGTACGCTGTTACCCATATCTGTGTGTGTGTGTGATCAGGAACATGAAAAAAAAAGAGAGGAAAACAAATAAATTTCCAAAGCAACGTTGAACAGTTAAATAAAATTTCATATTTTATGAAATTAAACATCGTGATACTTCGATATAAATTATAAATAATACGGCGGTAATCGCAACTGAGAACGTCTCAAATAATTGAACTAAGCCGTGCAAAAAAGGATGCGATACGTTAAAAAGGAACGTCGCGAGGTTTGTTCGCTTTTTTTTTATTCGCTTATTTCCTCCTTAATGAAATCGCGCGAGAAGCTTGGTGCCAAGGTAGTAGACGTAACAAAATCGACCCACTTACTCTAAAGCGCAGAGCTGCCTGGGGAGCCGCCACCCCTTTTGTAACGCAAAACCGAACAAACCCACGCAACGACACACAATGTAGGCTTTTTAATTAAGTAAATCTAAAAAAAAAAAAAAGAAAAA
Source organism: Temnothorax americanus (assembly GCF_048541705.1). Taxonomy (NCBI): domain Eukaryota; kingdom Metazoa; phylum Arthropoda; class Insecta; order Hymenoptera; family Formicidae; genus Temnothorax; species Temnothorax americanus. The sequence goes on from NW_027509349.1 coordinate 225,969, forward strand.
CAAGATGATTGTACATACATACAAGACGAGGGAAATTTACGAAAAAAAAAGAAAGAAAAAGAGAGACGACTGGCGATTTTAACTGGCGCGGTATGTAGCCGGAGGGAAAGAGAAGGAAACTACTCCTTACCACGATTGCCGGTTCTGATGGCGTTGACGTTACTCAGGTGGTGCTGACCGGCCCGAATCGGCTTCGCGATCTGTGCGCTCGGTCCGCGACGCGCCAGATTCTTTTGCCTAACCGCCTCCTTGATCCGATCCACCTCGTACTGGTAGCGCTTACGATCTCGCATCGCGCCCTCCTTGGCGTCGCGCAGCGCCGTCTCCAGAGCCTTGACGCGCTCCATCGTCGCTCGCAAACGTTTCTCCAGTTTAGGCAGCTCGCAGCGAAGGTCTGCATTGTCTCTGACAAGTTGTTTGTGCACCTATGATACAAATGCGTATTATATACAGAATTAATATATTAATAGCGCAAATATATATATATAAATGATAAGGGCAAATCTTAATTATAACTTGATTATAATTAATAGTGACATATTAATAGAAAGTATATTGGTAAATAAATGTGAATTAATAGATAATTTGCACCCGTTTGAGTTGTACCTTCGTTAACTGGTCCAGATTGTTTTCCAAGAAGGATATCTTTTGTTTCTGCGCGAGGGAACCACCATCATCCTCGTTATCTTCCGCATTGATGGTCTTCTTTATTCTAGCCTGCAGATCCTGGACGAACAATTTGCGTAGATTGTGCAAGGTCTGCAGTTCTTTGGCTACCGTGTCTTCCAAACCCTTGAGATCTTTCCTTGCCTGGAATTGATTCGACGTGATTATAAATTTATTTTTAGACTGCATTTGATAGACAGACTTGCTCGTCCGTCACATAAATTTTTCTATCAAACGTACCTGTTCTCGGCGCTCGTTCAACAGCATAAGTTCCTGCAGCTTGACCGATTTGTTGGCCTCCTCTTGTTTCAGCCGTTCGTAATCGGCTTGCATTTGCTGATGTGCCAGAGTGAACTTCTGATTGAGGTCTTTGAGCTCGCTGATCAGTTCCTGCTTCTCGGATAGTTCGTCCCTAAGCGCAGCAACCTTCAATAGAGTTAAATCCAATGTTAGAAAATTTGAAATCCGAAAGAATCCGAAAAACGGCGATTAAATCCAAGGCAAAATAGTTAATAATTTAGTTTGATTGGAATGTGTTTCACAAATAAGCAACCTGTTTTTGATGCGCATCCCTCAGCTGATCCATCTGCTCCTCCAAGGCCACTCGCATCTTCGTCGCCGCCTCCTTCTCCTCGGCCTTCTCCTTGTTGGTAACAGCCTGCACCTGTTCGGCAGCCTTTAACTTGGCGCATTCCTCGCGCAACGCATCCACGTCCTCCTCCAGAACTCGTTTGCGTGCATCGGCTTCCTTCATCGATTCCGACAGCGTTTGCATACGGGCCTCGTGTTGCGAGATCAACAGTCGGTACTCAGCCAAGTCCTTCTCGTACTCGGAAACCTAGACATTTATGCAAAACAAAGATTGATTAAAGGAAAGTGACGTGGAGAAGAAATCGTGATTAATGCGATGACGTGAAACGCAGCCGCTCACTTTCTTGTTACAGTCTGTTTGGAAGCTTTCCAATCCCTGACACCGCTGGACCAAATTCTTCACCTCGGACTTCATTTTGCTGATGAACAGTCTCGCCACCGTGAACTCTTCCTCCAATTTACCATTGCTCTCCGGCGGAGCGATCTTGAATTCAAATTGAGGTTATAATTGATAAAATTTGTATTAAATAAATCACGAAAAGTATTTATTTTTACTTAGTGATTTAATCCTTACTTTTAGGTTTTCGTTAGACTCGCCACCGATAGCCACCCCGATCTCCCCTAAATCTTTTAAGAAGTTTGCTAGCATCTCCGCGATGCGTTTCCTCTGATGCGCCGACATGTCACGTAACTGTTGCAGCTCGGACGCGGTGTTGTTCAAAGCTACTTGTTTAGCCAGGAGCTCTTCCGTCATTGATTCCTGTTCCTTGTTCTTCAGCTCGACCTAAAGTTAGAGTAGCAAGAATAAAAAAAAGCTTGTCCAGTTTTCTGAACAGTAGTCTCTTCCATCGTTCACAAACAATTACCTCTTGCGATTTCTGATCGTAATTGACCGCAAGTTCTTCCAAAGCTTGCAGCACCTCCTTCACTTCCTCTTTGGCGCTCTCGTTCTCTTGCTGTATTCGATTCATCTCCTGTTGCAACTGTTCGTAATCTCGCCTCGCGCTGGCGATAAGTTCCTCCTGTTCCTCCATCTGCTCCTTCAGTTTCTCGACATATTGCGACTGTTGATTGATCTCCTCATCCTTGTCATCCAACTGTTGATACAACCTCTCACGTTCCTCTTCGAGTTTTTGCCTCTCCTCGTTCGAGAGGGAACCAATCATAAGACCGCCGCCGGGAGTAGCAGGCATGGGACTGTCGTCCAATTTAACTGTAAAACAAAGAACTTTGTAACACACGATCTGCAAAAATTACACTAATCTAATCTAATCTTACAGAAAGATTATACAATTTTGCAATCATAATCTTTTCATCCATGTTGTTTTAATATATATAAAACTTAATTAGATGGGTGTGTTTAAACTGTATTCATTACCTTCGATGGGTGCGGTGATCGGTGTGGTAACATCCGGTCCTTCAACGAGACTGACCTGCTCCTCGGGTTTGACGGTCTCACCCTGCCGCCAACGCGACAATTCGGCCTCCAATTTGTCCACCTTGCCTTTCCATCTCGCCACTTTCTCCTTCTCGCGTTCGTAGCGACGTTTCCATTCTTCGGCCGTGAGTTCCTCGTTGACGCATACAACGTTCTTGATGGTCTTGGCGCGTTTACCTGTAATAAACACGGTCTATGAAATCTGCCGAGAACAAAGCAGCGTGTATCGTGATAGGTAAAAAAAAAAATATAGTATAAATCTACCGAAATCTAAAGTCGATTTCGTTTCAGATTCGTTGAAACTAGCGGGAGAGCAACAGATGATGATCGTGGTCCTGGCGTTGCCACCCAAGGATTCTTGTAAGATTCTCGTTAGCTTGGAGTCACGATAAGGAATGTGAGTCTTATTGCCGTCAGCCAAGGCCGAAATTACGTTACCAAGTGCAGACAGGGATTTGTTGATGTTCTTCGCTTCGTCCAGCACCGTTCCTTCTGCACCGGTTTTAGAAACCTAACAAAACGTGAGAATATGGAAAATACAATAATAATAACCACAATGAAAATAGGAAAAAAATGTGGTTTGTTAATAAAATCTCACCTTTTCGGAACCTGCTAAATCGACGAGGTACAGTTTGCCGGAGAGCTTCTTTTGATTCTCCAAATTCTCTTGTTTGACGTTTATAAGAAAAACGGAATGGGAACGTGAGCTGTGCTCGTTCATGTTGGTCACGGCGATGTGCCGGTTTGACTTGCCCTCCTCTATCACCTCGAACACCTCCTCAGGACTAGAAACAAACCGCTCGGTCGCGCCCTTCACGAACGGCACCCGGTTCTTGTCTTCGTGTACGCTTAAGTTAACCTTAGATACTGAAACAGGAAATCGTGGAGATTCATTTTGAAAAGAGAGCGTACAGAGATGTAGATTGTACAAACGTTGTGATTTTTTAATAATAAATAAATGTAAGATCAAACGAGGATTCACCATCGAGAAGATCCCTGATTTTATCCATATAAATCTCAAAGTATGACACTTTGATATGGAATTCCAGGTTCTCCTCCATGCCGTAAATATGATTGAAGATGTCATTGACAATTCTCGGGATAATGCCCTGTTTGTTCGGATCGCCGATGACTCCTTCCATTGTGTGCGTTTTACCTGCGTATGAAGAATATTATAAGTACGACATGTTACAATTTTTATTCTACAAAGTGCCTTTGGAAAAGCAATCTTTAATTTTTCATATACCTTCTATGCTTTTATTCCACAAAATTGGTGCCTTTTTTGGCAACAAATGTAAAATACGGCAAATCTAAGCGAACTCTACAAAACTCATATAACACTTGCAAAATAAAAATCAAATCTTTGAAGAACAATAGTTATCCGAGTTCTAATAAAATATTCTGAGGATTTTAGATTTTTTTCAAACTTTCCTAGGTAATAAGCACCCCGTTTTACAATCAATGTCTCGAATACAAAGACTCTTTACCTGACGATGTTTGACCATATGCAAAAATGGTTCCGTTATATCCTGCCAGAACATCTGTGACGATAGACTTTGCGGCCTCATTGTAGACTTTGTCTTGCGTAGCATTTGGTTTAAACACTTTATCAAAGAGGTATACTTTGCCCTGCAATCAATATAACGCGTAGCCAAAAATTTACATTCAGAACGTGATAAGCTTTCAATAAAAATAAATCTCTATATGACTATTAATCGCACAAAACTTTCCTTATTTCTCAACTAGAATAATCTATTATAAATGTCTAAATTAAAAGCACACAGGTAATTATATGAAACGTATCAGACTGCACAGAGTCGTTACACTTATCGTGTACAGTATTTTCCAATGATTTAAACTCCCAAAAGATGTTATTAATGCAGTGCGCAGAATGCTAAATGCAGAGTGGACTCCTTAAAATCCTTAGAAATGTGTAAACTAAATGTGTAGAAACTATGAATCACACAGATCTAACACGGATCTATATATACACAACATATCTATATAGAAAAACGCAACAATAAGGGAGAACGGGAGCGGATCCCGACGTTCGCGTAGGCGCGGAGCGCCCCACGTACCCCGATGGAGATGCAGTTCTCATCGCCGCCGGACGGGAACTTGACGATGAACTTGGAGCCGGCCTTCTCCTCGGAGTCATTCAGCGGTCGAAACCTGCAGACCACCTTGATGCTGTCCTCGGCGGCGATCTCTCGCTCCCTCGGCGTTTCCATTGCCATTGCGAGCGGAGGCGACGGTGACGACGGCGACGACGGCGACGACGATGACGAAGATGCGTGCGTGCGTGCGTGTGCGTGCGCGCGCGCAACTTTGTATGTGTATGTACCTCGACGGTGGTATCGGCACGGCCGATACTCCTCACCACCTCCCTCTCCGCCACCACCTCTTCTTAGGCTATTCTCCGCTGCTTCCAACTAGCAACTAGCCTCTGCTGCGATTGTACGTGGAGCGAGAGCGAGACATAGGCTTCTCTCTCCTTCCCCTCCACCCTTTCGCCTCGCTCACCGCGCTGCGCTCCGCTCCGCTCCGCTCCGACAGCAGGCAGGTGAGAGGCAGGCCCGTCTGTCACACCGTTCTCTCGTCGAGCAGCAAGATGGCGGCCGATAAGTGGCTGGCTGGCTGGCTGACTGGCCCGATCCTGGGCCTCGAGGCCCGCTCCGGGAACGATTCTCGCGGCAACGACGGGCGACGACGCCGACGCTTCGGCAAGACCCGCCCGCCCGCTCGTTTGCTCCACTTCGCACCTATCTCTTTCCCTCCCACTGTCTCTCTCTCTCTCTCTCTCTCTCTCTCGTTCGATTCGAAAATTGGCGAGCCCCGCGCGTACCGTTCTCTTCCGCTGCAGGCCGCGAGGACACGCGAGGACGCAGGCGGTGGCGGCTACACGCTACACGGGCCTGACGGGCCTACCTCTGGAGAAACTTGGCGAGCGATCCCCGAGTGCGCCGCGAGCGCGCGCAATCGATGACGAGTCCGGGGGAGACGGTGACGGCGTGACGGCGACGTTGCGCGCTCAGCGGCCCGCACACCTACATCTACACCTACACCTTTATTATTATCATTATTATAGGCTTGGACGCGCGCGAGCGAGCGGCGCTCATCGCCGTTGCCTCAACGCCTCTCTTCTCCTTTCCAATTATCACCTCGTTGTATTCGCACCTCGACAGTCATTATCGTTATCTACATGTAGACCTGTACCTCCTACACCTAAATTTATCATTGTTATTATTATTATCGTTATAGATCTGGGCTTATCGCGCCTTTTAAAGCGCGGCTCTCCGCGACGCTTTAAATTGTCCTCAATTCGCATTTCAATAAATTATTATTGACCCGGCGCACAAACGCGAGACAAAAATGAGTAGGAACGCGAACTTTGCCGTCTCATCGCAATTAATATGTCCCGCGTGTGACTTTCGCCCGATTTAGAGTTTCCGCATCGTCACAGCGCGTTCCCGCGCCGACAAACGAAAGATATACGCTTCTCCTTCCTTCGCTCTGGAATCAACGTAGCGCGGATCATTACGTCACTTAATTAAGCGCTGGAGCAACATCAGATTATGTAACGACGAAATTTCTCCGAGTTTTTTTTTTAACTTTATCCTCCTTTCGCCTTTCGAATTCGAAATTTCAAGTACGCGCGCGCGGCCGAAAACAACCTGCATATTCAGCAGCGCGATATATCGATTGTACGGTATCTCGATTCTCGATCTGCCGAGGCGCCATTAATACGAATGGGGATCGCGAAACGACGCACGGGAGTTCGAAATGTTGATAAAACTTTACTTCAACAAGTATAAAAAGGGCACTTCGAAATGTACATTACACCATTAAGCAACATACAAAACTTATTCTACGAGTATTCGTCGCGGATATATATAAAACTATTCACTGGTATTCACAAGTATGGCTGCCAGCCACAGTAAACTCGGCACAGATTCGCGGGGTCTCGCGCTTCCTGCAGGAGTCTCTCGACCTGTCCGGAAACGCTGGACACCAGACCGTCCTCGGTGCCCCGCAGTTTCTGTTCGAGCCTCAAAAGAGCCCTCTTGGCGATCTTGTTGGTTTCCACGGGCGCTAAAGACGGTGAAAATTTAGCGGATTAGGACGTCAGTCATAATTAATCAGGATAGTCTTACTCAACTTGGGCTCAAACTCATCGTTTTGTCTCGATTAATTTTTCTCACCTCGGCCACTGTTCTCCGACAGACCCCTTACGACGTCGCTCTGCATCTTGCAGGCTTTCTCCGGCGTGATTGCCCACGTGAAGAGCGGATCGTATAGCAGAACTTGAAGGAGCGTGATGATAATCTGCCTCTGATCGCGCAGCATTGTCATGGTCACCTCGCAACTGCGCCTCATAGTGCCCTCGATCCCAGAGGCGCCCATGGCAACCTCGATGTCCCTGGTTAGCCTACGATAAAGTAGACAACAACGATTGAAAAAATATTACAAAAAGGTTTCGAGAATATTTGATAAGTATAATAAAAATCTAATATTTAAAAAATTCCTATATATATATATATATAGTTTCGCAGGCGAAATGATTTATAGTATGTGATGACTTACCTGAAAGGAATTGTCTCGGGAAGGGGCAGGACCTTGCCCTGCTCGAAAGCTACGCCAAAATCGATGTGCACCACCTCGGCGGTGCGCTCGTCGATGAGAATATTGCTCAGGTGTCGGTCGCCAAGACCCAGAATGTAACCCGCGATAGATGTGGTGGCGACGCTGCGCGTGTACGTAAGAGTCCTCTCGACCCAGGTCTCGGGCGATCGATACTTCTCTACAAAGAAGTGATGAAACGCCGGCCTCATACGTTTGCAGCACTCGAGAAAGACCTCCAGTTTCACCTAGACAAACCGAAAGACGATAGAAGATAAAAGGCTGAAGGTTTGAAAACGAAATCTCGAACGCGCGATCTTGACCTAAAATTCAATTTTGTTCTGTAATTATAAATACAGAAAACATTTTTATTCAAATACTGTTCTTAATTAAAATAGTGTACATGCTTTCTTTGAAGAGAGAGGATTAATATTAGAATTGTTAAAAAGTCAATACAGTTTAGTCTTCTAAAAATATTAAATTTTCAAATGTTAAATTAAATAAATAAAAAAAAACTTAAGGAATTATTTTGTTAAATATAATATATTGTAATAAAATTTACGCCTTGAAAACAGTCTGTTAACAATTGAGAATAACGGGAAGAGATTTTTAGTTATTATTTACCTCGTTCGATTCTTGTGCGGCATTCTTCAACTTGTCTCTGGCTGCTTCCGCAGTCAAGTCCCGCGGATAATACTTCTTGTGCATCCCGGGCGTGCTCGAGCTACCTACCAGAGCCGCCGTGATGGGCACCGTGTTGTCGCACCATTCTAGCACGCCCGATCTCTGCGTCAGCGGCACCACTTTGTACGTTCTGATACGTAGATTCCGTCGTTGCGTCTCTTTACACGTGCGCAGCAGCGTGTTTATCACAGTGAATACCTGCTGCATCACTGCGTCCTGCCGTAGGTCGTCCTTGCCTTTGACCAACTGCCGGCGCTGCACGCCGTCGGTGCCGATGCAGATGATCTTCTTGGGCGCGGTCACACCGCCGACGAATTCGCAGGACTCCTGATACGATCTTACGCCGATTACGTCGTCGTAATTGCCCGATGGTCTCACAGGTAAACTCAGGGTCGGTAGGAGAACGTTGTTCAAGTTTTTGATCTGCAAAATAGATTAATTAACCTTAGAATCAGATTTCGCGATTTATGATCATTCTATCCAGATAGCTATCGGAGTAACGAGGAAAAAAATACCTTGGATATTGGCTGATCCCGCGGTATTGGGTAGCCTTTGTTGGTATAGCATCTACCCTTGGGTTGCCAATAGGCAAAACTCAGTAGTGCCCGCGATAGACTTTCCATTTCGCGAACGATTGTTCGCACAGAGGAATCGGTCAATCGGCTGAGGAGCCTTTTGGCACCTAGCACGCGACGCTCTTCCTTCTTCGTGACTGTTGAACTCGGGTCATATTCGTCGTCGCTGTGCAGATTCTTCAGCGCCAGCACCACAGGCAGCGTGTGATACGGGTGCTCTAGGGCGCACCGTTCGAGAATCCGGAAGATTCGCGCGGAGAAGCTACGTTGCTGCCTGACATCGTTGCTTATATGAGCGGCCAACTGTGGCACCAGCGGCACAAACTTGAACGACGGAATGATGTCTAGGTCGTCTAGCAGTTCTTCGTTTACTTCATCATCGTACATGTTGTCGAGCCAGAGTGCCACCAGTCGGAAGATTAATAGATTGTGTTCCTCGCTGCTGCGCAGCGTCTTTAGATAGTACTTTAAAGCCTGTGCGAGATAGTTGCGCTTTTCCTGCTCGATGTTCTTCAACTCGGCCGCGTCGTTCGTCGATTGCTTCTGGCTGATTATCACGGCGCGTTTAAGGTCCTGATTCCTCATCATTTGCGCATGGTCCACTTTATCCGTATTGCTACGAGCGTATTCTTTCAGTGCCTTGTACGTTGGGGAGTTCATGTACGTGCTGATCTGTTGGTATTGCGCATCGGCAAAGCGCGCCAGTGCAACCTATGACGAAGAAAGTATATAAAAGACACCGAAAAAATTCTTTTTTACTGACAAGTTAATTTAATCAATTGAAAAGTTGATTGCAATAATAAATAACTCGCACAACAAAAATAAAGCTCAAAATTTAAATAACTTAAAACGAAAGGGTAATTTTTTTCTTCGTAAATAATTATAATATTTAGTATAAAAAAAAGTAATAAAAATGCTTTATGTAAAGAAAATAAAGTTTATATAGTAATGATATAAGTCGACTTATGCTATTGTTACATACGCAATAACTTCTCAATTAATTTACTTTACATTAGAATATTTTATTCTCCCACCTGTGTGTCGTGCAAGTTTCTGATAACATCGGGCGATTGCTCGTCGATAGCTTCGCTGATCTCAATGGATGGTAGATAATACTTCTGTATCACTGCCTGAGGATTCTCCGACTTGGTTTGCGCCATCCAATCACCATAGACTCGCAGAGCCTTGGCTCTCAGGCTTGGCTTCGGATTCTTCTTCTCGATTAGGCTCCGTAACAGATGACGCGCCATCATCTGCTGTTCATCATCGCCATTCATCCATGTCAAGAGCGACTCCTGATAGAGCAGTTGATTTTTCAGATTCATGGGCAGATTTTGATGCAACTCAAGAGTTCTCAGCGCTCGGGTGGCCACCGAGAAATTGCCCTGACCCTTCGCGACCTTTACCAGGTCCAGGCAAGTTGCAAAAAATGCCTCCTGCACGTTTGGATCTGTCCACAAGGACTCGCGGATGCGGAACATAGCGATGCGTTGCCATAGGATTGGTTCCACGTGGTCGAATTGACCGATCAGACTGATCTCGTGCTCGTTCCAGCGTTGCAAAATCTCGCAATATCTCGTTTCCGGCGAGTCAGCCGCCCAGCTCAACTGTTCGATCTCGCGCAGCAGCCGCAACTGCGACAGCTTTTGATTGACAATTTTGCTACTTTCCGGACTGATCACTCGTAGCTCATGGATCACGCTCTTGCGGCCAAACTTGATCGCCCGATCCGTGCCCCGCCGGTCGTTCTCGTGGAAGCACTTTAGGGCATTATAATGATGAATGTGGAACGCGTTCTCCAGTGACTCCAGTCGCAACTGCTGAGATTGGAAATCGTTATAATTGGCAACAGTGGCCTCGTTGACGGGCAGATCCCATTTGCTGAGTCTCCAGGCGCATTCATAACTAGAGGGAGAAATTTATTTATAAATTTTCATACGCAATCTATCAAATCAACCACATACTTCATCTTTCTGTCTGAAAATTCTTATATAATTGTAATGCATATAATTGTAATACGTAATGCACCTAAATTTCTCATCCAGGTTGTTGCCCAAGAATTGCCACTGAAGAAATTGCAGTCCCGAACGGTGTAGCGCGCTTGCCATCTCCGTTCTGGCGTTCGCCAGCGACGAGTGATTGTGGTTGGACAACTCGATGTCCTGCGCGAGCATGACCTCGTCCCAGCGATTGGCACGGGCATAGTATTGTACGCGGGAGTCGTGATCAAGCACATGCGACCATCCGGCGCCGGATTTGGCGTCTGGGTCGCTAATGTTCAGGTAGGTGTCCAGCATAATGTTTTGCAGCACCCGGCCAACCTCCGGCTGGCGTTCGTAGATGTAGTCGATCCTCGGGTCACTGCTAAAGTCCGGGTAATCCGTCGAGATCAATCCGCAGGCGAGTTGCGCGAATAACAGGGCCGTATAATACGCGGAGCACTTGTGCGCCGCTCTGGCCAGGTAGACGTAATCGAGTCTTAAGATCGCGCCGTCCGGCAGCTGGGCGCGCACGTGGTTCACCACGTCCAACATGCGGCGTACGATCTTCTGATCGCAGCTGTCGCCTTTCGACATCGGCGATGCAGTGGTTTCCGTCTCGTTGATCGCAAAGTGTTGCCTAGCAATTGATATAATTTGATGATCGGTATCAAATCTTGAAGTTTTCAATGCACCGAATTTTACTTTTCGAAACATTTAAAACTTCTTCAAAATAACATTGTCACTTGAAAGACGATAAAGCTCCCGGTATACTTCGCAGAGCTTTACAAAAATATTTAGATTATGTTAAGTTTCAAATAAACGTCTCACGATATTAGATCCTCCGTTTAGGTGCTTATAAATAATAACAAATTAATAATACCTGAAGAATTTATTAACGCAGTCGCACATGGCATCGATGAAGCTGTCGTTTTTGTGAATGACGAGATAAACGATTCTCGGCAGAATCAGCTCGCAGAATTCGACGCTGAGTCGACAAACCAACAGGAAGTTCTCCAAATAGGAGTCTGGGAAGCACTCGGCGACACTGCAGGTGATGTTGATAATCCACTCGGCGTAATTCTCGCTGTTCTGGACCGTCCATAGCGCGTTTTCTGGATTCATGATTACACGAAATCTTGCGGTGTCCACGCGGAAGGATGTCTGCTTGCTGCAACGGCCGCGAGCGAACGGACGGATGTAGTCAATCTTCAGAGGCGCACACTCGAGGATATTCGACAGGTCCTTTGAGTACTTGGAGTCAAATAGTTTCTGACCGTAGGAGGTCGATAGCACCGCGTAAAGGGCATTGGCGCTAACCTTGAGCAAATATCAAAGTATATATTACTTATTCTAGTGTTTTTGAAATATCACATTTAAGAGAAATGCTATACTTAAATACCGATTAAAATATAGATTAGAAAAATATTTTGATGTAAATGTGGATTTTTAATAAAAGGGCACAAAATAACATAAGATTTAATTATATAATTATATCAGGATAAAAACCTTGCGAAGTTCTACTGAGTTCTCCACAAGAAAGCTCGTTAACATTGCGACGGATCGATAGGTCAGAGCCTCTATCGCGTAGTCTGCTTCCCGGACGAGACTTCCGGCCGGTCGCAGAGCCACTGTGGAATCTATTGGGCCTAGTTCGCCAAGGCATTTGGTGGCCTCCATCGATACGCGCGAATTAGGCGATTCCGTCAGCTTGATGAGTCTGAATTTTAAAAAATGTACAATATTGTGTGATAGAATAAAGAATATGAAAAGTGAGATAGCAATAGAAAGATATAAAAGAAAAAAAGAGATTAAATAACAATTATATACAATATTAATTCAAGTTTATAATAATTATTCAAATAAAATAATACTCTAGTAATTATTCGAGTATTATTATTCGAATAATAATTCGAATAATTTATATGCAATATATTAACTATAATACAAAACACATGTTTACCTAAATATCAACCGATGCAGGATACTAGCACTATCTTCAGGATACGGCCTCTCCAACTTTCGGTGCAGTTCCCGCAGTTCACATTTCCTCGTCGACAGCTGTTGCGTGAAATTCGCGAGATCTTCCAGCGTGCACTCGGCGTTTTCCTCGCTCATAGCGTCCAGGAAACGCTCCAGCTCGTCTTCGAGGCACAACGCAGATCCGTTTTCCAATCTGGCGGTGTCGTAAGCCTCCCTCGCATCCCGGAAGACTTCTTGATTCGGGAACGAGCCGAGTTTCGCGATGGCCTCTCGTAGCACGTCTCTTTGCTCCACCACAAGAAATCTAAGTAGACTCACGGCAATCTCGTTGACGTTGCTCATTTTTGATTGTGCCAGGCCAATCAGGTTCGCCACGATGAACCGGAGAACGTCTCGGATCTCCGCGGCTCTCGCGGGCAGCGCTTGTCTTAGGAACAGATCTAGGAATTTGCAACATGCTGCGATGAACGTCTCGTCGCCGTCACTACGGTTTCTGGTTAGATGCAACAAGCTGTAGCACACATCCCGGATCAGGAACGCGGCCATCTCGTCAAAGACGGGTTTCGCGAGATCAAGCGTCAACCGTGAGCAGAAGTATATGTACTGATGCAGTCGCTTGAGCTTACCCTCGCGAGAGCGTGACGTGTGTATGGCGCTCGCAAGCTGCAACAGCGTTTTTTGCATCGTCGCTGGTTGTTGGTCGACCAGCGTGCACGTGTTTAGTAAGGTGTGCAATTCTAGATAATCAAAGCACAGATCCAGAACATCTCGTAAGAAATGCGGCGGATCCATCGCCGGAAATTGCGTGGACGAAATCGAGAGAACGCGTCTAAAGTCTTTCTCATCGTGCAACCGACGTATCAGTTCTACGAGAACGTCCTGCAGACGAGAACAGAATAGTTGTCTGAATTTGCGCGTGTCTGCAAACTCGTCGGTGTTATTCATCAACTTGCGTATTATATCGACGGCTTCACTATCGGATTCAATAGCGCGTGATATCAGCCACACGAAGCAGGACGGAAAGACATCTTCGAAGATCTTGTTGAAGGCCACACCGGTATTTGTGCAAAAAGACATGGCTTCGTCGATGTTCGAAGTGCGCAATAGAACTGGGACAATGCAGTTGACATTCTTTTTAAAGAACTCGTCGATAGTCTCGCATCCTGTTGACAATAATAAGTTCGATCCTCAATTTAGCGAGCTTACATCAAGGACTAAATATTGAAATAATTCGCAGTATTAGATCAAATACTGGTTTATATTATACATTGTATGTGTATAAAATATTTTTTTACTTGTTTTTTCTTTAATCTTATAAAACCTATAGGACCGTATATTAATAAAAGTCCTTAAAAAATCCTTAATTATATTAATGGATGCCAAATATCAAAAATTTTCACAATATTAAGTCGGTAAATAACTGAATTTTTTTTTATAAAACCGCTATTTGACGCATTCTTACCCGCAAGCGTCCATGGAAAGCTCTGCAATGGATAATGCTTGATCCAGGAAGTCAGCAGGTAGTTCAAGTTATCCTCAATGAGCGACACGTATGTCGTCGTGTGCTGCGCCGCCGCCAAGAGGATCTTCCGCACCGTCTGCACATTCACCTTCTTCTTCGTCGTCAGTCGCAATATCGAAAATAGGGCGCGACCTTGAAGAATCCCGCTGGCGCACGCTACGGAGGCCATCGCGATCAACGCAGTAGCCGTCCTGGTCTCTCTTTCATCCCGCAGTTGACTCTCCACCAGATCGTCGCTATTTCATGGATACAAACAAAAGAGGAATTACAAGTGCTGGTACTCGCAGCGACATTGTTGCATATTATTCTGAACCATGTACAAGTATTGCTATAAAAATAAATATTACAAGTTTTTATAAAAGCAATTTATAAAAAATATTGCTAATTTATTTTAGTGTCAGATATTAGTATCTTCTTATATCATATTTTAATGTTCATACTTTTGCAAATTAGAACTCGATTGTTGGGCCGTCTCGTCGAGCAAATTGAATACTGTTTCCTCCACTTTGACGAAAATCCGTTCCTTCCATTTATGAGCGATGTTTCTGAAGGACAGGAGCTCCTGCAGGCATCGCACTGCTTGCGAACGGAGCACAAAGAGCGCATCACCGATATAACTGAGAATACTGTCCAGTATCTTCAGAACGTTGTCGTTGTCGCCATCGCCAACCTGACTCCACGAGAAATCCTGATCGATCCGCACGCAGCTACATGCGCACTTCATGTAGCTTGTGTGCACGAGAACACTAGAGTTTCTCTTATAAATACGCTTGTGAATCTGCTCGAGCGTGTGGATGATCCTTTCAGGCGAATAACCGTGCTTGATCGCATACTCGAAGAAGTCTGGCAGTAGATTCAACAGCCATCGCAACAATTCCTCATTCTTGCAACCCTTCTGGCACATGTCTAGCAAAAGATTCAATGGCTCATTTTCGCACTCGCGCTGAATCTCGCCGTGGTCGCGCGCAACGAGCGACTCGAGGATCGTCAGCGACATCCTGGAGTCCACGTAGCTTGTAAAGTCCCGCTGTAAGGTCAGCAGGTTATGCATTATCTTTTTCTGCAACGTCTTGTCACAGTCCGTGTCGACGTGCAGAGCGCAAAAAGACGATAGAGCCTCCACTACCTGCAGACGAACCGTCCCTTCGCGTGGAAGGGGCTTCGAGTCCAATGTTTCCAGACACATATCGGAACGCTTACGTCTTTCCTGAGAAGATAAGATGTTAAAGTCGTTCATTAAAATCAATTTCTTCGTTATACGAGAATCTCTCAGTTTTCTTGCCTAGTTTACCTGAAAAGCGTTATGGTCCTCGTAATGATCGCAATTGTCGTCTTGATTCAGGAGATCGAATATGTTTTTTATCATGTCCATTGTAGATGCCAATACGATTATCTTAGCGATTTCTGTGTCGTAGGTTGTTCCATAGAGCATCTTCAATGCTCTAGTTACGCTAAGCCAGTAAATGTATTTGTACCTGCGAAGAAATATTTAATGTATCGAACACACACGTTTGTAAGAATTTAGAGCTGGAAATAGTGAGCAAAGATCAATGAAAGTTTAAGTTCCGCAATGAAAGTTGCAGTTCTGCTAATCAGTATAGCATAACTACAAAAAAAATGATAAGTACAAAAGCATCAAACGTTTCCTTCAATCACTTCTAAAAAAAAGAGAAACTAAAGAACTTCTTTCGTTCTGTTATGCTCGTATGCAATACCTGGCCCAATTGATTTTTGTCAGCATTTCGAAGCTGCTTTTCAGTTGTTTTTCCATCGCATCAATCAGTGAATGGTAGCCGACGGCATCTTTCGTCGTAAAAATGCCCAGCTGCTTCAGAGCGGACAGCAGTCTCGCCAGGAAGGCGAGCTTCATCAGTATGACATGGACTTCTTTTTTATTCTCATTCTCTTGAATAACATCATGTATCCGCCTCTTTAAGAAGTTGAGCACCTCGTGTATGTAGGAGACAGGACTTCCAGGGTCAAGCACCACCCCGGAATTCTGTTCGACGTGCTTGTCCTTCGAACTCGCCGACAATGTCACCTTAAATGTCAAAGACGCGTGACAGAGTTGCGGGAGATCTGTCGAATGGATGTCCTGTTGTGGCACGAAAGAGATCACGCGCGTTTTCTCGCGGCTCTGCGAGAATTTCTGCTCCGTCCTGGTATTTTGTCTGTAACGAGAGCTCAAAACGAGATTCACCGACAGCTCGCAGATGTCTTCGATAGTCTCGATAGACAGTCGCGCCGCCAGCTTCTGCCATGGCATATTCAGCAGCCACTCCAGGAGGCGCGTTCTGTCACAGATCGGCGCCGTCATTGTCATGGGCGACGAGTCCAGCACCGACGTGGTCGCGTCCACCGGCAGGGAGACACGCTCGCACAGCTGTCGCAACGTGTGCACGCTATTCGGCGACCAGCGGATCGTTTTGGTCAGGTACAACCTGAGGAGAGCGTTCGCATTTGGTATCCTATTGTACTTTATGAAGCAGCGAATTAACGAATGACCCGACTCCTCGTTTTGGTTCGCTCCTAGAGATCTGCAAGGATATAATGTTAATTGCGACATTGATATCAAGTCTATTTATAAAACACAACAATTAATGTAAACGTTGGAAATAAATGTTACATGGCTAAAAACAGATATTTACAGATAATACATAATCTTTTCTTAGGTTTTAATATACTAAAAAGTAGAAAGTTCTTTAAAAAAAAATTTATTATTTTAAAATAATTTTCAAATAAATATTAATATTGAAATTTGAATTAGCACGCACCTAAGTAGCATGTCCCAGATTTTACTCCAGTGAATTGTGGCGTCCTGTATTTCCTCTCCATTAGACATCTCGTTCTCCATGAGAACAAAAGCAAGTTTGTACAAAATGTTCATGACAGATTCGTCTCGAGATAGAGCAAGTTCCGTTAAGCGTTGCAACAAGGGCGCGAAATCTTGCGACCTCAAGCACTGTGGATATTTTCTTAGTGTTTCTGTCAGAATTCTTAATAACGACCACACTTCTTCGGGGCTGCTTTCCGTTAGCAAATCGATAACATTTTCAATTCTGTTCATCGTTCGTCTGCGCTTGGCCGATTGAGAATAATAGCCATCGAGAGATAAATTTACCGAGTTATCTATTATCTGTTTTATAACTGCAAAAAATATATAACACGTTTGTTAAATTAATAACTTATTCGTTTACTCATTATGCAATTAAATTATTCAAAAATAATTTATGTTGTATTTTTTGCCAAAAATCCTAGTATTTGGATTAAAAATTTCTAAATATAATCAATAAAATAATCGATATTTTTAAAGCAATTTTTCAACATGAAACGTTAAATACATATATTTATGTTTTGTGTTGATAAATGGTACCTTCAGTGGAAAACTGAATAAAACTGCGCCACTGCACGTCCAATTTGCAATTTTCCTGGATAAGCAAATACATGCTACGCAGCAAATCCCTCCATTTGTCCCAGTCGAATGCATAAGCGCCATCGTCATGTTTGGATATACCCTCTGGATGGTGAATCTGCAGAAAGATCAACAGCAGCCTATATTTTTCCTCAGAGCCGTTCAAACGTAAGATATCCATTGATATGCTCTCGCTGAACTTGCAGAGAGCGATTCTGCATTCCGTTGTAATTTGCCTGCATACACTGCTGCTCAGTTTGTAGAAAGACTCTATCAACTGTTCATTGTTTGTCCTCACATCTTCAAATACCTTTTCTAGAACGTGAAATAATTTTACTTTCCATTAGTTCTAAACGATATAGAATTCGTTAACAAAAATATACTAGCGGAGTAGTTTAGAATAACCAAGTTCCAGCGTACCCAGAAACAACAGCAAATTCTTCACACGCGGAAGTAAATTGGTGTGCAAAAAAGAATGATCTACGATCATCTGCAACGCGTCTAACACGATGTGACTTTTGAGCTTTTTGTACAGCTTGGTACAAACAGTCAACAGTTCCCTCCATTGTTCCGTTGTGATATTACTGTGATTTGTACTCTTAGGCAATATATATTTCACCAATATTCTTAGATATGTGTCTTGATAATGCACGTAGACCTTAGAATCCAATATCTGCAATATTATAGCGACTATTTCGCTGCCTCTCAGAAATTCAGCTGACCTCTCACTGGCACGGCGAATTGTGTCGATAACCAGATTATTGAGATGTTGTCTCTCGTTGTTCTTGGCAGCCGTCTCTTTACCGGGTCTCTCCGCTTCCTACATTGATATTGTTCAAGTTAAATGACAAAAGATGAATAAAAATCACAAACAAATGATATAAAATATATTAGGAGATGCATATTCCATGTAGATTTTGATACAATTCTTACATCGATAACTAGCTTGTGGGCGGTGTCAATAATACTGGGCCAGTTGGCTCGTCCTAAAGCTTTGCTCTCCGTATTCTGACATATCTCCCTGATAGCATCGTCATCTTGATACAGATCTAATAGCTCGTTTACGCATTTCTGAAAGTGGACAGGATTTAAGAAATACAGGACGATATAAGAAATACAGGTTGTCTTGAAACTAACACACAGAAAACGTCTGTTTTTAATCAGATTCCTTAACCAACTCTCTTAGAAAATTTGATATAATTCTGTACGAACAGCTGAATTGAAACATCCCGTACGTAATTATCAAAATGAAGTTTGTCGTCTCAAATAATATAGCAGCTCTTTGTCGATTAACGAAACGGATGTCTGCAAGTAGGGCTGTTTCTAAATAAAAACATATACAAAAGCGGCAGCAGAGTGGTTACCTTCTTATCGGTCAGTTTCGAGCTTTCGGCTAGCTTCAGAATGCCGGTGATTCTCTCCGATATTCGCGACATACTCGTAATTGCCTCGGTGGTCCGGTGATCGTCGACGCATTAACTGTAAAACTGACTTAACAAAGAATCACATCGGATTCTGATAATTATTCGCGAAATAAATAAACGTACACACGTGATATTTAACCCTCCCGCGAAATACCGCGTACCGCCAAGTGCCATATACTTCACCGTGGATCATAGGTGGAATCTAGATGGTTAAACGCGTATGCGCGTTATGCCCGTATCGCACTAGCGGTTGGCGATTGCGTTTACGTCTGCGTCGTTTGACCAATCAGAACGGAAATCGCGAATCGCAATCGCCAGCAGCCACTTACTTTCCGATTGGTCGAGAGACGTAAACGTTATACTATATATGATATACGGGCATTAGGGCACTATCGAAATAGTCAACTTCTATTGGCTGAATTCGGTTTTAACATTTTTTTCTTTTTTTTATTAAGCGGTATCCATAATTAATGTAGAGAATCTAAGCCAATTTTTAGTACTTTTTGAATTAAAAAAAAAAAACCTAAATTTGAGAAAGTTACAGCTTGCTAAAATTATTTCTTTGATGACGGCAACTTGAAAAGATTTCGCATATAAGGTAATGACGTCACAGCGCATTTTCGTGTACTATATTTTCTTCAATTTTGAAGATATTGCAAAAATTCAAAAAGTTTACAAAGAAATGTACGCCATGATCTATCGGACCGCTTAATAAAAAAAAATTATGTTAAAACCGAATTCTGAAAAGGGCTGATACTATTACCAGAGAGAAGGATGAGAGGCGCAATGACGGCGATTTTCTTGGGACGCTTTTGCAGGCCGTACAGTAGCGCCACACATCCACTTTCAGAAATTGAAACTACGAGTCACATCCAATTTTCGATGCTGTCGATGAGAATTTGGTTCACGTCCGTGCTATGTATACATCCATTTTTCGATATTGTCGGTCTTTGGTGGTTTGTGTCGACACGATATTGTCGCCGTTGTCAGTCTTTGGTGGTTTATGACAACACGAACCACCAAAGACCGACAATATCGAAAAGTGGATGTATACATAGCACGGACATGAACCAAATTCTCATCGACAGCATCGAAAAGTGGATGTGACTCGTAGTTCCAATTCCTGAAAGTGGATGTGTGGCGCTACTGTACGGCCTGCAAAAGCGTCCCAAGAAAATCGCCGTCATTGCGCCTCTCTGCTATTACGTTCACTCGCGTAATCGGGATTTTGTAGTAACTTACGATAATTTACTCCGCGTAAACGAGTGAATTATCGTAAGTTACTACAGAAGTAACGCTCGCGCGCGTAAACGTATAGTACGAGTTTCTAATTTACATTGCATTTAATTTACATTTACGTGTACTATAGATTCCCAGCGCTGAAAGTCTATATAGTGCGCGTAACGTATAATAATTGAATTCACCACCTTCTCACATTTTGCAACGTTTGATTTGCTTGAATTAAATACACTACCTGCGACAGAGAAAGAAGTAGTTGAGGATTCAACGGAAACCGATCGAATTTATAAAACACTATAGCGAAATTAAATATAATTCAAATACATAGAAAACGAAACGCGTTTATAACGGATATAAAAGTTATAACTGATTTACTTGGGAGATTATCGAGAGACAGCAAGAAGCCGGCGCAACTGAAGCTAATTTAACGAAAATGACTGACTGCATTCAAAAATCAAAATGCTTGTCGCGAATTTATTTGCCGCGCCGCTATTCGCTCGTGGTAGAATAGGAGGAGCATTTCGGGGGAGGTTTCTCGCGCTGTCATTGGTTAGAATTATCCGAACTCTTGAGGCAGCTTAGATCATCCGGTAATGCAAGTAGAGAGATTATGGCAGCCGACAATTAACTGAAAGTTGAAAAGTGTTTATATTTCCATGTTTTGCGCTTGTCGAAAGAGAGTTGGCGAACTTTTGTTAACCTTTTGCCCGACAGTAACTGGTCAAGCGGCAATCAGAAATAAACACTTTTCAACTAGCAGTTGCCGTCGTTGTTTGCGACGTATTGTAGAACCGGCTTAATTCTCCGTGCATGTGTGTATGTGTGTGTGTGAAAATGTGTATTTTAAATATATTGTGCATTTTCTGACCCTTATTTAAATATGTATTTTTCAGAGCACGCGTAAAATTATACATAAGTAGAATGTCGTCGCAAACTATATAGATTGTTCAACGTGGATTTCAATACAGTCTCGTAAGTACTCTATTATCTATCTTCTATCTACCGCAATTAGTATCTATATATATACTTATAATGTTGCAGAGTATACCGTCCTACATTCGGCGTAAAGCCCGTTTTACCTTTTACCTCCGTGTCTCTCACTCGCGCCGCGCCGCACACACCATGCACGCAGTATATAGCCGCGCGCAACGCGGCTCGCCGTCGCGATGAGAGGAAAGGATGACTCTCCAGGCGGGAAATTGCCGCGATGCGTGTCCGAGAGGTGCGCGCGTATACCAGCACTTTCATTGTTCTTCGATGTCTCGGCGCGAAGAGGCGCGAGCGATTTCGCGTGCGTTACCACGGCCACCAGCTTGACGTACCCTCTGGTCGTCGTCATCGTCGTCGTCGTCGTCGTCGTCGTCGAGCGACGAGAGCGAGCCGAATACTCCGTGAAAGTAAGTGTGGCGAAATCTTTCTCCAGAATTACATATTACATATTCCAGCGAGTCGCAAAATTCAAATACGCGTCTCGTACGCAGCGAGACATATTCTACACGCTATATGGCAATCAGAGCGACAAAAATGCCCGAGGAAACAGAGGTATCTCCCAACGAGCGCGAGAGCAACTTTTTAAAATTTATTAAATTTAAGCTTCAGATAATTTGAATAATATCGCGATAAAAATTTCCGACGCCCGTCTTATTATGTTTCTGGCACTCTTATAAAAGAGAACAAAATTATAAACTTTTTATTACAATTTATTCAAATTTGTATTTGCTTGATTCCAAGATTTACTTGGAAATCGTTTAAATAATTGCGTTAAGAAAAGGAGATGCAATGATTCGTCGAAATCTTAAGCTTATATTTTGATTTGAATTATTTAAAAAATATACACGTAGATGAAAGTATTAAGAAATCTCTTCGAGCGACTACAAGATATTCTCATCGAAAGTTCTAGCAAGTCGCGAGATATTATGATACGTCGATAAGGAATACTGCACGCGAACCATATGAAAAAAGTCCCGTCTACACTTTAAGACTCCTTAGTTTTGGACAGTAACGTAATGGGAAGTTATAGGGAAGCGAATTGCCCAACGCTATACGCAAATATCTGTTTAACGCGGCCAAAATGATTAACGGAGCGCGAGAGTGGCGGCGGCGGGATGAATGCGGAGTCGGATTCTGCATTAGCATACAAGGGCGAACAATGCAATTTCGCCATACTAACGTCGTAGAGTCTCTCTCGCAACTTAAATTCGCCTGTACGGGTTGTAAACAGTGCCGGCAGTAATAAAATGCACGCACCCAATTGTGACGATACGGGGTATTGGCCAGTTGAAAAATTGGATACTTTCATCCTGAGTGTTGGATTTTCCAGTGGATTTTTAGTTTAGCGTAGCGTTTAATTGTATGTAAAAGTGTTGTTGATTAAAATAAAGAGAGAGAGAGAGAGCAAGATTAATTGAAATAAAGAGGGACTTTCTAGCTTCAGCTTAAAAGTATTCCTATTAATTAAACCCCTTATTGATTTAATTATTTTTTGTTTTTTTAAAGAGTCGATTGTGCCAAAGATGACGTTAATAGATCTACAGAGATTCATATTGCTTCGTCGCGTGCTGTACAATTAACGTTAATGAGCCAGCCAAAAGATCATACTTCCTAGTTTCACACAATTCGATTGTCGTTGGCGACAAGCGGAATGGAGACGCTTTCATGCTCTGTTTCGGCGCCTCGAGTTCACCGAGTTTCTACAGGATATGCCTTGGGAGATATTTTAATGGCAGAACGTTAGGCGCGCGCACGTAAAGCATCCATAATCGGTGTTGTACGAATAAAAATACAAAAAATTCCATTATTACACCGTTGATTATAAATAACGGTGGGATTAAATATGTTACAATTAAGTAAGTTCGAATCTGTTGGCATATATAGCTTCGAACTCCCTGTTATTGCTTCGAAACATAAAAGCAATACTTTCTGTAAAAGTAGACTCGAATCTGGACAAAATGGATTCGAACTTTCCATGAATATCTCAAAAAACAAGAGTACTTTACTTTTAAGTAGACTCGAACCTGGATTAAATAAATTCGAATTTTTTATGAGTATTTTATTAAAAATTTTACATTCCTTCGAATTAAAATATTTGTATAAAGCGACAATTAGTTTAACGCATTATTTTTTGATAATTACAAATATTATCAATCGTTGAAATTAAATATAATAGAAGTATAATTAAAAATGTAGAATAAAAGTTGCTTAAAGTCTTCACACATATTGCGTTTTTTAAACTAACCATTTTATTCTTCGAATCTTGGAAAATAAAATTTAATTACTGTATTTTCGGATTTTTTCAAGTACGCATTGAACTTGATTCCATCCCTAATTACGAGGCACCGCGCTCTTTCCGTCGTGTCGTTTTTCATTATCGTCAACGATCGATTGCGAAAGATTAGAAACCTGATGCTCTTAATTAGACTCGTCGCTATAGCTATATAACTTGGTAAATTTTCTTTTTATGTCGCGCCTATTATAACGGATAGAATGCTCGTACTGTAATGCTCGTACGTTGTAGGTGATGCAGTTCGGACAGCCGGCAATCTGGTTATTTAAGCTCTTGTCTATCGGCTTCGCGTATACCGGTATCAGCGATTGGGATGCGTGCAGTGGACGATTGGAGCGCGCTTTGGACGCACTGCACAGGGATTCCAGTAGAAGAAACAAGTTGGACGAAGAAGAGGCTGGGACGTTGTATCAGCGCGAACTACATTCCGCCCCCCTGGAAATGGCCGTCTCCCGTATGGCCGTGAAGGTGATATATTCTCTCCAAATGTGTTAAGATTTCTCTCCCCTTCTTTTGGGATTAAATTCGATTCGGGATTAAAGAAATTCGAGGTTTTCGTTATGTATATGGTGAAGCAATTAGACTTATTCCCATCGCTATATTTGTAAAAAGTTAAATAATCGAGCGCGAGTAACAAACGGATCGTTTCGCAGCTTCCGGAAAACACGAAGGAGCCCGAAGGACAATGGGCACGAGTGGAGCAATGCGTGTACGATCCCGATCGCAGTTCTCTGAGGACGCGAGTCGTGTTCAACGACCTGTCGGTGTCGGGGATGGTGTCTCTGATACCGCGGGATCGTCGCGCTTCGATCTCCGCCGAATCCTGCAGGATGACTTTGCGACTGAGACGCGCGGGGATAGACTTCCTCACCAGCCCGATCGCCCGTGGACGCGGCCAGATGCGTATACGCACGGAGTCCAGCTTCCTGGAGCCCAGGTTTGCGTCGATCTACGCGTACGGCTGCCGTTCTACGCGCATCGACAAGCAAATCAAACGGCAGGATAAATGGCCACCGTATCATTCAGCTAGCGTCAACAAGGTTAAATAATTTAAAAAATTATCTTTTCCAAGGATAAAGAGAGACGCACTCGAAAAATGTGTTGTAAAAAAACTTTGCTTTACTACTCTTTTGTTAATTTAGTAAAGATAATTTTTTAAAGAAAATTTAAAAAATATTTCCAGGTATCATATTTTAAAATAAAGATAATTTATTTTTATATATTGTTGTCTATATATATATATATATATATATATATAATTGTCAAAAAAAAAAAAATATATATCGACCCTTCGATCGTTGCAGAGATATTAATATGAAAACCTTTAAAGTAAAAGAAAATTGAATGCAAAAAGGCTAATCAATATATCTTAGCTGCCATGATACAAAAAGACGTTATTAATAACTAGATATTTGAATAATTAAAACGTAATAGATGAAAATTGTTTTAGCTATCGCTGCCTCTTGTCGACAACGACAATTACGATGCGGCGGAACCGAGACAATTGGCGGGCAACGCCGAAGAGATGGACATTGTCATACCGAACGAGAGTCGACATCCGCGTTACTCGCACGCCCCGGGGACGAACTTCGGTATATGGAGGAAGAATTCTTGGATCACTAAATCATCGCCACGGCGGAGACGCTCGATGGCGCGGTACGCGCGTACCGCGATGGTCATCACGCCGCGGGACTTCGCGGACGCTCTGATAAATGGACGCAAATCGACGGAGAGGCCTGAGAATTTTACTAAAATTCTCAATCTGACCGCCGACAATTTCCGAAACGAGGAACCACCGCAAAATGTGACGCGGGAGGTAAGGGAGCTCATGGTAGAAGACAATCAGTTTCCTATAGACTCGGAGGATCCGAACAGGAGTTGGCAGTCGAAGGAGTATATCACGAGGGAGATGGAAGATGTCTTCTTGCAGGGTGCTAGCCAAGCGCTGACCAGATACATCGAACGCCAATTGCATCCGGCGATCAAGGAGACGCTAATGCTGTCTATGGGCTACACCATCAGTTACGGATAAAAGTGAGAAAAATATTCGGCATGACGATATTGTAATTATGTACACTTGAAGTGTTATATAGATGCGTCAGTCGCCACCAAAACGTAAATAAAAACTTGGATCGCCCTTGCTCCTTTTTACGATTGACGATCGTTGCGAAAATTGTATAATTTCGCTCTGCTGGCATGCCTAAAAATTTCTTAGATTGCGCAACAATTCCTGTATTGTGTCGATTAAAATTCTTATTTGTTTCGTTTTATTTTTATAATTTTATGATAATCTTGTTCCCCATTATTTATAAATGCTTTTCGCATTACGACGCGACATAAATTATTTTTAATTAGTTACGTATAGAACTCGGGGAATGTGTAAAACCGTTTCATTTATTTTGTAATGATGCGCTTTTGATGATAGTTGCGATAGATATGTAACGTTGCGAAATATCCATTAACATATAACATTAAGAAATATTCGGTGTACTAATTGTGTAATTAAATATAGCGTATATAAATAAAGAATATGCAAAGAATATCTGTGTGCAACTAGTTTCTAATTTAATATTCATAAATGAAGCACATGTTACACTGAAAAACATATATTTAGATATAAAATAACGTTTAACGCATATTAACAAGAATTGGACCTATTTACTTTACAGTTGTATAAAAAAAAACACTGTTTAAGAGTCTATCAAAGTAAATATTAAACTGTAAAAAATTAATAAAATCGGAATTCAAGCATATATTTTTTTAATGTGCTTGATTTAAGTAACTTGAAAGATTCTTGATGAAAATTTTATTGAAAACTGTTGTTTATCAGGATTTAAAGTTAAAAATGCTCGTACGCCTTTTAGTATGTTTTTTATGCGATAATGCTTGCTTTTTAGCGAAAATCCAATTAGTCTGCGGTCTTCCGCGGCATTATTCTCATTAGATGCGCTGCGTAAATTAAATAGATAAACAAATCATTTCCTAGAGATCTATTCATATATATCAAATATTAATTTGTACTGAAATTGTACGTCTTTTAATTTGTATTTTACGTATCGCAAAACACAGTGCGATACCATCTAGCATTAGATAATTAATATATCACAATGTTCTTTTTTCTCACCACGTGCATTGATTGAATTTCTCCATGCGGAAGACGGAAGTACACACACACAAGAAGAGCTCATTGAACGCAGCTCAAGAAGAAGAGCGCAAAGCGCATGTCAAACAAATTAGATCCCTCGGACGGATCTCACCTAGTTACTGCGAATTTTTCTAAGTAATTCTCGCCTTCCTGGATTCCCCGATTAATGAGAAAGAAAACGCGGAAGATGAGCTTCCCCGAGCTGCGCGGGGTCGACTGGAGGATCCAGCCGCCAACGGAGAACAAGAAATCACGCGTGACGCTTCGGGCCGCATCGGCCTTCGACAATAACGCTTATCGGAACTTTTCAAGGTTACCGTGAAAACCGAATTTTCTTTTATCCTAACCGTGCTTTTCTCTCATGGCTTTTCGGCTTGAAATAAAGCATGTATATATCGT
Source organism: Temnothorax americanus (assembly GCF_048541705.1). Lineage (NCBI taxonomy): Eukaryota > Metazoa > Arthropoda > Insecta > Hymenoptera > Formicidae > Temnothorax > Temnothorax americanus. The sequence goes on from NW_027509349.1 coordinate 252,929, forward strand.
ATAAGCGAGAGATCAAATTATCATGTGAGAAACTTTGATAACTTCCTAGAACGCGACATTATTGGACCAGCGGTCACGATGTCCCGAATGAGGGTGGAAATACAAGGGATGAACAATCGCCCTTTGCTTTTCCCTCCTGCTCCCAGACCCTGGCCCATCTTCAGTGGTGGAAGGCGCAGAAGAAGAAAGCGATATCCGAACGCGGTAGAAAAGCCTACAAGGATCGATATAAAATCCCCCAGTCCCGTGATATTTTGCAAAGATTACGCGTGAGTTACGATTTTTTCGCTGTTATTGGGATCTGTGTGACGAATATCGTTTGCATTGCAAAATAACATTACGTAATCCAATTTATTAAATGCTCAAAATACTGACTGCTGATGTGTAAACTCAGGTGAAAAAAAAACTCGAAGATATATAGCTATGATATTTTTAATAGTTTTTATATTTTGAATTTTATTCATAAATGCTGAATTTATGAATTATATCTCATGATGTTTTTAATACATAGTTTTTATATTTTAAATTTATGAAAATTTTTAAAAAAATTCCTTAAATTTCATCAGATTTTATAAGTTTCCTTTAGAACTTATAGAAAGTGTGAGAAATTTTAGAATAATTCAGAATTCACATATAGAAAGAAGTCTAGAAAAAATGTAGACTCTTTCTCAGCATTACTGAAAAGTTAGTAGTTCGGAATATTCGTATAAAAAATCGGAGAAATTTTCCAAAAGTTATAAAACTTGCAAATTACCGTAAGAAAATTTTTCATTAAAAAACGTTTTTTTATTCTTAAAATTCTCGGCCATCGGAGCTGAAATGAAAAAAAAGGAAGAAAGTGAAAAAAAATTCAGTGGACATGTGTTAGACGTTGTCACGATTCCTCAGAAATTCTGTACAGGTGGACGTCGAGATAGAAGCGGAGGAAGCAAAGAAACACAAGCGTCTGGATAAGGCAATCGCCATGACGGACGTGGACCCGCAGTATTTTACAGAATTGTCCGGCAGACCCGTGAAAGAAAAGTTCTCGTTGGAGCAATACATCCGAGACGTACGAGAGATGCTGAAAACAAAACTTCTCATTGGCCAGGAAAAAGACGAGTGCATTCGCATCGATCAGCAGTTCGAGCAAGAAACACGCCGACTACGACAGATTCAGGTATAAGTTTCAACTAATTAAATTAATATTTTCACGAGAAATATGTCTATATAAGATATTTATATTTCACATGATTTGGGAAAAAGATTAGATTTAATTTAAACAATGTTAATTTAACTGAACCAATAGAGAGTGAAAATAATACTGTTTTGTGTTAAAATAATAAATTTGGGCACATATCGCATTTAAAAATAACAAAATATTATTTAATTCAAGATTCAAAAATTTCATCCTTTAATATTTAATACTGTATCGTTCGGTATAAATTCGTCTATTTTACTATTCTGCAAAAGCATCGTTGCCGGCGATACGTAAGCGGCTTCGAGGAATTCCTGTCGAAGGATCACGAGAAAAGTATGCATATGCTGGAGAAAGCGGAACGAGAAGCGAAACTGACGGAGGAGATTAGCGCCCGGAGGAACGAGCTCGCTAAGCAATTTGGCCAAAGCAGACTGGACGTTTACGTTTGGGAGGAAAATTGGCGACTGGTGAAGATGTGCCAGATGTTTCTCTATCAGGTGTCGCCCGTCGCCTGGAGGGCCAAGTACGACTGGCTCCAACGGCCCGAGTCGGGCAGGAGCATCATCTTCGCCGACGCCCCGTCCGCAGACCTGTTTAGCAGATACAAGACGCTGAATGAGAGCGCATCCTTGGAGCATTTGATAGGTAAAACTCTGGACAGAGGACATACATATAGAGCTCGACACTTTCCAAAATCGTTTTTCTCAACGCGCGCAACGATCGTTTCGCGTTAGAACTGTTCGAGCAGGACGTAGCTGACGCTGGCCCGGCCGAATTGTACTTCGAGGACCCGTTCGACCTGATCCGCATCTTCCGGGCGATGGAGACCCAGAATTTAAACGCGCTCATACATCTCGAATCGCTCGCCGCACCGATGGCGGACATAACTAAGACCATCACCGTAACCGAAGCGCAGATCAAACGAGAGATCAGCGAGATTACTTCGATGATCAACGATTTGGAAGTCCGTACTGGTTTCAATTAGTTTAATAATTAGTTAAAGAGCGATTCATGAATCGGGCATTTCAATACATGCGTTAACGTATAATTTTGGATATTTAAAAAAAAAAAGATCCAACACTTTAGTGAGATTTTTAGTCAGAGAAATAAAAGGTGCTTGATTAACGTAGAACAAAAAGTGAACCATGTCAAACATAAAAAATGATTGCCGCTTTCATTGATACAGCTTACATTTTTAGAACCGCATATCTCTCATTTTGCTTTCATTAATCAAGCTTTCGATCTATGTTGCCTCAGTACTTATTTTTAATCCTCTCGGTGAATATTCTCATTTAAAATCTATCCGTTTTCGTTTAAAAAAATAGATATATTAAGTCTCCGACATTAACGATTAGTCTTACGAGTCAAAATATTCGATAGAATTCCATCACCAAGGCAGAAAGCAGAGCGGCAAAACTCGAGGAATACGCTAATTACCTTCTTCGAGATGTTTTCCGACGTCTAGTCTGCTCTGAGGAGGTACTCTATCTTCGCGTTTTCGTAGAGGATACCTACGAGAACTGCATAGGCCCGAACGACGCGAATCTTGATAGTTTCTCGATGATGAAGTGGATCGAAAAAATCTACGAAGAGCTTAATCTTCAGCTGGATAATCTGCCGCGCGAAATCGTCCGTGCTTGCGAGCGGGAAGGATTCCGACAAGAGATGAAGTCTATAAAGGAGGCGGAAGACGCCGCGAAAAAGGTAAACAATTTATATTAAACATCCCATTTTTTACTTACCTATAAATGCGTCTACGGTCTTAAATTTAGCGCTTTCGGTGTTTAGTTTACACGTAACATCTGAAACAATTGAAATCTCTACTCTTAAACTTAATATCTTAAACTTAAACAATATGACACAGTCGATTTAGTGAAGTCTATAGTCAGAAATTTAACATCTTAAACAATGATTACATTACGTGGACTGTCTCGTAATTATTTGACGCAACCGATGTCTCAACCGTAACTCGCATGATTGCCAGTTCGAGCTGATGCACCGACTACTGGACGCGCTGAAGCGCATCATGGAACCGCCCGCGACGAAGAAACGGCTACTAATTCGGCGTTCGGTACCCATCACGACGAAGGCGAGGCTGCCGTCGCGAATGCCGAAACCGACGGCCGAGGAAGCTCAGTTTCTCACCTTCTTCACCGATTACTGCGGACGCGAGGACTTCGTCGCGTATCGTTCCAAGTTTCCGGACGATTTCGACTTGACATTCCGGAGGAAGCGCGACGATATCGAGCCTGAGGTGGCAACGTTCAACGACGTATCTTCGAGTCGAGAACAAATGCGGGAAAAGGAGAAAGAGGAGGTGATCGAGGAAGAAAGAAAATGAATGGTGCCGTCATTGAAAACGTAACGGAATCAGCACATTTATTTGAAAATTCCTCGTGCGTACATATCCGAAAGGATCGTATCAGTCTAACGCGCTACGCATCGTCGATTACTTAGCTAGCGCTATTTAATAATATGTATACATAAATAGGCGATTTAACGATCGATTGAAGCACGAGATAAAATATTCAGAGATAATAAAAACACAACAAGGGGCAAGTATAGTGTACAATAGAATTTGGAACGACAGTCGATATAAAAACAACAACCATGCCATGACATTTATCTCTTGGCTACAAAGCGCCAGTTCACGCATTCCGTCGTTATAAACCTTATAAGAAGACTGCGATATACACTCCACCTTCGAGCACCTCTTTTTTTTTCTTTACACGAGCAACTTTTTTAAATAAAATATCCTGCTAGAGATAACGTATATACATACATACATACATACATATATGTATATATGTATATGCATATACATATATCTCCTCTAGTAGACACCAGAGATTCCACGTCAAATCAAATAGCAAATAAGTGAGTTTTTGGTTTCTTTCTGAATCTTTTTATACCCGTATATTGAATATAACATATTACTGAAATGTATTTTAGTGTCCGTAATAATTTCCCCAGAAGTTCCTAGTTTTAGAATATATATGTATATATACATGACATTGACAGCGGCAATAACTTATTGGTATTAAATAATCGTCAATAAATAGCAGGGCAATTAGGAACTCGAAAGTTTTTCATAGAGACACGTAGCGACATTTCGATGAGCAACATAATCCAATAGATAATTAATCGCAAACATATATTCGTTTACCAGATGTTTCGATTAAAATTCTATAAAGAATAAAATTAAATTACCAAAAAACTGCGCTGTATCAAATTTTGTAATAACAATTATGTTTCTTTAACAATAAGTCTAATAAATATGATGAGGTCTTTACAAAAAGGTATAAAACTTTACGAAATAAGCAACATCCGATTACACGCGCGTATAAATAGAATATATTGCTGTGTTGCTTTGTATTTAAAAAAAATATATGGCAATTCTTTTAACTCTTGCAGCAATAATGACATTCAATTTCGCTAAGTAATTTAGGACGATTTATATTGCCACAGATTTTTCGACGTTGATCAACTTCGTTGCTCGTGTTAAAATGCATCTTCGCATTTGAAATTTGTGCCAGCATGAAATTACAACTTTCCCGATTTATTTACAATTATTTACTTATATTTATTTATTTCACTTTCGCATCGACTCGTTTCCTTTGTCGCAACGATAGATCCTCCCTCAGTCGACTAGCATCGTCACACGTTTATATTTACGATCATTTCAGTTATTACGTCGTTGCATACAAAATAAATCTATTTTGGCGTAAAATTGAATTTCATTTCAGAACTAAAACTCTTGTAATACAGCAGTACACAATAGGTGCATTATTCCAAAGTTATAATTTGTGAATTCGTGCCAATCAATTGCAGATGATGAATCAGTATAATGACAGAAAAATTTGTAAATATAAAATTTACGCCTTTTAAACTGTATTTTTCTGTATTTTACTCTTCACGTCGTGAAAATATCTCCTGTCACATCTCACCATAGCAATAAATCAACAAGATTACCGACGAATACTCTATTTTAATTAACATATTTCGATTAAAACTGCAGACCCTTGGATATCAATAACCTTGATTTTTAGTAAAGTAAAATTTATATGCAACAACCTAATAGGAACAACAATCGTTACAATCCCCCGTTTCTCATATCCACGTGCTCTACACCGACATATACTTATATGTACACGCATACACACACACACACACACACACACATACACCTAAAAATCGACGCAAGCTCCAAGAAGTTCCAACAGCGTCTCGCTGAGAGCGAAAGTCAAAGGGAGGTGATCGCGCACCCTTCGTGGTCACCGTCCACGCCGTCCTTCTTCCAAGTCAATGCGCTACGTCCTCATCGCAATTGGAAAGAGAGGACGCGGTGGAAGTTGTGGAAAGCGTCGCCAAAGGAGAGGCCGTCCGCGATCGGCAATATCAGAAGACGCATGTGCAGTCTTCCGAGGCCCTGGCCTACCTGGCCCGTTTCCGATTCAATTTCGCCAGCTTGCGTCGCTTTAAGATCAGCTGGTACAGCGTATCCAAGCCTTCGTGAAGTCCTTCGCCCGTAATAGCACACGCCGGTTGTACGCGAATACAAGCGCTACCCGGCATCCCCGCAAGTTCTAACACTCCCAAATGCTTCTCCAGCTCGCCAACTTCTTTCGCACCTACGTGGTAGAGAGCTCGTCAACGAAACGAAGCTGACCGTAATTAAGCCTACATTACTTCTATTAAATTTCTTCTCTATTCTATAAATTTAATAAACTATAAAGTGAGATATCAAAGTTGCAGTGCTTTGCTGAATAAATTAGTATAAAATTTTTATCTCAAGTACCTGCATAAAACTTATTCGTACGTCGCTTAAAAAGCACGTAAAACCAAGTATTCGGAATTATTCCAAAGTTGAATAAAAAGTATTTAAAACGAGGTATTCGAAATTATTCAAAAATTGAATAAAAAGTACGTAAAACGAAGTATTCGGAATTGCGAAATTTATGCATTTAATTGATAATTATTTAAAAAATCTAATGGCTAAATGATACTCTGTCGTATTTATTTATTTATATCTTTAGAAAAATTTTTCTCGTGCTACCATCTGCTTTATAGGATATCTCACAATCACGGGATATCCTTTTGACGACACATTCCTTTTAGACCCCTTGGATGGTTTTTTTACTTTTATAAGATTTTTTTTACAGTGTGTACTTCACGTCTCTTCTGAGTCACTAATTAATTTTTGTCAAGAAATCCAATATTTAAAAAAATGTGCGTTTATTCAGATTTTTATGCAATCTCTCGTAGCGTGTGGTATAACTTTAGAAAGACGCGACGTTCGTGACGACGCGGAAATGACTAAACGCAATCGCGCGCGCTATGGTCATTTGGACCAACTGTTACCGAACGTAATCGAGCGTACACACAAGAACAAGTGTGTAATGTGCGTAAGTATGCCGCGTCATATTGCGCGAAAAGAATTCGGGGGGAAAATGCGTTAAACAAATACGCGTCAAATAAATGCCCACAAAATTGAGAGATATAATTAGAAAACAAAAATTAAGTAAACGAGTACTTTTTGATTAAAAAGACGTTCAGTCCAGACTTTAAGATATATAATTTATGGTAAGTTTTATAATATTAGTTGTACCAGGTAAATCTTGTTTGTTGGCGAGAATCAAGATCGGCACACCCGCATTGTCCGGACTCCTCGCTGTCCTGGTAAGCTCCATTTTCGCCTCTTCGAGCCGTTCAATGTCGCAGGAGTCAACAACGAAAATTATACCGTCGGTGCATCTCGTGTAAGATTTCCACAGCGGCCGTAGCTTCTCTTGCCCACCGACGTCCCATACAAGGAAATTGACACCTGTGTTAAAAAAAGAAAAATACTGCGTTTCAATGAGAAAAAAAATACCGCAATGCAAACGCCCAAAAGCAGTGTCCGCGACTTTTGTATATTCTATTCAGTCATTAAGATCCGAGCGATTTTTATATTCTTGACAAGTATTTTTCAATCTCCGCTCAATATATCAATCAAGCTCATGACAGTGATGATATATGCGTAGAATTAGATGAGCAATATTCGAATAAAAATTAAATAGTATAGAAGAGAGGAGAAGAGTAGGAGAAACCCAACTTATGGAGGCTCAACTGGTGAAAAGCAAAAAGGAGGAGTAAAAGAAAAGGGGTAAAATAAATGCGAAGACTGTATCGAAACTTGTAATATACAGCATTCTAAAAGTGCCGGATGTCCTTTTCATTTCTCGGCTAATTTAAAGTCGATTTTTATTCTTATCGAAAATGTCGAGAGAAACCATCGTTTATTGCAACTTTCTCATTTCCATATATATCTTTTTAACTAAGAGACTCGTATTAAAATTTTATCGAGGTCAATTCTATCTGGAATTAACTGAAGCGAATAATTGCTGTCTGCTTGGCTCCTCAAAATTTAATTTGCGAAAAGCTCATTCTCTTCGATCGCGTGTTACTCGAGAAACATCGATACCACGACAATTCCGCTGAAAGGAAAATCAAATATCATCTAGATTAGTCAAAGAGACTGCCATTAAAAGGGCAAAGACCCGGTAGTTTTGGAGTACATAGCGTATTAGAGACACAGACGGTTGAAAGGGATGGAAAATTATGGGAGACGTACCTTTAGCTTTCCCGATGCCGCCGCGAATTCTCTCGCAATTGAAGCCAATGGTCGGCACGGTGTTGAGATACTGATCAAATTTGAGTCTGTACAGGGCGGTCGTCTTCCCGGCACTGTCGAGACCAAGCATCGCCACATGGAGCGGGGTTCCCGTGGGAAGTGCCTCGAGCAGACCGCCGGTCGTGCCACTTCTGCCCATCCCAGCACCCATCCCTCTCTCTCTCTCTCTCTCTCTCTCTCTCTCTCTCTCTCTCTCTCTCTCTCTCTCTCTCTCTCTCTCTCTCCTTCTCTTTCCTCCCCTATTTCGTCCTCGCCTGCTCTTCCCGTTAAGAACTCTCTTTCTCTCGCTCTTTCTCTCTTCTATTTCGTTTTGATCCGGCCTAGCATCTAGATTCCCTTCGTCCCCTCCGCTCCACGCGAAATATCTCTCTTCTCCAAATTCAACCTTCGATGCCCGTAAAAGGACTCCGCCGCTGCGAAGCTGTCCACTACCGCATCGTCTGAAAAGCAAGCGCGTTCCACACAGTTAACGTCTCTCAACCGGTTTCGCGCGAAACACAGGTGCGCTGCCTAAAGTATCTCGGTCTAATAAGTAGGACTCAATTTCGATCAGGGTCAATGTCACTTTCGGTCTGACCTTTATTGATCAAACTACAGTCGAATCCCATTTTTCTTTCTCGCAATCGCTTGATTTAGGAATATATAAACACCCTGTAGGCAAGTGCGTGCGGAAGTGTGTATGTATGTGTATGCGTGCGCGTGTGGATCGTAGAAATCTCTTTCGAGAAAAAAAAAAAACTTTCACCCTCCTTTTGTCAGACTTTCCAACGTTGGTCGCGAATAACCGGTAATTCGCTTATTAGCGTATCTACCGCGCGGATCGAGCTCATTATTTACATCGTCTACATAGGTCGAAGGCAAATCCCTGAACAATGTATCATTGTCTCGCGCAAAAGTGGGCTGCGCAGCCGGCGGTGGAAATAGAATAGGTCCCTTTTCGGGACCGGTTTTCCTCCGACGAGGTTGAACGAATCCGAATAATCCGGTTTGCTTGCTCCCTGGACCGTTTCTAGGTAACATCTTCTTCCGTCTTCATCGGTAACCAAGCAAACTTTCTCCAACGCCTTCCATTTTCCTCCTTTTCGCATACGCGCATTTCCTCTCCTGGTACTCTAGCGATTGCATGCAATTATACGCATCTCGCCAGTCATCGGCGTTCTCCATTCCTCCTTCGTTACGCATCGCGCAAAGAACGTAGTGCAAAGTGTTCTTATTATCAATCCTAAACAACACAGGATATTTGTGATTTTTCCATGTATATATTAGATGTGCTGCTGGCCAAAAGTGGGATGACCATGCACATATAAAATTTAAAAATGTTCCAATTAATTCCGTAATATTAATACGTTAAGTTATATAACGCATAAGTAGTTTCATTTAATATGATAGACATTTTTAATTAATAATCTCAAACTTTTGGCCGGCAGTATACACATATATATAACTACACAAAATATGTAAATTATACAAAAATATATATTCATATATATGTATGTCCATAAAAAGAAAATATTATGCGTATATTGTACATTTCTACAAGATAAAATGTAGTATCAATAATAGTTTGGAAATGGATTCCCAAAGTGAATAAAAATTCTATGCGTTTCCTAAACAAAAGTTATTAAATTATCAAAGAAATATATTAAATTAACACTCCCAGGTTTTTTTTTCTTTTTAAAGAGAAATACCTAGTTTAATAATTTTCAAAAGAGAAAACGCCAATTTTCGGTCATGTCCAACTAGGTTTATTAATTTCCTCTAATTTGACTTTTCGACAATTCAATATTCGCGTGTAAAAGGGTCAAGGAATAATACACGTCGCCAATGACACGCCGGATACACTTTTACATTATTCGACAACCGTTGTGATTTACATCTGCCCCGCGAGACGACGTCCACGCGCACGTGCAAAAGTAGGTAAATCAAATCGATCCACTGAGCGAAAGGTAGGATCGCCCGGAGAAATCTGATGTTTCGGGTCACCGTCGCGCGAAAATGTGGATCAAAATTTAGTGCGAAACATACGCGTAATGCAGATTCCGATGAAAACTTTAAAAGATACATCAGTTTAAGTGGCGCGAGAGTTTGCGGAACTGTTTTGGGAATGTTGTCCCGCGCGTTACTAGTCGTTTCCAAGTCTTTGACTCGGGTGTAAACGACGGCTCTATTGTGCTTAACGAAGCGAAATGTTCCCGAAGTGCGGTTGCTAATTCAATATCGGGCGAACCATACCGCAGACGCGTGACGATATATATTTGCCGAAATACTGAGTCTTTCTCTCGCGAGGGTAATATACGGTTGTTTCATTATTTCACAAATGGTATCGATGAATATAATCAGCTCGGCATTATAGGTCTTCTCATACATTATACAAGATTCCTATGCGGAATGTTTCGTAAACATTGGGGACGTTCGACGATAGATTCCCTGGCCAACTTACAATCGATTTTTCTTGGTGGAAATGCGAAAAAGGCCTCATTGTTATTGTTGATTTATGGTAATTCTCCAATTTTTCCACATCATGCATCTATATATGCATCAAATTAAGAAATCTCTTAAAGCTCCAGCTGAAATTGATCGAAGGCAACAGCTTTATTTCGGCCCCCTCTCGACCGTCCCACTCGACTTCGGAAGTAATTAATTCACGAGAAACCATCCAATCGTTTGTATAATTTAGAACTCACCGACGATTTGAAACTCAGACGAAAGAAACACGATTTATTCCGTATTAGCCACAAAATCTGTCGGTTAATCCTTTGAGAAGCTTTCTAACAAAGTAACTTATAGAAGCCCTTGTTTTCTAAGAGTGTTTGGAATCGCCGAATTTGATTCTGTGGCTTCAGAACTCTAAAATTCAAAATTGTGGCTCCAATATGGGCTGAATTTCAAAAAAAATAATCCGATCATCGAAACACGATTTTTGGGATCGCTGAATAAAACGAAATTGGAAACTCGAGGCTACTTAACAATATGTTAAAATTTCCCTAAAGTCGAACTTTATGATAATCAATTATTTTTTTTTTTTAATTCTGTTCGCTATATTTGATCCGCTATTTTAAATTTTGTATTTTTTATTTCAGATTCGAATGAAATATTACCAAATTACCCCGATGGACAAAGTTTCATAAAAATCGAACGAGCAGCTTGTACAAAGTGAAAGAAGGTATAGCTAATACAGCGATCGGTGCTGAACGAGCATCCGGCGATTTTGTGTCACCCTCTGTAGAGATCTAATTTATTCGACATTTGTGACATAAATTGAAACCGGAACCGCCGCTAAATAGTGTACGGCGATATCGCGAGCGTCGCTCACGAGCGCGAGAAAGAGGAGAAACGCGAATCCTTCGCGTTCCGCCGCGACGACTTCGGGATGCCCCCGGCACGGCCCGCACGGCCCGCACGGCCCGCACCGGCATCGGGGATCACCGATGCGAACCGACGGCGACGGTGTCGGTGCGTGTCGGTGTGCTGGCTGCTTTCGATGGTGCATTATCGACTCGCGAAGACGCGCGTGCGCCACGTCGCCGTCGCGCCGTTTTATGCCTCCGTATCCCTCGCTGTGTGAGCGCGTATACGTATGCGTGTTTACTCGTTACGTATACACGCACGTATCATGATTCTGTACATCTCTCTGTCCTCCAACATTCGTTTTAGAAGCGGCGAGCCGACCGAAATAATCTCGCGCACGGTCGTGGCCCGCGATTGAAAAACTATAGCTCCGAAAATGCTCCGCGCGGGCTTCTATTCTCTCTTGCTCTCAACACAACGTGAGATTTTAATAGAGAAAGCACATGCACATCAGATCCGAGCGCTCTACGCGCCGCGAATAAACACCCGGACAGCACGCATCTCCGAAATCGGGACATACACTGTAAAAAAATTTTTGTAAAATTACTACTATTATAGTGGGTAATTTTGAGATCCACTGCAATAGGTGTAAATTTCCACGCATTTTTAATTTGTGTGATTGTAACGCAAAATTACTTTTTCCTTTCGTACTGTAATTTTACAAAATTTTTCAAGACGTCTTAAGTCTTAAAGATATCTTTGAGACATCTTTAAGGCGCCTTATGTCCCGATTATGGACATGCGTGCTGTCTGGGCGTACAACGAGATGCTATTAAGACCACGGCACATGGAAAAACTTAAGCGGTAAGCAAATTACAATCGCACAGTCAAGTATTCTCGAAAGCTTGAGATATAAGCTGTTGGTCAATTTGCTTACTGCTTAAGTCTCGTTGCGCTTAAGTTTTTCCACGTGCCACGGCCCTTAAGGGCCAATCCAGACAAATTTGCATAGCTGCACAACCATTGTGCATAAAGAAAATGATCCAATCACATTTCACGCGCGTCCGTATGACAACAATGCGATTGGATAATTTTCTTTGTGCATAAAGTTGTGCAGCTACGCTGCAAGTTTGTCTGGATAGGTCCTAAAAATTATTTTCGTTAACGCGCGGATGTTAATAAGTTTCTCGATGACGCGGGCGATTGGCCAGCCGCGGCGCGCAGAGAAGCGCGGCTTGATCGGTTTACTGGCGACAGAGGAGCGCTGAACAATAACCGAGAGAGATCTCGATATCAGTAAATTATTATACAATACAGAACGTAAAGAACGTTTCGTGTCTGGATTCGCTCCGCGAGATACTCGATTCGCTCACGTTTTTCCCACGAAATAGCTCTCGCTTGTTCCTTATTTATTTACGTTATATTTATGTTACAACGCGCGCCAAGAAGCCGAGAACTAGCTCTCTGTAATCTACGAACACCCAGATGCGGTATCTCGGAGGATGGCCTAATAACGCTAGAGTCTCAGCATCGGGCTAAAAAGTATCGGATTATGCAACGGAAATCGAGAATTGCGAACTGGAGATTGGAATTCAACCGGTCGGAACGACACGGATGTGAAATTTAAACCCATCCGATTGATCGAATTCTAATCTTCTCGGTTCACAATCCTCAATTTTCAAGTTGCGGAGTCTGAGATGAGCCCATATGCCTAAGGCCTATGGCACGTGGAAAAACTTAAGCAGTAAGACTTAAGCGGTAAAGCAGTAGCGAACCTAATCGGGACGTAAGCGACTCTTAAGAAAGATAAACGACATTAAGGCGCGTCCTCGATCAGATTACGATAATGTCTCATGCCGTGCGCGAATCGTAAGAGCGTCTCGACGTAGTTAGGACGTTATTGGAGTTACCTCTCTCAAACTCTAATTAGCTTAATCAGTGATTACTTCGACCGGTAGAATTACTCGCCGCAAGATTTCTAATTACATAATTCGTGCTCTCCAATCTAATCTTTCTTTCACGTATCAAACGACGAAAAATTAATTATTCCGTATTAACACAATATAATACAGGTATTGCTTGATAAGTCAATCGCCTTACCTTAAATTGCCAGACTAATTACAAATCTATCTCAATGACTCAATTACAAACGTATTGCATAATTCTTGTAACATAAAAACATATTTATATATTAATCAGCTTCTTAAGTGACTTTTTATCGATTTATCGATCAAGACCATAATTTACCACAATTTACCACAATTACTTTCTAAGGTTTATGGAGATATACAGTCCGCTTTATCTTGATTAATCATAGTCTGATTTATATATAAAATCGTGATAAATTATGATCCCAGAGTGTGCGTATAATCTTCCATAAAGCGCGCAGTTGCACAAATTACAACCCGATAGAGGAAGATAAATATGTGCACAGATTTACAATATATTTCGTTCACAATCATATTTCGTTTCAAATAACAAATAAAAATATCTCTGCGTATCAAACAAAAGGTTAAAAGCCAGAATATATTTTTTACTCCTGAAAAATCGTCACAGAGAAATATATACTTCAATAAGAACTAATGGCGAACGAAATCAGATTTAAATCTAGCCTCCTCCGGAAGATTATAATTCGGAACAGGTGCACCGAAGTAAGTTGTTTCGTCTCTCTCGCGTACCATCTTCCCCATATGGAAAGTGTAGCCCTTGAGAATTTGAATTCGCAACTTACTTCAGTTCCGGATATACCACTTTTTTAATTATATTCTCCTGCAGAGGATAAGCTTGAAATTAAATTCAATTCGCGATATCTTTTGTCGAAATATGGTTTCACAGCAGCTCTGATTCGAAAAATTTGTCTAATCTCTCATTTAATTGTTTTGGAAGGATAAGCTTACGCATAAATGAGTGCGAATACGTAAATTAGGACGTCCTAAAGTTTCGTTTAAAATAGAATAGCATAATTGTAATACATAATTGTTATATATAATTGTTAAATGTTGTTATAATTGTTATATATATTTGTAATAAAGTGACTTTTAGTTATTCAATATTGAACTGAAGACGAACAGAAGAAAATAAAAAAAAAAAAAAAAAAAAAAGACCGAAGAATATAATAAAATTAAAAAATGTTGGTAAACCATTTTTTTAACAGAAATCGGTAACCCCTTTATTATTAAAAATTTTTATTAATTCTATTATATTCTTCAGTCTTTTCTACCCCTATTTCATATATAATTCGTTAAGATTTGGTTGATCAATTCTGGAGTTATAGAAATTTCTGTAAATTTGGCACAGACATACATACATACATACACACGCACGCATACCGACATTTTTTTAAATGCAATATTTCGACGTTCCAGAACACTCTGAACATATTGACGTTAAAAACTCAAAAAAACAATCTTTTCTTTGCTTTCTTCCACCCGCATTTTATATGTAATTTTTTTTAAATTTGGTTGATCAGAACTAACTTTATACGCAATCAAAGATTAATATGCGAATTTACGAAAACAAAGCTTCCTCTACGAGGAAGCAATAAATCTAAAGTCCAAAACCAATAGAAAAATGTCATATATATCTTGAAATATTTTCCAAATATAATATTTGACAATAAAATAATGATTCTTCACAAAAGAACAGGGTACGCAGAATTGATCGCAACTTTGCAACATTAAGTCGAGAGTTTATTTTTATCCCCACGATGCTTCCACTTCTTTGACCTGACATTTCACACGTGATCTTTATTGCATGTATGCCTGGTTATGGAAAATTAATTACTTCCACGTCAGGAGCTTTCCGTGTGCTTTTTTTCTCTCAACTCGAAGGAGAAATTGATGAGAGCTATTTATGAAAGCGTCACGAGTCATGGAACCCGTTACGAAACTCGTCGTGAAAAAAACCCGATTAATATATTAGAGAAAAAGAATGGCATTATACAAAATTATATGTATATATATGTATCTATAATTCTGACAATTCTCTCTATTATAACGTAAATATTATGTAATGTGAAGAATATTCAAATACGACACTAAAATACTATTATGATATTACGAAGAATTAGAACTGACAATTAATGAATCGTGCTCTACGTATTCTAAATAGTGTTTTGAAGTTATATCGCAAATAATTTATTTCTCACCGACCGAAACTGCCTCATTTCAGAAGGAAAAAAAAAATAAACTCGACAAACACAAAAACCAACGACTTTTAACACATCCAATATTAAGTTTATACGACGATGCCGTAAATAAATGAAGCGGTAATGTTTCTTTTCATCTACAGATACCGTAGGATGTAAATCCCATTTCTAGATCCTATTTCTAATTATTTTGATCTCTAAAGATATAAACTATATAAACGATCACTTGTTTATTGGATACAGGATACGTCATTAGGATGCCAGAAATGATAGAACGACGTCGATTTAAATAGTCGAGGTTTCTCACGGAATTAAAATAACGCATCATACGTACAAGGAAACGACAAACCTAAATAAGACTTGTTCCGTATATAATTACAAATATATATAAGCGTTAATATAGGAAAGACCGGGGCTAACTCGACACCGGGGCAAACTTGACACTAGGCTTTCGGCCACGTTAAATCTATCGTAGAAACTTGCCTTTCCTACTGTAAATGCGTCTTTATGTGCCAGTATTATCAACGGAATTCGGTCTTTAACCGACTTTTACCTAACAGTATATTTTGATAGATCGTGGCATACTTTCTTTGTAAACTTTTTGAATTTTTGCAATATCTTCAAAATTGAAGAAAATATAGTACACGAAAATGTGCGTGACGTCATAATGTTGTTGCGAAATCTTTTGAAGTTGCCGTCATCAAAAAAACTTTAGAAAGCTATAACTTTCTCAAATTTGGGTTTTTTTTTTTTAATTCAAAAAGTACTAAAAATCGGCTTAGATTCTCTACATTAATTATGGATACCGCTTAATAAAAAAATTTTACTTAAGAACCCAATTTGGTAACATTCCGAGTTACAGCGTACGTTTTAACGCGACACGAGCGTTTTTGATGGTGAAAAGCACGTTTTCTGATCTCTCGAAAATGGTTTACTCTTTCATCGAGCTTTCGGGCAAAACTAAGCGACGTATAAGTACGGCAAAATTTCCTCGAGCACGTTTGTGCCTGAAGGAACGCTCTTTAAACGTGTGCCGTTAACGTTGCTTGAAAATTTTAATTAATTGTTGAAACGTGCCTTTGAAAAACGTGTGTCGAGTTAGCCCCGGTCTCCCCTATATATAATTCTCAATCGCGTAAATATATTTGCCACGAATAAACATTATCTGTTTATCTGTTTCCAAAAAGCTTATCTGCAAGAAATAAGAAATCATTTATCTTCTACGTTTATCTACAGCTGTCGAATAAAAACTAAAAGCAATTTTTGGAACAGAAATACACTCCTTTCTCATCTCTCGCCCTCTCTCTCTCTCTCTTTCTATTTATAAAAGAATATAAAAAAAAATACATCGATGTGCAAGCGTACTTGTCATCGTTCTATTTGCGGTCCCGTCGAGTCGAAACGATCATAATAATCGGACAATTTTCCATTTTCGCTCAATTCGTTTCGCACATAGGTATGTCATACGATGTAATCTTGATTATCCGAACGAACCTCGCTTCGCGTCTCGGGACTCGGGACGACGGGGGGAGGGTTTTACCGCGATTTCACGCGCGCACAAAACACTCCCCGGACTCCACGCACCGTGAGCGAGGAGCCGAGCAAAATTTCAGGGCGCGTCGCGGCGCTGGGTTAAGCACAATCTCGCCGCCCGCTTCGGGGGGGATCGTCGACACCGCCGCGCGTCGTCAACGCACTCACCGTGTTAAATCCGGATGGGTGATCCGCATCCGCGGGCATGTCGGGATCCGCCGCGATCGGCGCGAAGAAAAACGCACCAAAAAAATTAATAAATAAAACAAGCACTGACCCACTTCCCGTACGCGGTACGCACTCGCAGAGGAGAGGAGGGCCGTGAACTAAACTAGCTATCCACGGGAAGGGAACTTGTACTCGCGGTTACGCGGTAACGGAACTCGGAACTGCCGATGCCGAACCGAGCCGGAGCCGAGTGCCGAACGAGGGCGAGGGACGAACTGACGCGCAGGTCGCGGCGGTCGCGCAGCGAACCGACCGACGAGCGACGACCGACTCCACACGGCACTCACGCGCAAATGAAAGAGGCGAGGTAACTTCTCGATTTGCCGCGCGCCGGCAGCACCGTTATACCTAGATCCTACGTCGCGTCGGTATGCGTGCGCGTATGTGAAAATTGGTGAAAATGCGCCCATCGACCTTACAATATGAATATGTAACAATATATTATCCATATATGTCATATTACAACGTTATTTTTTATATCTTAATATAAAATAATTAGTCAAGTTCATGTTTTGGAGTCAAACTATATGCATTTATAGTAATTTTGACTGATGCTCGTTTGCGACGTATTGTAGAATGGCCCTTAGCTAATGG
Source organism: Temnothorax americanus (assembly GCF_048541705.1). Lineage (NCBI taxonomy): Eukaryota > Metazoa > Arthropoda > Insecta > Hymenoptera > Formicidae > Temnothorax > Temnothorax americanus. The sequence goes on from NW_027509349.1 coordinate 270,572, forward strand.
AAGAAAAAAAACAAAAAAAAACAACAACTTAATTACACACAGTGGGAGTGGGTCCGGAGGTAATTGAAGAACGGTGATATTACCGACCGTTTTGACCGCACCAAGGATAACAAACACGAAAATTATATCTTACCAACCAAATCGGTATATTTTATTATTTTGATTACCGGCAATGAAAAATTTCTGTATTATATATATATATACCTATATATTTTATATAGATGGACAAGGAGCCAGGCCACAGAGATTCGATCGATAGGAATCTTATCGCGGCCGAAGGCAAGATTTGACGGAATCAAATATCGATACCCGCCATGGCCGCCATATCCGGTCCGGTTACCTCTCGCATTGACAGGTCTGTTCCTTTCAGCCGAATTCTTTTCGCACCGCGCGTTCATTTTTCCTCTTTCGTCTCCAACGCGGGAGGGAAAAAGAGAAAAGATAAACGGCGCGACAAGTTCAGCCAAAAAGAACACGCCTACAAACGTCGTCCGTCGTCCGTCGTCCATCTTTCGATCGCTTCTCGAGTCGCGAAAGGCGATTGGCGGAAGGTGCTTTCGCGCGCGCACGAAGCACGAAGGTGAACGGATGAAAAGCAACGAATAGCAACTGTGGCAACTAGCTCGGGAACTAGGGAACGCGCAAACCCCCCCGAGCGAGCGACGAAGCGCGGCGAACAGCGGCGAGGCGAGGGCCGTCGGCGTCGTAGCCGGTATCGATTCGCGCGGTTCTCGCCCGTCTGGCCGAAGAGTCCGGCACGGCTGACGGCTGACGGCGCGTTCCCGACGTTCCCGTTCCCCCGAGCGCCCGTTGAGACGCGCGGCGCGGCCAGGCGCGGCGCGACGCGGCGCGCGCGGCCAGTGGCCACCGAACGCGCGCGGTCGCCGTTATGACGGATCCGCGCGTCGCCGTCGCCGGTCGCCGCATACCGTACTCGTAGGCGATTCGTGCGGCACGGCACCTCGCGCTCGCGCGCGAACCGAAGAAACACTCCTCCGGCGCGGCGGCGACTCGCGCTCGCCTCGCAATGGCGCGGCCGGGATGCTAACGTTGCTACCGTTGCCAGCGACGAGCGGGCCAGCTGACCACCGTGCGACGGCGGACAACATGGTAGCTCGCAGTGGCCGCGCACCGGGAGGCGATACGTTTCCGCATACGTGAGAGGAGAGCGCACGACCGGCGCGGGAGGGCGGGGAGAGGACGGTCGGGACGGGGGAGGTTTGGGCTACGATGAGTACTGACGGTCACGATCGGACGAAATCCTGCAAAACATCCGCGAGGAGCGACGAGGAGAGCGCGTTCGACGGCAAACGGATTAAGAAGGAGCGCGGTGACGTTTGCGTGGAGAATGGCGACGCCGCTGACGCCGTTACCGCCGGCACCTCCGCTACTTCCTCAGCCGCCGCCGCCGGCACCGCTGTTGCCGCTGCCGCCGCCGCTACCGCTACCACGGTCCTCGAGAAACGACACTCGTCGGCCGGCAGATTTGCCTCCAACGGCTTCCACGGCGATGGCGATCAGCTGCGGGACCTCGTCGCGACCAAATTCGCGACCTTGGCCAACCACGGCGCCTCCTCCAAGCAGGACAAGATTCGGATTGTGATAGAGGATGGCGTTAGGTTAAGTCGATTTTCAAGTTTTCAGGCAACTCCGGATTGCTTTCCATCGTCAACTTGCGTTTCGCGATAGAATTTACGAGATTGCCCGATGTCTGCTTTTGCTGTTTGCTTTTTTATCACTGTAGAATAATCCCACCGAGATCTACCTACCGTCTATTATGTTAATCTCGTATTCGGTCGGTCGGAGTCTGTCGATAAGCTGAACAAAGTTGTCTCGTTTCGTGTTTCATAGTCGTTTAAATTGGAACGTCATTTAAATACGTAGTTACAAAACGGTAGGTTTTATTGGCAATGCGCTGTCGCGTTCCGTTAGCGGATTCTGTTACATTTTTACTGACGTTCCGCTGGAAAAATTTGTAGCGTTGCGTCTTGCAAAATCCATTTTTCACGGATTCAGTTATCCGAAGCGTTCTTTTTATTCAAAATTCCTTGCGTACATGGTAGCAGGATTGGGAATTGCTCTACCGCCAAACTGCCCGTCGTTCCGCGTGTCGTTCTGGTCATTTTAATGAATATTGTACACCGATTTCTTTTATCCGCTGCGTGCGCCGCATCTATATGCGTACAGATATTCTTTAAACGGAAAGTAAATTTATGTTTTATGTAATAAAAATGCTTGGAGATACCTGATTCTCGTGGTTCTCTACCATCGGTATATTTTTAGATATTTTGTAATTATTTAGTTATTTGTTGGACACTTCGTCCGACGATTGTAACATTAATGAGCTCTAATTTTGTACGCGTGTCCCTTGTTGTTGATACAAAATTATTTACCGTAACGAAACATTATTTATAGCAAAGCATTTATTTTTATGACTTATAATATTATTAGATTTCTAAAAGAAGCGAGATACTCTTTTGTCAGACGTTAAGTACTCTTTTAGAAAGTGAAATTTATTATTCTCGCGTTCAAAGAATATTTAAAAAATCACAAAAATGTTCGACGTGTTGTACCTCTTTGCAGATTTTAATAATCCAACCAATTCTGTTATACGCGAGATCTAGATCATTGATGAAAAAATTTTGTGCTAAATATCTTCCATTCGCGGCGTTTGCTCTCGTACTTGACATCTTTGTGTCCTTAAGAGATTGTTTAGCTCCAGTCAAAGTTAATAATGTATATGTCGTCTTTTTAAATTATAGCGAAGAATCTAGAGCGCGCGTGGACGAGATCTTCTCGCAGGTGGAACGACTCAAGCTAGAGGAAAAGTTATTGTTGTACCTGAAACTTCCGTTGCTGCTGACAAACCCGAGCGGGACCGTCGATCCGTTAAGGCAGCCGCTAAATCCATTAGGGAATCGCTACGAAATTCATCAGACCATCATGTGGATTAAGACTCATTTGGAAGAAGACCCGGATGTATCTTTACCGAAGCAAGAAGTGTACGATGAATACAAGTAAGTTCGCCGTACGTACGTGATGCGGAGGGGAGAAATTTAGAATTACGCGCGTCTTTGTAATTGCAAATTATTTGATTAATTTCAAGTCAATTTTTCCTCAGGAATTTGTGCTTTGCGATATTTTACTCGTTCAATTCTCAATATTTTCCTATATGATCTGAAAATGTCGTATTAAAGTGAGAAATTTAACGAAGGAGATGGATAATACGTATATCTGCTATCCATTTATAGTGGAACTTTATAGATATTGATTTGATTGTTCGCGAATATATCTGTCTTCTAATAACTTTTTAAAAAACATTTCTCGCATACGATTTTTATTTTTAGCGTGTATTGCACAAGAAATTCTATGAAGCCGTTATCGACGGCCGATTTTGGAAAAGTCATGAAACAAGTGTATCCGCGAGTGCGCCCTCGTAGACTGGGCACGCGGGGTAACTCTCGCTACTGTTACGCCGGTATGCGCAAGCGAATTAAATTGGATCCTCCAACGCTGCCAAAGATATCTGGCTCTGACGCTGTGAGTGGCGAATGATATATTCTATAATTTTTACGTAACGTTATATTTTATCGATCAAACTTCTCGCTATTATGTTTCGGAAAGTTGCTTAAATTTCTTTTGTCTCTTTTTCTTTTTCTTTCTCTTTCTCATCTTGATTTTTTATTTGTTACGTTTTAAAATTTAAAGCTTGTATATCAATATTGTATTACGCGATAGTTATTACATTAGATAGATTCTTTCGATTATTTCTGCTTTTTTTCTACAAATACTCCCTTTTTTTAATTCTTTTTTAAACATCAAAATATCTAATATGTAAATAAGTAACATTTAACTAAATATAAATTATATAATAAATTCAGGAGGAACACTCGGAGGAAAATACCACTGAGGAAATGTTAGGCGCTGCATCTACGTTGATAAGAGAATGGGCAGAGAAAACGTTGGGCCAGAAATTTCCAAATTTGAGTGCCTTAGCGCGGCATCTTGTCGATAATTTTCGAGTCGATACTCGGTCTTTGGCTGCTGTATGCATTCTTGCAACTTCGGACCAGCGTGATGCTTCGTCTAATAAAGGTGAGCAACACACGTTGAATTCTGTAAAATACATCCTCCTTTATCCATTTTCTTGCAATTGAATAATTAATTCTCAATTCTCAATCGTTAGAGGTGATCTCGGATCTACCAACAACGCCTGTAGGTGGTAAGCCTGCTAAGCTTCGAGAGGCACAGTTGCAATTGCAGCGCAAGCTTCAGCAACGCGAGCATATAAAAGATCAGAAGCATCGTTGTCCCGATTCCATTGTACAGGTATGTAGCGTAATGGAATATTCTAATTTAGTTGTTAAAGATTGGGTAAAGTTAGCCGTTTGCTGATCTCTTTTTTTTTTTTTTTTTTTTTAATATATAAAGAGTATTGGAGTAACATGGTGTCAGTTCTCCGGAAATGTGTCAATAACTTTTAAATAGTATTCAAGAACTAGAACATAATACATTTCTAATTTAATTAATACGATTAAAAGTTTGATTATACTTTTGATTATACAAAATATAATTGATTTTTCACAGAGCAAAGAAAAAGCCATCGACGCTAAAGGAAATGTCAGCAAAGGATGCAAGAAAGTTAAGTCCAATCAGTCACCTCAAGGTACAAATGCAGCAGCGGCAACAACAGTGGTCGCACAAAACTCACTGGCAAAAGTGAACTTATCCGCTATAGTCTATAACCGGCAAAGAAAGGTATCGAAAACTTGCAATCAACAGCAACAGCGGCAACAAACTTGCAATGTCTCCCAAGAGTCTAACTGTGATAACCTAGTGGTACAATCGCGCGACGACGGACAGAGTAATAGCAACCTTAGAGTAACGATGAGTGCGCAGCGCGATGTCAAAGGTAAAAATTCCAGGAAACGTGCCAATAATCCAATTGTAGCACAGCAGGAGCCCAGCCCTGAAAAACAGACGAAGCTCACGGAGGAGAGTCCAGAGCATTCCAACGCTTTGTTACCCAAGTTAGCGTCTATCCAACGCGCCGGCAAGATATCGGTGATACTAGCTAGCAATTCAAAATCTATCAAGTGCAAAGCGGAGACTGCGGACAGTCAACTTGCTAAAAACTGTGATATTGACTCGTCGAAGAGTTGTTCCACTACCGGCAACGTGGTGGAAACGTCCTCGGGACTTCTCACGAGGGACCAGATCCGTCTCCTGCAAGATACGCCGGTATTCAAGGATGGGAAGGTTCGTGACATCGACACGGACGCCTTGGACGATTATTTGAACGGCGGGAACAATTCGCAGGAGCAGGAGGAAGAGTTGCTACAGTATTTTCAGCAAAGTAGCTCGTCTAGTTCCGATGTGGAAACCAGCGTCGTTGGTTCCGATGCCGAGCAGATCTCTCGGTCGGACAAAGTGTCGCAGCTGCGATTGATATTGCAACAGAATCTGAAAGCGCCCGTCATCGCCGCCGACCTGACGCCCGTAGCCGTCGTTCGGCAAAACGTTGCCGAGAGCGTTGCGGAGAAACGGGACCCCGTGCAGAAACATAATCTCATACTCCCGACACTTCTGAATCACCCTAATCCGGGAAACACGCGACGTCGCGTCAGTTTCGAAACTAATGTTGTCGAGCATGTCCAAGAGGCGGCGACGCCGAGTGTAGCCAATACTGTGCCACAGAGTCCAAATACGCGACGCAGAATATTTAACTTCACCCCGATCTCACCCGGACCGCATTCTCCTATTAACGGCCGCGCGTCCAAGTCGAACTCGGCGAACGCGAGTCCATTTGTATCTCCGCGTAACACCCCGGTGCTGAGGTCGCGCAGTAACGTGCAAGCCGGCAGTTCCAGATCGCGCGGCCAAAAGACGCTCTCTCGTTCCATCTCGTGCAGCGTCCCGTACACCATCAAGACGACGGACACCTTCATCGTACCGACCTCGAGCGGAGCGGAACACACGCGGCAAGTGCTGACAGTGGCAACGACCAAGTCGTCGGAGGTAAAGACTTGAATCGAATAAAAATAAGCTTGACTAGGCAATGGGATAAATAATTTATGTATATACGGGATACGGTTGACCTGTATATAGTTGACCATAGTTGATTAACGGCCGTTAATATACATGAATATCGTTTGATGGATAACGGAGCAATCAAAATATAATTCATAATATTCGCGTGAGTGTGTTAATGACTACTTGGTTAAATGAAATTTGAGTACAAGGCGAAATTAATTAATGCCGTTTTTTATTGTAAACGTGTCTCATACTTTGAATACAATACTATATCGCACGGATACTTGTGCTTGTATTGAGTGGTGTATTCTGGCTTTAATTTTCCTAAAAGCAAACCTATCGTATTTAAATTTATTGAGAATGGAAGAGCAATTAAAGGATAACTTTTCTCTCTTTGCAAAAGAAAGAACACAGATTAGAAACGTATTTGAGATGTACATATAAAGCAATAGATAAAAACATGGCGGGCTTCGCGATAAAATATTCATAAAATGTTTTCTTGATGCAGGTCGTTCTGAAGGGACCACCGTACACTGCGTATCTGGACTTGACGCCTCAGAAACAATTGTTAATCAATTATCCGAGTCAAGAGAATTTGCAAGAAATCAAGAATGTATATCAGAAGGGTCAGCTACCTCCGCCCGATCAGGAAATCACGGAGCTTCTTCACACTGGCCGACACTTGAGCAACGAGCAATTATTCTACAGATCGCAATCGGTGCCGTTGCACAGGATGATAAATCCCGTCTCCTTAATGTCTCCGATCTCCACGCAGCAATGCTTATCATCGGTACAGAGTCAAAGCTTCAATCCGTCGACGAGCAGTTCCGTTGCGCCTACCCCGGTGCCGAGCGAGTACAATGACTTCGGTTCTTCCATCGGACAAGAGGGCACGTATCTGTTAGACGACGCGAATTTCATGTCGGACGACCAGCAGTTCTTGATGACGGACAAGGGGATCACGTCCGAGAACATTAATAACATTCTCACGATTTTGGACGAGGAGGGTCAGCCAAATTTGCAAATGTTGTCCGAACAGACTACGGAGGAGACGTTGAACAATACGATCGTTCTCGACGCTTTGCCGAACGCCAATTTAAATCTATCGGAGGAGGATATGTTGGATCCGTCGAGTATCCTCGCTGACGCCGGTGGCGCGTTACAGAAAATGATGCAGTCGCGGTCGTATCCGAATACGCCGTTGCCGGCACCGGTATCCGCGTACGCGCCCTCGTATACGGAGGACAGCAACGGCTCCAGATCGTACCCGTCGACGCCTCTGCACACGATGCAATCCCAGGAAGTGTACCAGGATCCAGGCGAGCCGATACTGTCCAGTCCCATCCTTAATTCTATCGGTTTACAGGGCGACGCGAGAAACGTCGCTGTCGCCACCGTGACGGGTGTCACGGTCGGCACCGACGTTGACATCGCCGTTGCCGCTTCTTCCAACAATCTCTGCAGGAACGTCGCTGATCTTTTGGAGGCCAGTTTTCTCGGAGAAACCGATACGGAGACGGACGATCTGGATCCTCTCGGTAATTTTGACGGCCTGCAAGATATGGATTCGTTGACGCCACTGTTCAACGAAGTCACGGAGCCTAATCGCTGAGACCATCTCTTCGGTCTATCGTAATTTCGCATTTGCACAGGGAGAGGTGTGATAAAATATAGACTGTTTGGGTCCGGTGGTTCTCAATCGTATTATCTCATAGATTATTTTAGAGTAAATGAGAGGCGGTTAGAAGCAAGATATGTAAGTGAATTTTAATAAGAACTAAGATATTATTATTCAACTTTAAGATGTAGGATAATTCGGAATCTTGCGTATCTATTATGATGTAATTCGATCATACAATTTCGATCATACAAAATATTTTAATTATTTTTTACTACAAATTGTGTATATAGATTTCTTATAGAAGACATTATTTCAGCTTATAGTAAATTATATTTTGACACGCGATTTACTATCCAGGCTGTATTGACGACTGTCTAATCTTCATCGCAATAAAAAGTAGTATCGAAATGTCTCAAGACTCTGAAAAATTCGCGAGATTTTTTTAAAAAAGATACATGTTTTTAAATTATTAAAGATTATACATCGTTAAGTATATGATATATATATCATTAAAAAGGAATGTTTGTTTTTTTTCTACGAGACTTCGTTTTATTCCTCGGCAAAATGTGTGACCCCCTTCGCAAAATCACGTAAATACACGTTTTAAATGCAAATTTGTATTCTGGATATACCGAACACTTCATACGAGAATATAACTTGAAATAACTTGTACGTTTTGGTCTTTTGTGCGCATCAAATATCTCTGTGAAACTAAACTTGTACATTTTTGTGAATTCTTAGGATATCGAGTTATCAACATTTTATATTCGACATCACAGCGTATCTTTTAATTAACGTGCGTTGATTAAAATTTAACATTTTTCATTGCACTGCTTCAACTTGACCGTCAAACGAGTCACGTTTAACTGATTTCTAACTATTAATGGAACATCTAGCTATCTGATGATACGACAACTAGGAAAAAGCTGTAAAAAAGAAGTACCCAAAGAATTTTCATTCTGTATTCCCAAGAGAAAGGAGGCCGATTGCTTTACACGACGCTTAATTATTTTATATCATGCCTAATTGTGCAAAATCCTACATGAGTGAGGTTCATTAAATGAATTAAGTAATGAATATTCGCGCTGTAGCTTTCAGGCGCTGGAAGGGTTGAGAACCACTCGTGCGACTTTATCCAAAAGAACGAGATGCAAAATGCGCCAACCATCAGTGATGTTCTCCCGACAATTCTTTTGGATTTATTACGCGAGGCGAGCGAGGACACTCGACTAAAACTGAATTTAACTGACATCGAATTAAGCGATAGTACGAGCAAAGACGTGAGTAACGAGGCCCAATGTTCGCCGCGAGCGATTGTGAACGACGTTAGAATGCGACGTATTTACTAAACGCACAAGTAACTTTAGGTAGGGATTAATCTCGTTATAATCGTATAAGCAGAATCGAATTCACGTAGCTTAATTCCACATCTAAAATCCGAATTCAAGTAGTTGTCGATATTGCGTGTTTGAGAGAAACAAGAAGAGAAAAGAGATACTCGTCCCGTTTGACAAAGAGAAGCGCTTGTTGGCGAAGATCACCAGAGAGACCGGGCACTTGCCACGTGTGCGTATGTATTGCGATTACGTTAGAAATGTGTATGGACAATCGGTGGATGTTAGTCACACTTGAGAAGCGCCTTGATCAGGCATAATACGCTTAATTAAGTTACGAGATTTTCCTCGGTTTCTTTTTTTGCCCGATTTCCGCTGGCAATCTGACTGTCAGATTATGTCGATTGACGTCATTCAGCTGCAATATTCTATTCTGCTGGCAAACCGCTAGCATATCGTTAACATTTGCTTACTGGGTTCGGGAAACAGCTTTGTTTTGAACGACATCGCCGCCGCCGCATCTATAGGGTATCTAATAACCATATCACGTATCGTAGGCAGGTATAGAGCAGGTTGAGCTGAATGGAAAAGTCCTCTATCGTTTTTCGAAATAATTAATGAGAACTTAATTAATAAGTGGAACGGCGCGCACCTCTATCAGCCGCCATGAATCCATGATGTACGCGTAACGCTGGATCAACCGAAACCTTTATCAATTAAACTTTCTCTCTCCACCGAGATTGAAATTGGTCTTGGAATTCGCAACCAATTACAAGTATAATTTGTACTGTAAAATTTAATAGTCGCACGCATAATCGCGTCTCTATTTGTAACTATATATATTTACCCTGGCCGACAATGGGATTAGATATCTTCCCTTTAGGTTCCATATCCTTTCAATTTTGGTTTTATATTTTATTTATTTGATAATGAAACAATTTCATCACTTAAACGATGGATTGACGTAAACTACAGAATTATAAGAGCCACATCTGTAAGTTACACTTTTCTTAAAAATTGTTAATGTAACTATGGTATTTGTAACTGTATTAAATTTTAACTATATTAACGAGTCAAACAAATAAATTTGTTTAATTATTTCAATTAATTAATTTCTCATTAATTATTACGAAAATTACGAAATGGCAAAGAGGTTTTCTGTTCAGTTTAATCCGCTCTTACTAGCAGTCTACTTACGAGCAGTGTTATATCTATTATCAGACACTCATCCGTACATGTCAATTTCATATCAATGATCGCAGTTGCATCGATTTTCTCATTAAGGGATTAAAACGTCGGAACAACAATGTCACGTACATTGTTACGGAAATTTTATTCTAAAATTTTGACGACGCACGTTGGAATTTTTGAACGGTTTAGACGACGCTCGCTAGCTCGGAATTCCGAGCGAACGCTCAAGCTCTCAATATAAATATTTGGTTTATCCTATCCTGGTTATCGGACGGCCGTTGATAGGCTGAGAGCGTTTTTAGAAACTTAGTTTTGGGGCCCCATCTGGGCCTCAGCCTATCAACGGCTGTCCGATAACCGTAGGATAAACTAAATATTTATATTGACCCGAGCCCCTGAGCGTTAGCTCGGAATTCCGAGCTAGCGAGCGTCGTCTAAATCGTTCAAAAATTTCAACGTGCACGTCGTCGAAATTTTAGGATAAAATTTCCGTACGTAACATCAACGTCAAATCGGTTTCTCGCACACTTACCAAATACACTTATATGGAAAAAAAATGATATTAACAGCATTAGTCTAATTAAAAACAATTTTATTAATTTAATAGTATTAATGATATATATATATATATATATATATATATATATATAAATAACATTTTATTAAAACAAGAGCATTACGTATTTGTTTTGTTAATACTGTTATTGAGCTAAAAGCTAATTATTTTCAATTATAATATTGTAATATAATATTGTAATATTATAATATTGCAATTATTATATTACAATATTACACTATTGTAATATTATATAATATGTTAATATAATATCCTTTTCTTCTGTACATTTACCCCTCGCACATCGTAATAATGTGAGTGCTTTTGTATCTTTCAATATAGTAAAACAGTCAAGTGTTTTCGACTATATTTATATGAAAAAAATAGGAGTTGTATGCTTTTTGTCCAAGTATACATATCTTACAGAAAAAAATTGAAATGCATTAATGTTCCTCGCGGGGACTATTATGAACGTATATAAGACTCGGATACTGCGAGAAACGTATTTTTCTGATTATTTATAATGACATTGTTTCTCGAATCTGTGGTCACATGCGAGAATTCTCGGATCCTGGATTCTTCGAAATGCTTTAAGTATAGCGTGTGGGGGAACAAGACCGACGTCGCAGTCAAGAAGGATATAAAAAATAGAATAGAGCGGACATTAATATTATATTTGGTTGTCAAAAGTATTGTATGGGTATGGGGATGGGGTAGGACAGGAATTTTGGGCGGTAAATTGAACGACATTATCCATAATTGTACGTTGGTTCTGCTTTACGTTTCTCTCGATCAGAGATATATAATAGATGTATAACGACGTACAACAAAGCCTGCAATTGGAAATTCAACGCGTCGTGAACGAGGAGGAGATTGATCGTCCAATTAATGTCGACGCGCCAGGTAGAGGCGAGATATCGTCCTTGCCGGGGACGGGGACTCGTGACTCATCGGGGATCGTTCGATCGTGTATTCGATTCTCCAAGAAATCGTCTGACTTTGTTTGTTTATCTTGTTACGTAATACACCGGCGGTTGGCAGGGCCCAGTCATAAAAAAGCAGCATCTGCTTTGTGCGCACCGGTAATGCGTCCCGGCGCGTATACGAGGCGCAGACGATTACATATTGCTTCGTAAATAAAAAACCTCTTTTTTTTTTTAGAACGAATCGATCATTTACATAAATTTTCCTCTTGCACTTTTATTTGCTGCGGTCTATCCAAGATAAGAAAAATTTAACGCAGCGACGAGACACACGGACATGTATCTCGACTCGCATGCGTTGTAGAACGATTTATGAAAGAAACACATTTTTTTTTACAAATGCTCTTTTGTAAATGCTTTTTTTGTATATTTAGGAATCAAAATCTTTCGAAAATAACTCGGCATGAACGCGAGTAAAAATGTAAAGGAAAACACCGTTTCAGACGAAAGTTTTAAATATTTATTATAGATATTCCATATTTATATAAATATTATTCGACATTCGCGCATTTAGATTTTTTAATATATACCCGTGTTTTTCGTTTTTCAGAATTAAAAAAATTCTAGATGAAGCAATTATCGTACAATGCTATATATATCATATTCGAAATAGTATTTTTGAAAAATGAACTGGAAACGCGCGCGTGATACTCGATAACAATTTACTCCGAGTTATATGCTCTATTTCTATTATAAAGTAATGAAGATAATTATTTCCATGCGTAATTAATTGCACGCGTGTGTAACGTTTATTTATAGCGCATGCCGACGATTTAAATTGAGCGGATTGGCGCCATATTTGATATTTGTAGTTCCCATTCGAGCGATGTTTACTTCCAGATGGCGCAACGATCACTGGTCATCCGACGATTCTGAAGTACAGGGCTACAGGGTGTCTCACAAAGTCACAAGTCCAGATCCTCGCGTATAGATCGTCAATTGACGCATTTCATACAATACCTATGAATATCAATGACCGTGCGATTTTTGACTGTATAAATTTTATATGTTTTGAGAATAATCGTGGACATATCAAGCGGATTTACGTAAACCGAAAGCCTTTGTTCCCCGTCCTCTCGATATCTTTTTTACGACGCTGGATTTATGGGACGTCCTGTATACGTGGGAACTCGACGAGAGAGAGCCGAGATCCACCGTGATTGGCTCTGGCTGTAATACGTATCTCAAAATCTCAAGGATAGAGGTCAGTGTGTCTTCAAGGTTCTGAGAAATAAAAAATACCAACAACCAACAAAGAGAGTCCGTAAGCTATATATATATTTTCGTCTTCGAACGCGCGCCGGGGCGATTGTAGAAAACCAATAAAGCTACGACGCGCGTCGCAGTGGTCACTGGTCGTCAGTAATCAGTGGCCATCCTATCGTGACGTCTCGATATAAGTACGTGTCCCTTTTTTGTGGTACAAAGTACGACGTTGCTTTACTGCGACGGTAGAGTGTAACTAACGTTTCCGGCAACGAACCGCGTGGAATTCCTATTTCTCGGCAAAATGCTGCGTGAGTATACATAAGTATATGCGTAAAAAGAAAATCAGTCTCTTGAAAAATTTATCTCGAGACCTTTCCAGCTCTTTGCTCTGTGAGAACTTACCTTACCATTCAAGTCGATTCCATGCAAATTTTTGCCGATTGTTGTTCCGTTCGACGGGAAATATTAGCCGGCTTTTGGTTTTCATATCGTGTGCGAATAAAAACAAAAAAATTGTTTTTTAAACAGATCTCTCAGGAAAGTGATTATATTTTCCATATTATTTATACGTATATTGTACAATTTACTTTTAACACATCGCTCAGTTAAATCAAGTTTTATTTTCTTGTGTTCTTTGTCGTTGCAAAATTTGTGGCTGATCAAAAACAATTTGTCTCTTTAACAGAATATATTATTTTGTTTTCTTCCTTTTTTTTTGCAATCTTTAGATTGCAAAGTGAAATAAATTATTTACTTGGTCGTGATGAAAGTGGCAAAAAAGTACAATAAAAATATGAAAACTTCGTAAATGTAAGTATTTCTATTGTAAAAAATTATTTATAATTTATTGGACAAAATAAAATGGGATTGACCTGGTAAAGTTATTACTCTGCTCTTACTAAAGCTTACAATCTGTTCTACATGTTTTTTAATTTATTTTTTTCCACAATTTTTTAATTTATATTTCTATTAAACTGTAAATATTAAGTTAATCTGTTTTATTCACGATATATGTTTATTTTAATTAAATTGATCGTAAAAAAGATCACGTTTCTTTTTTCTTTTTAAAAAATATATATTTAACTGACACTAATAATTAATAATCATAAATGTTTTATTACTATTGATATGAAAAATAATAGGGAAAAACTATCGAAACATTACTTATCTTTAAACTTGAATTTGAATTTATTTATATTCATATCCGCTCTCTCTCTCTCTCTCTCTCTCTCTCTCTCTCTCTCTCTTTGCATTTAACATAAAGCAGATATATAAATGTAAGAAACTAGCTAGTGGAATGGTCATTGTCCGTTTTATCAAAACTAATTATTCTCGAAAAAAAAAAAATATAGTAATACGAAAGAAATTATATTTTACAATTTCGTCATACTATCGCAAAAGCACGACCTGTTCTGTTATTACTTGTGACATATATGATATTTGATGAAGTTTGACATATTTTTCTCTGAAGAAAAAAATGAAAGAGGAAGTATAAATGTTTATTTGGAAAATAAATATTTACATTGAAAGTGTAACTAAGAAAAACTATATTTTAGTACAGATATAGTACAGACAGACGGTATAGATGATAATGTATTGTACATTATTTATAGGAACTGCGTCGATATTCTTGGTTCTTGCCATCTCGGGAATCATTGCACAAGATTGCGAAGACAAAGGCGCGCAATGTTCCACGACGCCGGCGTCGGAGTTCAATCAAGACACCAACTGGCAATCGGCTACCTCGGTTTACGATTTCCACGCGAACGATATCTTGGGCAAGGATGTCTCATTGGGCAAATATCGTGGCCATGTCCTCGTCATTGTTAACGTTGCCAGCAACTGCGGTTTAACGGACACCAATTACAAGCAGCTCCAGGAGTTGTATAATAAATACAGCGAGAAGGAAGGCTTGCGAATTCTTGCGTTTCCTTCTAATCAGTTTGCTGGCCAGGAACCGGGCACTTCTCAGGAGATACTGAACTTCGTGAAGCGGTACAATGTTACTTTTGACATGTTCGAGAAAATTGACGTAAACGGAGAGAATGCCCATCCGCTGTGGAAGTGGATGAAGACCCAGAAAGAGGGTCTCATTACCAACGCTATTAAATGGAATTTTACCAAATTTATCGTAGACAAGGAGGGCAAAGTAGTGGAGAGATTCGCTCCGTCTACTGAACCGTTAAGCATGGAAGAAACTTTGAAGAAATACTTTTAAGTTTTTACAACGCTTGCTTTCCTTTTCTCGGTATCTTTCCCTTTGTATCTACATATTTCCAATAACTTTTTTTTTTATTTAGTATATAACTATATAGTTATACATGCATAATTAAATGTAATGCTAACAATGTATGGAAAAATTTTTTCCTTTTATTACATTTTTTTTAAATAAATATTTTTAAATGTATGGAAAAACTTCGTATTTAAAGACGATATAAATAATGAAAATAAAATTATTTTATAAATGTTAGTGATCTTGGGACTATTTTTTTTTTACCGAAAAAAAACTCGATAATTATTGACATTTTTAGTTTTATTTAGATGAAAGTACTTTCCCGTTAAATTGATAGTTTAAAAAACTGATGAAATGTAAAAATATAATGAAAGAAAAATATGACATTGGTATAATATATATTATATAACGAAACAACGGATGGCACAAATTAAAACACCGAATAATTTTAAAAGCTTTATTTATTATAAATCCTCTTTCGCTATCTACACTAGCATGGAAAAGACTATGACTATTATGCCAACGCAACATACACACATACACACACGCAGTGACGTATGAATTTTGAATACAATTTTAAATACGGATTCCAAATACTTATTGTGAATCTCGTTAGTTCTTGACGTTCTTTACATAAAATCATAACTTTTAAAAATACGTTATTTATTTTATGAATGTCTAACAATACAAATGTAAACTGTACAAATGTAAACAAAATCCATCTGGACAACCCTACTCACTCAAGTCTTGAGATGGTCATACGTATGGACGGATTTAATAGATGCATCTTTTATATATGCAGACTTTAATATAAATAAATACAGATTTAATAAATTATGTAAAAGGCAGTTCAGGCAGTTTCTTTGACATTCGAATTGATGGTAGCCATTTCATGGTCTGCTGTAGTTTTGTTTCTTCCGTTGGGTATCGTAACTGCATCCTCACAAGTCTAAAAAAAAAAAAGAAACACTTAATGTGTGAATTTACTCTTGTAATCTCGGTGAAAAAATATATACGTTATATGAATATTTTTTCCTGAAATCCAGCAATTAAAATGTTGGCCAATTTATCGGCCACATACTGACGCATTTATCTTACTCTACGAATACAATAACAATAACAATGAATTACCCATAGTTTCTTGTTGTAATTCTACCTTGTAGGAAGGATTGTCGTACGCTGATGTAGTTTTACGAGGTGATATGTCAGCCTTACTACTCGTTCGTCTTTTCATCAGCATCATTAATAGAATCAAGGTTGATAGTATCGCTAAGGAAGCCACAATGGCCACTATCACTAGCGGACCATAGTAATCTCCTTCGTGCAGGGGAAGCGATGCAAATTTTCCAGCTGAAGAAAAGATTCTATAGTTAATTTTGTGATAAAATATAAATATATAAATGAAAATATAGAAGAAGATAAAATCGCGCAAAAAATTATGCTCTTAGAGAACGAGGATGGAGAAGATTGCAAATTTTATCACGGTAAATCGGCAATGACATACATGATACATATGTCTCGTTTACATAAAATTGAAGGGAAACATTTCGAAGCTGCGTCACAAATTTGATATCACGCAATCTTCCTCTTTGAATTTTTAAGAAACTATAGAAATTATAGAAATGTTTAAAAATTTTCAGGAAGGGGAAAATAACACTGCTTTATATCGTTACCTTGCTGAGACACGGTAGCCGGTAAGAGAACACCTGGCTTAGTGACAAAATCTTGCACATTACTCTTTTTTATTCTTCCATTCGTCAAATATATTTCGAGCCATAATCGGTATCTAGTGCCAGGTTTTAGATCACCGATCACTGTCTTAGCGTGAGCGTCTCTCTTGGCGATTTTGAAGGTACTAGTGTCTTCTTTGCCAGTGTCGCTCTGGTAAATCGCGCGATAAATGTTCACGTATTTGTCCTCTGGATAAGGCACGCCACTCCAGGACACTTCCACGTCCGTCGATTTGATAGTTTTAATCTCAACTTTTACATCGAAAGAGTAGGGATCTGGCTCCGTAAACGTAGCTACCTGAATCTGCAATAAATAATAATTTATTAACAATATTGCAATAATTATTACAATGTTATTAACAATAATTTATTAACGGTGCATTCTAACATCAAAGAAAATCCAAAAAAGATTAAAAAATATTAAAAGATAAAAGTAGATTAATTATATATTTTTTACACAAGCTTTAAAAAAGAGCAGTTTTGCATGACAATCTGAATTTAATAAAGATTGAATGCACACACATTTTTAAAAGCGTATTAAAGTTATGACTTTTTCACCGCGTAGCTGTTCTTTTTGTTTCCGTGCTTGTAATTTTAGTGTAATCTTCATACTTTTGATATTTCTTGTGGCATAACTAATTTTTATACCTTTAATAGCTTGCTTTTTTATACAATTTTAATATCTCTAACATTTCTAATCATGATCCAGGAATCACCAATGTCAGATAAATTGAATAATCGTTAAATTATCTTACCGTTTTTTCACTAATTAACTCCGTTAATTGTCCTGGGAACGGTATGAAGTAAATACCGACTTCATACGTGGTTGACGGCTTCAGGTTTTCAATTGCGTAATTCGTTACGGCACGATGGATCAACGGTGTTGCCGCATAAACCTTACTATCGTATTCTTTATATCTCAACTGAACACCGTCTATGAATTGCAGCTCGTATTCCGTGAATTTCTTCCACATAACGTTAATCCAGGTCGAATTCGTCTCCGCTATTCTAAGTTCGGCGTCAATCGGTATTTGCGGGGGCAGGGTCGTCACCTCCGCGTGTTTTTCCAATGTACGCACACTGTAAATCTTGCTGGTTGGACTGTTGGCCAGGTCCTTCAGTTTCACCGTAATCTTCACCTTGTATTCGGTCATCGGTTTTAGATCACCCAGCTCAAACTCAAGCTGCGGTGTCGCGATCAAGTCATTAGGAGGGGCAAACACCTGAGCCTTCCACGTGGATGGATCGAAATTCCTATAAGACGAGGAATTCTATTGTTCCAAGGATCAAGAATAAATATTTCGTATTATCGACGTCACACATGAGAACAATAGAGGCTTGAGAAATTCCGTTTCTCACTGGCCTCCCCACTTATACTTTTACCAGCTACAGTGCAAAGAATCACATCTGAGAGTTTAAAATATAGAACGCTTTCTATAACAAGTTATCAAGCTGACACTGTAAAAACCTTATAAAACACTTGCTAATGAAAGGAAGTTTAAAAATAGTATTTCAATTTTATCTAATTTTGAGACATATTAAATTAAAGAAAAAAAAATTAGCGCGTATGGTACCTTAATTACTTCAAATCAGGGAGAAATAAGTATCAAATTGCACAAAAGATCTTTTCAAATTGGAAGGCATTATGATAACATTGTCTTACTTACGTTGATTTAAATTAATTTATCATCTAGGGTAATTTATGATGCCATTCCTTCTGAATTTCTTTGTTTTTCTAGGTTCAAACATTTTGCGCGGACTTGTGAAATTTGAAAAGATCTCTTTACCCAATTTGATAAGTAACGCATTACCACACATACGTTTTATCGCTGGTGTATCGCAGCTCGACTCTTCCGTGCAGCCCTACCAGAACCTGAGGTACGGTGAACACTAATCGAACCGTATGTTCATCGAGCGCTTCCAGTATTTGCATTGTGACCTCATTGGAGGGAGACGCGGCTGGGAATCCGGTTATAACTCCAGGTAGAGCAAAGCCTGGAGGTACAATGTTATGGTCCAAACCTATAATATATCGGAAGATTTGTTATATCTCTATCTCTGTTAAAGTCCAGAAATATGTGAGAAACATGCGGTGAGTAATAATCATATGCGCCTGCAGGGCTCAGTCTCTCCTCCGAATATTTCGTTAACAGTTGGCTCATCGAAGCTTTCAAAATTCTGTTCCGCATTTTATGTTCTCTTCATTCTATATTCAGACTAGTTGGAAAGCAGACCGTAATTAACTATTAAATTTTACAAAATCGATTCTTCTTAAAAGTCGATGATGATACCTACAAAAATTTGAGATATAAAATCTCAAGAGTAAGAGAAATCAGATATATCGTAACTTATAGATATTCAATTGAGTGAACTTTTCGATAAAAAATCGTGTTAACGCAAAGATGAGTCGAAATACGCCCGAATAAAACAACAGGACCTAAGTAAGTGCTTTATGATCTCTTTGCGTCCTTCGATTGGTTTTTCGCGCTTCAAAATTTTAAATAAATTTTGCGTTATTGCCTTTTATACAATATTACTTTTTCTTCACACCATTTGATTTGTTTCAAGAAGCGAATTATTTCTTCGATATTTCCTAGATTGAATCTAATCTCACCCCATGTCCTTTACGAAGTCTACAATAAAATTGATCTTATTTGTTTTCTCGTTTCCACACGCTTCTATAAATTTAAGATTTTTTTTTTCAAGATCGCAGCAGATGCCTTTAATCGCAAAAATTTGCTGCAAACGTATGTCTTTTAAGAGCATTAACGTACATGGTCCTTATATAAATTACATAGAATTTTTTATAAGAGATATATCTGGCGCATGTAGCGATGTTCCTTATCGAAAAATAAAATAACTTTCCCTAGAGATATTAGAACGTAAATAATATTTGTGCTATGACTAATTAAAAAGAAATGTATTTTGCAAATTACACGTTAGAGATGTAATCAGATGATAATACCTAATTCCTCGATTAATTATGAGTGGATTTTAACAGAAGCTCAAATCTTGGGATGTAGTTACGAAGGCATTTAACGTCGGAGCTTCACAAATGAGCGTGATCGACGGAATGTCGGCAATGAGAACGTTATTTTCACTTTTCAACAAGGAAGATCGGCTCGTTTATCAGACGCGACCGCAAACGCAAATTCTGTACATTATTTCTTCTGATGATCAGGAACGAACCTGACTGACTGGGCGTTTGTGCTGCGAGCGGGTGGTTCAAGTGCGTAAGTCCTGACTGTGGTATGTGAGCGTCTATATGGAGTGGTAGAGTTGGCAGCGGGCCGTTCGGCACGTTATGGGGTATAGCTGGCTGGCCGGGATAGGGTTGGAAGGGCCCGGGATTGGGATCGTGCTGACCGATGTGCGCTAATAGCTCCTCGATTTGCTGCGGGGTATTCGGAATGTCGGGCGTGTGAATGTGATAAGTGGTCTGCCCGTTCTCATCTTTCTGCGCGAAGACATGGGGCTTCGTCGTCTTCTTCGGCGCGATGGGCGCCGCCGCGGCCGTCCCGAAATAAGGGGGCTGTTGCCCTCGATTGCCGGACGGCTGTTTCTGACCAGAGATCTGTTGGTGAAGGTCGTACAGAGCCGGGTGACCTTGGGGAGGGGTATGATTGAGCTGAATTAGGCCGGGGTGCTGCGAGTTTATCAGGTGGTACAACTGTTCCGGCAGAGTCTCATCGTGATCGGGATTTCTTTGACCTTGTTTCGGCCGATCCGGCAATACCGAGGACGGTTTTGATTTTTCTGCGTCGACAAAGGGATTACTTGGTGTGGTCTTCTTCTTAGGGACAATTACGTTCGGGTCGATCGTATCGGATTTGAGCGGGATCGAACCCTGATGAGGAAGTCCAACCGCTGAGTACTGGTTATTATAATTGACCGGAGAGGTATTTTCTCCGTTACTATGAGCAAAAGAGAATCCTGGATCTGATGTATCCGGTTGAGGGTGTAACGGAATGAACTGAGCCTGATCGTTTGGACGATCTTTTTGCAAAGAAGTCCATTTGTTCGGGTTCAATGAACCTGGCGCAGGTTGATTTTCGTTAATAGGATATGTAGGCATCGAAGCGGCCTTATCGGAGAATCTATCAGGTGCTAACGGACCAGGGAAATACTGATCGATCATATCCTTATGAGGTTTCAACGATTCTACGGGTTTCTTCGAGTCGGATTTTGACTTTGATTTTTCCTTCGGGATCGATATCGGCTTTTCGGAGTGAACGGGCAAATGAAAGATGTCCTCGACATTGAAATGAGTGGATAGGAAGTCGGGACTGTAAGGTCCGTTGTAGGGCACCGTAGGATGTCCTGGATCCATAGGATAGTGAGGAGGTCCGTGAGTAGCAGTGTCCGTATGGGTCTGATCGGTTTTCGGGTCTTCCGAGAAGGGAGAAGTACCGTGCTCCGGTTCCTGGCTGGGCTTGAACATTTCCGACTCGTTATTCGGTCTTTTGACATTGTCAATCGTTTGCCGATCAAACGTGTTTGTGGCTAAGGGGCCGGGATACGCGGTCGTCACGTTCACCCCTGCAATAAGTAAAGTCCATTGTCACAGAGATTGTCAGTGATCGGTCACGAGTTGTCCGGAGTCCATGCATATTTACAGCGGGATCCAACTCAAACTTTCCAAGCGCAGCCACGGCTATGTGAAGCATGCATTTACAGCTTTGCTTTCATTCGGTTATTACATTGTCAATGCGAGGTATGTACAAGGAGAAAAAAAAGGGGGTAAAGTTGACAAATGTAAATCTCGGGGTGGAATATACCAGGAGAATGTAACCTGAAGCCGTTAACTTATCGCAATACAATAAAAAAGTGCAATCCTAATTAAACATTACGCAATAATGCACTTAATTATATTAGAGTCTATTTGACACAATTTGTGCTAAAAATTTTTCTATTTACATAAGATTACATTGAATTTTTGGGCTTAACCAGATATACGAGGTATATTTTGTATCTTATTATGTAACGCTTAATATGCCTGTAACTTTACAATATGTGGCAAGAGTGTAGTTTAATTATAAGGACACTTCGAAAGTGTCACAATTTTTGATTTTAATGAAACTTTATATATGTACATGTAGGTGAAGTAAATAAATGATTTTTTTTTAGAAATTAGCGGTTGGGACAAAAAATCGGTTTTAAGGGATAAAATCACCTCTCTATTCAACATCTCAATAATATTTAAAAAAAAATAATAATTTTCAAAAATTCACTCTCTCTGCACTTTTTTATGAAAGAATATCTCTCTATTGTATTATAATATTATAAAATAATTTTTTTTCTGAATAAACATATTTGTAGTTTTTCACAAGAGATTGCAGTAATTATAATTTTTGTTTTTAACTTTTGAAAGCATAATATAATTAAAAAATTAAATCTTGCTTATTAAATTTTAATTTGTATCAAGAGTGAAAGCTATTAAACATAAAGAAGTATTAATAGTACAGAAAAACAATGAAATGATTTCTATTTACTTCATTTTGTATATTTTTATTATTTCAAAAACTGAATGAATAAATATCAGTTCTTTTTGGCCTTGTTGTGCGTATGTTAACATGATCAAGAGAGAATGGTGATATTGTAATTTTCTTCTCCTAACAATAAGACTTGACGTTAAAATTTCATTAACCTAAATATATCCTTTTGCGATACAATCAACATTTTAGCTACTGAATAATTGCGTTAATCCTTTATAGAGCGAAACCGAAATAGGGACGGGAAATGATTATCCTGGTGAATTTCATATATGTATATAAGTTAATAGACTATGGAAGAGGTAGAGAAAGCGATTTCTGAAGGTTTCTAAAAATATACAATTAAAATATGTAATTAACGGATTAAATCTAGAATGCATGTACATTTACACATCGTGGCTATGCACAACAATGCCTTAATAAATATAAATATTATCATTTTCTATTTGTTTGACGTATCCAATAAATTTGTGTAGATTTATCTGAATTATTACAAGCTGTATTTTGTTCGACGTACAATTATCAATGTTTTTCTTTAAATAGACGTTATCTTTGTATTCAAAATTACTTTTCCTAAAAGCTATACGACCAATTAAAAAATGTATTATACATTTTTTAAATTAATTTTTTGTTATAAAAAATTACTTCGCCAATTGTATCACGATTTGCTAAACACATTCTATAATAAATAGAAATAATTTAGTAGATGGAATGAATAAAAAGTATCTCGTCTCTATATTACGATTATATAATCATTTTGAAAATAACAATCCAATAATCGTGTTCCGAAAGTAACCTAACAGCTAGAAATATTTGTTGGCTTCGCCACTTAGGAAAGGTAGTTGATGACGACTTACGATTCGCTGCTAATTACACGTCAAATATAATAATCAGTAACAAGTAGTGGTTTTCAATCATAGTTAGTACTTTATCCGGAGTATGTTTTCATTTATTAAATGTATCCCTGTAGCGAGAGAGACATCTCTTAATATCCTTCGATGAGAAATGTGATATAATAATGGTTTTTACAATGGATTTGTTGATTGGAGCAGTAGTTCTTAACTTTTTCTTTCTTTGAGTAATATTCTTTAATTTCAATGTACGAAAATGTATTTTTGCATCTTAATTAAAAGCTTATCTCCGCATATTTTCAAATATTTTTATTATCATAGAAAAAGTAGAAAGTTCTCAAAAGAACAAACAGATAATAAATCTAATAATAAAACTTATCCAAATTTAAATGATAGAGATTACTTTCTTCAAAACGTATGTACGTCAGTAACATTCAAGAAAGAAAATTTAATTTAGATTCATGACAAATTAAAAAGGTTACACAATATCTCCCATCCCAAATACCGCGTGCATTCTTAGGAGTTAAGAACTACTCGGCTGATTAGGATGTCGGGGAACATGTATTTTATTTTTATCCAAACTGTTATTTACCTGGCAGTTGTGACGAAGGATGGCCGCAGGTCCATTGCGTGCAGCACGGATTAGCAGGTACATGCGTCAACGTTGCTTGATGAGGAGGACATGGTAAATTGGCAGGCGGCAGGGCTGGTACAAATTTGCAAGCAGCGTGACAGGATACATTGCCCATCTCGCAATAACAACGCCTCTCGCAGCCGGTGACGTTTGACGGTAACTCGCTCCAGTTGTCGTACGTAACTCCTTCATAATTACAGGAGCCATTGTTCCTACAGCGCACCTCCTAGAAGTCAATAATTATTGTCAGAATATGAGAATGTGGAAATTTGTTGAGAAAGATTTTGAGCTTTCTTCAGAATTTTCATTAAAGACCTTTCATTAATAGCCATTATTATCCGAAACAGATATTATTTATGCGCGAGATAAAAAAGTTATTCAAATATAAATATCTTAAAAACAAAATCTGAGATTCTACATTTGGAGTTTCTTTTGTCTCAAATGTTTAACAATTTTTATTTGTATGGATAAATAATATTCCTCATCACATTACAATTTTTACTCGAAACATTTTAAAAATATATTTTTCGGAGATATTGATATATATCATGTGTGCTTTATTATGTATTTTTTTAGTTTAACTTGATACATATTTTATAATGTGAATATTTTTGAATTATTGACGTAGGGGAAAGTAGGATAATACGCGGTAGAATATTCGTTAATTTTTGTGAGAAGTAGGCGAACCCGAGAATAAAACTGGATCACATTACTTAACCAGTTAATTATCTTTAAATGACGTATTATATACTTCTAATGAATTTATTTCAGGTATTTGAACTGGAATGGAATTAATTAATTTGTCTGTGATCTATATGTAGTTACAAGAAATAAATTCGAGAAGTAGAATTTTTATCAAACGGAATAAAATTTTTAATTTTTAAAATTGAAATTATAAATTGAAAAGTAAATCCTATAATTATAATAAACAGTACATTGGAATGTTTTCCACGAAAATAAGCAGAGTCCAGTTTTTGCATATGCTCATTATAATAAGTGGGTATATCAATAAAATTCTATTTTAGGAAAGAATCTTCGAAAGCTGTACCTGAGGACAGCATTGTGGTGCTTTTGGGACAAAATTCGCTGGAACCGTTTCCCAATCTAGACAGTGAGGATCCAACAAGTCCAATCCAAAGTCCGTAGGACACTCTATCGTAGCGCATTCACTTTTTCCACCCTCTGTGCAAGTGCAGAAGGAGATACACTCGTCGTACCATTCCGCGCCAATTTTGTACGATTTTCCCCTGTAATTGCAGGTATTCTTGTCGGATGTTTTCTCCGAAATATTCGTCTTCACCACTTCGGCTGGTAGGGACACCTGTATGGCTAGCCCGGTACGGCTTCCTTCCGCCACGCGAACGTAATACGTATGCGCGGGCCCCAAACTCGAAACTATACCATCTGCGAATATATAGAAATATGTAACTTTGTCCTAATTTTTTATTTTTTATCCTTCGTCATTAAATTTTTCAGAGCTGTAGCGATAGTATTCTATAATTCGAGAGCAAAGAAAAATTATTTTAAATGTCTGACATAACAGAAATTTGTATATAACTATTTGTAACGAAGAGAAATATTGTTGCTTCAACTCATGAAGCGTATTATAATTTCAACTGTTCTGCACCATTTCTAATTTATGAAACGAGAGGGGCCTGAATAGTCGATGATCAAAGCGGTCGTGAAACATGAGTTTCTGAATTCGATTCGCGAACCACTCGCATTCGATACTTCTCTCGCTCATCAGCTACACAATAATGATTTCTTTACTTTCATCGATAAGTTTTATTTACCTTTATCGGGATTCTGTTGTCTCCATACGTGATTGTCCTGCGAGATCTCTATGATAACGTCTTGAGGATTCTTCGCGGATAATTTTAATTTGATCGCCGTCGAATTCAACACCTTCACGTCCATTAATTGTACGCTCAGGTCGGTGGAATTCTCCAGTCTGAACTCGTGATCGGCCAAAGTAACGTCGCAAAGTGTAACTGTGCAGCAGTGATCGCTAAGGATCAAGATAATTAGCTATTATCTCGCTTATAAATTATTTAATTTTACGATTTAATCCGCGATTGCTAATTTCATCTATTAAAGAAGATTTATACCTAGGGTCGGTTAGCGCGACGCAGCGATCATGCTGCTTGGCTATGGTGTCATTCGGTGGACACTTGGGCCTGGGCTGACACTTCAAATGGCCGCCAGCCTCGCAAATGCATATCCTGGAGCAACCGTCTTCAACACGTTCTCCTCTAGCCACTGTAATGTTGCCGAACACACACGTCTCGTCCGGTTCAGTAGCTGTATCAAATATATAAATCTTTTTATATTAATTGCTGAATAGCTTCGTTTTAATAGAAAAATAAGTTATCCTACAGATATCTAACAAATAAGTTGAATTAAAAAATAAACTCTAAATAGCTTGTGACGTCGTTGATAATTAATCATACGTGTGGAACAATCTGAAATAGTAAGGTATAATTTCCGTTCTATTTATGACAGCAGATATAATACGCAAATTCAAACGTTAATGAGCGACGACAAATGAATTAATGAAATCTCTGGAGCAATAAAAAAAACTAGAGTCAAGGAGTTTAATGAAAGAATGTGTAAAATACAAAGAGACACACCTGAATCTGGACAGAGAATAACGGCGCAACATGGTTCCTCAACAACCAGTTTTTCTTGGCACAAAGGATCCTCATAGTCTCTGCCCGCTCTAACGTAAGGGTAGATACATAAAGGCTGACACTCCATAATTCCATTTTCGGAGCACACGCATTTCTCCTCGCAGTCTCGGACAACTTTCTCACCCGCTGAATAAGTGCGATTTCCGTGGTTACACACTGACGCTTTCGGAAGTAACGTCGAGGAAATGTTTATGGCAGTTTCGTTATGCGGCGCGATGTACTCTCCGCCTGGAAAACAATCGAGCGGATCGTTTAGGCTCTCTACGAGGACGCGTTCCGATTTTGGAAATATGATTTCTAAAACTTGTTTTTCATTAACGTAAGTGAAAGAAAACACAATTTTGGAATTTGGGAATTATTAGTCTTAAAATACATAAAATCAAACGTAATATATCTCTGTTTTTTTAGATAATAAAAATAAGACATGAGGTGTTTCTAAGTTTGCGCAATAGATTTTTTAGTCGTTTTACTGGCCATTTTGAGAGCATTTTTACTTATTACATAACATATATATTACAATAATACTTATTTTTTAGTTTCATGTACAGTATAAAACCGTCAAAATTGCTCGTTCCAAAAGTACTCACGTAGAGATCTTAATGTAATATTGCTAACAAAATCGGATTTTTTTTATAATTTTGTATTTTACTTAAGAAATTAATTTAAAATTAACTAATTTTAGTTAATTTGGAAATACATTTTACATATGATAATTTGATAATTCTCTCCAATGTAATTCTCTCCAACGTCAACCGTAACAAAAAAATTAATGTCCGTCATGTCCATGTCTGGTGTCATGTTCATGTCTCCACAATACTCATATACCTTCGACTTCTTTGTCGTCCTCGTCCATGCTGATGTCGCTGAGATCCGTGATATTAGCGTGCAACGAGTTCATTGGCTCCGAGGCGGTGACGTTTAAGGCTCTGCCTCTCGATGACGTTGTTTCTTCCGTCACTTGAGCCCCCACTGCGCCGCTCGTCGTACCCTGGGCGCCCTGGGCAGCAAGGCTGCTCGGCGGCGTCGTCCTCGTCACAGCGACGATCGGTACTCCGTGAAGAAGAAACGGAAACGTTACGCCCGTAGCGTCCATAGATTTCACCGTCGCTGATGATTGATCGACCTTGATCGCGGTCGTCGTGGGTGAAATCGATGACGTCATCGGAGCGTCGGAATCTGCAACCCTCCTCGCGTCGTCGTCCTTGACGACGGGTTTTTGGTATTTCTGATCGCCTTTGGCCTTAAAGTCTATTACGGTCTTCTTCTTAGCTTCAGTCGTGGTCTTGACGTCAGCTTCTTTTGTCGGATACACAGTTCTCGTTTCTGTTGTATCGTTCCGCCATTCTGTACGAAGGGGCTGCACTCCTAGAGTATCTTCGCCATTGGTGCCTGAGCAAAAGGAATAGACGCTTTAGAACGCTTAAGAGATTCAATTATCTAGTGAAATTATTAGACACTTTGCTTCTTAAAAATTGATAAACTTTCACCCTAGTTCTCTCAGATTCGGTTAAATATTTTTATACGTAACTCTGGTAAAAATGCGTATTTTTTAATTGAACTTTTGTCAGAATAAAAATAAAATATGATTACACAAAATCGAGATTCAAATATGCTTGCTGCATCACAAACATTTGAATAAGAAGTTTCTAAAGAGCGTTAGCGACTTTTTGCCGGGTCTCACAAATTCACGCGTGTAATCGTATAGGATTAAAAGAGATTCAAATCGAACAATGACAAATCCGAAACAAACCTAAATCACTTAAAGACACTTTTCAACAAAAGTTAAGATATTGGGATCATTAAACAATATTTTAGATATTTGTATTGTTTAAAAAAATTATGTATTACACATGCATGTCACCTTGTGGATTATGCATATTATATGCTGCAATTTCCTCAAGGTGGTTACTATCTCTCGAAGCTATAGGAGTAACTGATATAATCTTTATTTACTTATTAATGAGAATGTCTTGTTCCTAAGCTAGATTGACACTCATGAATGCCTTGTGTTTCTAAGCTACTATTATCAATTTTATTTCCGATTTTGAGGAAAATCGGAAGGAAGATCGCGTACAATCGCCTGATTGATCGTACCTCTCTTATATGTACCACCATCACATTTATATGTATACATAACACTTATTTTATCATACGGTTTAACTTATGTTATAGCAAATAATTTTAATAACTACGTTTGGGGCGTTAAACCATAGGTGTGTAATTTGTCTAGCGCCGCGTTGCAAAAGGAACGAGGATTTAATGACGGGGCGCAGCAGTATATATATATGTACGTAGTACGTATACAATAAATGCACGGAAATTGCATTCGAGCACGTGACTTAATCCGCCCGTTACATTACCGCATAATATAATGTGTGTAAGTTATACGATCGTATTATATATGGAAACGCGAGCGTGACTTAGGCGAGTCGGCGACTTTTCCTATTCGCTACCGTTTCTTTTCAGAGACTTTTCGTGTCTAGTCCTGCAGGCTGCACCAGAGAAAGTGCACGTGCGACTTGAATGTAAAAGTTCGAAAGGAGGAAATTAAATAAAATTTACATATATACTTTAATTACCTATAAGAATTAAATTTTTATTTAAAAAATTTCAGAATTATTACATTAAATTAAAAACTAACATAGTAAATTCTATTTAAAACTTAAATAAAATAAAATAAAAAATATAAAGTTATACTTGGTTTAATTTCCTCAAATTTGATTTATAATGTGCTGTATATATACAAAAAAGTTCTGATTGCATATTGAAAGAATAAATGCATATGTGACAATATTTATACTGCGAGTAAATATCTCGCAATAAGAACTGGCGGTAAGTGCTATTGAGTGACGCGTACGAGAGCTCGTACAATTGTATTACTAATTAGCTAATAGCCTAATATGTGTCTAATTACATTTTCGAGTGGAATATTCGGTAACATTTATCGCACTAGGAACGGTGAATTGTAACGGTTCAACCGGTCCGCACGAATGCGGTATTCATCACGAAGATACACCTGACGTGTTCGACTAACAGATTCTACTTTATAAGGACGCCGTAAGTAGGCGGCGATCTCCTTTCTACGGTTAACCCATCTTTTTAACCACTCTCCATTTAGTCAATTTGTAGACCTCTACATAGCAAAAAATGTCAACAGCTTTATTACACTTAATTAATTTTTTTAACGTTGCGCATATCTTTGTGTACATAATTGCCGAATTATTAAATTAATTAGTATAATTATAACTATTATATATTAGTTGAAGTAATGCCCAATGTTTGAAAGTAAACAAAAAACATTTGATTTTAAAGCTACATCTGCCGCGAATACTCCTTCCTTTGTTGAAAAAAGATTCTGCAATATCACAAAATTTAAAAGTGTGGATTCAAAAAACTTGACCATATTATAGTATATAAATTTTGAAAATAATATAAGTTTTAAAATTTTGATGATCAAAGAAAATTATTTTCAGATCTGTATCTAGCTAAATTTTTAAATACTTTAGCAAAACCGGTTCTTTCCGTGATATAATACTTCTTTTGCTTATTGCATGTATTTGATTAATTTATTTATCAGTTATTTTATGGCACGCACGTTTTTTTTTTGTCACTCTGCAACCAAAAGGAGAAGAAAGAATCTGATTAATATCTGATTCGGTATTTGTCAAGCGGACGTTAATAAGCCGTTCAATATTTATGTTTTATATATTTTTAATAAAATATATATCGATCAACAGAAAGTTGAAATTATCGTTAATTTAATAAGATGGTATGCAATTACATCTTATTAATTGAGTGACTGATATAAATACGAATGAATGTCTCGCGAAGGATGAGACTGTCTCGCTATTGCGAGTCATTCGCAGAAAAACCGCGAAGATATCCTAGAATTGATTTTATTTAATTCAGCCCGATGTGAGATGTGACGCGAATGCCGCAAGAGAGCCTGGGAAATCCGGGCGCCTCTCTTGCGCGGTCGTTAAAGTCTTTGGCTGCGTCACGCAATCCTACGCGTTTCATTCACCGCTTTAATGAACCCGCGTTATATTATTACGCAAATGATATAAAACGCATCTCGGATAAATGTCTCGTTTAAAATTAAGAAGGAAAAAATGTAAGGAAATTTATAAAACTTCCCTTTTTTCTCTCGTTATCAGTATTTCACTCACGTAACGCAAGTATTTGAAAGACAATGTGAGACAAAATCTAAAGAAACATATTTTCAAAGAAATATCCTAAATTTTTACCACGCAGGAATTTAGATAATTTTTCAAAGTTGTTTTCTTATACGGTTTATGTGGATGATAATGATAAAAACAAGGAAGATATTTTTTTTCAGACTTTTATACAAAGGACATTCTTCATTAATATTGCTACTAACAATTTCAATGATCTTTTCTTTGGTATCAGTAATCATTTCCTTAACATAAATATTATAGATAATTGGTGTATACTTTTGGATAACTTTTTGGTTACGGAATGTGGTGGTTTTTTTCTAAATATTTTCTCATATTACAATCTCTTGTCGCCTATCGTCGCGATTTTTTTTTTTTAGTAATATGTAATACAATAAGGTATTTATTTTTTATAGGAGCTTATTCCCGAAGGAAGCTTACCGGGTGTCGTGGTAACTGGTGTTTCAGCATTGGCTGTCAGGGAAAAGGCGACCCCGCCTAAGAGGCAGAGACCCAGCAGGAAACATCTTTCCTGGATACGCATCCTACCGCATTCTTCTGCACGGACGTATATACACGTAAACACTCGCTCGTTCACACGCACCCCACTAATTTCGTCGGCGAAAAAGCCGGAAACGGGGATCGGGAAGGGAAAATCCAAGTCCGCGTTCTCCTGCGCGGTGAGGCTGCTGCCCGCGACCAGCAACGCGCGTGAACCAACAACGCGGGAACAACGGGCAGTCCGTGGCTGACTGAAACGAGTTTCAGAGACTTGGATGGCGTGGAGAGAAAGAGAGAACGGTCCACTTCGTATGTGCGTATGTATGTGAAGGGGACTGAGGGAGAGAGGGAGCGAGGGAGGGAAAGAGAGGCAGAGAAAGAAAGAGAGAAAGAGAAGGAATTTGTAGAGTTCGCAGTTCTCGAAACACTGCCGGGGAGTCCGGGGACACCGCTGAAAGCACGCGTGCACGGTGACCGATCGACTGGCCGCTCTCTCTCGTTTCGTTGGCGATCCGTGCCGAGGCCGGAGCTGTAGTGCAGGCAGCACCCAGCACCGCGGTGAACGGGATTCGCCACCGCCGACGAGCCTCGCATTGGCCTACCTCTTCTTCGTGTGCGTCTTCCACCAGTTCTACCTTCTACCCGCGAGCCCGGGTACGGGTACGGCCGCGTTAGCCTTGCTACAGGTCGTAGACATTTGCACTAGGCGCCATATAAATGCATCAGCCTTCGTACGCCAGATACATTTTCTAAAGACATTTTCAAAAATGTTGCACCGTATTTAGAAATTAGAAATTAGAAAACAATGAGCGACAATAATAGCATAAATAGAAATAAACAAGTAATAATTAAATAAAAATTACGTTTAAGAATTAGCACCGTTCATTAGCTCCATTTTATTTCCTTTGATTTTAATTATTGAATTGAATCGATGTTTAATACAAATTTTTATAGAAGAAAGTTGAATTTTTATTATAAATTGATTTTAAATTTAAAATGTTTAGTAAGTTTTTCGTCAACACTATAACATAATTTTAAATAGTGTAAATCCATGAAAATGAAAAACAATGATTAATATGAGTACACATGTCATATTGCATTTTATTGCACAACTCCTGGGACGCGTATAACATACAATTTAGACTAAATACATTTTCGGTCATAGGGTGAAATCTTAAGCCTAACTTTTTGTGAATTTTATACATTTTGCTTTATCACTTGAACCAGTCTTTATTGAAAGATTATAATTTTTTTTCAAGTTAAAATGTGTTAAAAATCTGTTTTCATTTTATTTGGATAAACAATACATATCAAGAACAATATTTGAGTTTTGTATTTTAGATAAAGCCTTTAAGAATTATGTTGCTTGCTGTTCGCAATGCGGAAGTACAAGGCGATAAACATTTCATGTAGATGTATAAAGAACTTGAAAATTTGTCTTTCTGACATTGATTTTTAAGGGCAAAGGATACGAAATCTTCATTCTCTTCTATTCGTATTCAAACACGTTACTTTCTCTGCTATTTATTTTTCTTATTTATTCTCAGTCAAGTCCTGATTAGATTAGAGATTTCTTCAACAATTCTTTAAGAAAATTTAGTTTTGTACAAATTTTTTGGCATAAAGTGGCATTTTCGAGATGACATAAAGCTAATAAATTCGATCTGAGGTTCGTGATAAGTCCGCTAATTCGTAATAGTGACATCAGCACAGCTTCTGAACGTTTCCTGGGGGCCACAGCCCATGCCTTTTGTTCCGTCCTCACAAGTGCCCCAGGTATTTCCGGTGCGGTAATGCCACCTAAAAAAAGAACCAATCTTTATATTATTTCAGTTATATATTATTTAATTAATTCTTTCTCGCTAAATTTTTTATCGGATGTTTTTTACATCTTTAATTTTTAAAATTAGACATATTGTTTTTATAATTATGAGTAATTAAGCGTTAATATTTTGCTTGAGATCCATACTTAATAACGTTGAAATTAAACGAGATTTTGTTCTCAATCCCTACCTGATCACGCATTGTTTACATGTGACACCTTTTGGTAGAACCAGCTTGAGAGAGTGATCCCTAGAGCCGTGGACTTTAATGGGGTATTTATAGCCACTACCATCAGCCAATGGCAAGGGATACTTATTGAAGCACACATCGGTTTCTAATTCCTTTCCTGATTTTAGCGGGCAAAGGTGGAATTCAAAGTGACCCAGATGGCTGGCGGTGAGGCGAACGGTCACGTCGATGGTGGAACCTGCCTTGTATCTACGTAAAATGATATATATCCTCTTTTATATAACGTAATTCAATATAACAGTATAATTTAGCATATACAAAAAGAGTACTCCAATTTTAATAGTCTAGCTATCGATGTTCTCTTACACGTTTAGGGGTTGAGATAATCCATGAAACTGAATCACAGAATCATATTTGATTTTGACTGAATAACGTGTTAGAATTGGAAGATAAATTAAAGAGTGTATTAAATAAAAATTTTGCAGCGTTTTTTTTAATTATAAATTTGATTTGTTAGAACGGTATCACTATATGTACGATCTACTCACTTTTGAACGATGACACCTGTCCCATAGATGCCGCCATTTTCATTTGGTCGTGGTCGGGGCAAAGAATAATCGTCGCCGCATTCTCCGCACTTACCGCCATTTTTACCGTGTTGAATCTGGTAGGAAAATATTTATTCTTTTTTAATATAGTCAATTGAGAATTTCTCGTCTCTTTTTTCTTCTAATCAAATTATTTATATTATTATAAAAAACCATTATTTGTTACATATATATTATTATATATAAATTATATATATATATATATATATATATATATATATATATATAAATAAAATTTATTTTATAAGAGATGTGTTTAGTAATATTCGTTAAACAAGATTATATTAAAGCAATAAGATATATCGGAATAAGCAATATCGGAAAGACGTTATATATATTGCCAGTCAGGTCGATTTAAATTACTTTAATTGTTATTCTATATACTGGCGAAAGAAATTTATTAAAGCAATAAGGTTGCAGATTTTTGTTAACATATAGATAGAATTATTAATTTTTTATTGTTTGATATATGAAACGAAAGGATTATGGACAACGAATTATACACATAATTAAAAATGTTGCTGCAAGCAGTTATGCTGATTGAATCGATCAATTAATTGATGATTGATAATCAAATTTATATTTATAGGATAAAATCTAGTTCTTCTCTTCGAGTAAAAAATTTTTTTGTTTTTAAACTGTTTATTTACTTAAATCTATTACATTTTAACATTTTACTGTTAATTTTAACATTAAAATAGCGCGCGAACTATTGATATATTTTAGTAAATTTTACTAACAATTAAGAAAGTGTCAATTAAGATCAAGGAACGTTATTTTTACAAAATTTCGCAACCGGTTTTATAGTCTTCTATACATACACCGTATCCTCCGCAGAAGTGTTCATTGTCAGTGTAGTTGGGTTCTACAGGGAAACCTTTCCTCCATGCACTACTTCTGTTTATAGGGTCAAACATCATCCCGTGCCCAGAAATTTCCTGCAGATTAATGCAGACTACCACCGTCAACACAAATAATTTTGTGAATGTCATTTTGTTGTATCTTTAATAACGAATAAGAGACGAAATTTCGACGCAAATGTTCATTCCATCTACTTTATATACTTATGGAGATTCCCCGATAAGTCGCTTGCACGTAAGAAAGAATTGATAAGAGATGATGAAAGTGATACTTGATAAATTATCTTATCAGATGCAGCGGGTTATATAAAGTAATTGAACGTTTTATTAAACTTTCTTCATTAGATTAGAGTTTAACAACGGATGATTCATGTTAACGTCATTTTTATCGTTTTTGTTATATAAATAGAATAGCAATAATTTTGCTTAGAAAAATTAGATTACTTTTTGTTTTATCTTTCTCGGTAAGGAAGTGATTTTATTATTATATATAATTTTTATATTTACAGGCGTAACTTTATAAATCACTTTTTTATTAAGATGAAGAAAAATTAATTTTAAATCTGAAAAATATGTATATCATGTTTTTGCTTTTCGCCAATTCTGTTCCCTTACAGAAATTTTTTACCGTAAGTGATTACTTACTTATTTTGATTATTAAAAGCACTGTTTTTTATACTTTTAATACTCAAAATAAGTAATTAATCACTAGCCAAATAATCATTTACAGTATTAAATTTTTATAAGGGTTACTCCGTAGCAATTTAATTTATACGTTGCTGATACGAGATATTTGAACTTCGATGACGATAAAGTTGAAAAACAAACGTAATGTAATTACTTAGCTGCAGCTGTTAAAACAATAAATAATTTATTACCGCATTCGATTAATCTTTTTCAAATTTGCGTCACATTTCAGATATTCTATTTTTAAGTGTCAGTAATTTTATTTCAAGTAATATATCATTTTGATAATCTCTTTGTGACAAAGATCAATCGCAGAATGTTTTATAATCAACAAGAGACATGATAATATCTCAACAGCGTCAGCTAAATATCTGATCACACACACATTATAACATTTATTAGTATAAATGTGAGCTCCCAGTTTTAACAATCAATAGAAGCATAATATTTAAGTGTAATAAGTATAATATTTATGTTGAGAATATACATATGTAAAATATTAAGGGTAGAAGAAGCAGGTAATCTAAGACACAAGTAAAAAAATAGCACATTATATTCTTGAAAAACATGTTTACTCTGAAAATTAGAATAACTCTAATGTTAATTTAAAAGAATATAATAATATTAGATTATTATGATATATAAGAATATTATTAAGAATATAGAAACGTTATAATGTAACAATATTAATTTTTGTAAATAAAATTAAGTTTTTTGTATAATAAGAGGTGAGTGAATACTAAAAATTTACAATTTTTGACATCTTAAATTCTTGATTTTTTCTTTTCTCGATGATAGATTTGATAAGTTATCATAATAATGCGCTGAAATCTAACAAATAATAATTGAATTTACTTAAAACCTCGACAGCGCATTTTCAAGACTCGAAATTTGCTAAATATCTATTTAAAAATTGATTTTCTTAATCCAACTAACTATATTACTTCCTTAAATCTTGCTGCTTATGTTTTTCTACGTGCCACTGGTCTAAGTGTTGCTGACAACACGGTTAAAATCGATCCATCAACTATACGTACCTTAGCACTACAAATTTTTCTTTTAAATTTACATGTTTATTCAAGTATTTTTACATTTTTTGATATACTCCCAGTAGATGAAACATTTATTCCAATAGAACTCTCTTCTAATTTGCTATGGAAAGGGAAAGGAGATATTACTAAAGATAATAATTTAAAAAAAAAAGGGAGAGATTCGATATTATATATATATAACTTAGATTTTTATGACATTATCTTCTCTATAATATAAGTGCGATGAAATATTTCACACGTATTAATTCAC
The DNA here is from genome assembly GCF_048541705.1 of Temnothorax americanus. Lineage (NCBI taxonomy): Eukaryota > Metazoa > Arthropoda > Insecta > Hymenoptera > Formicidae > Temnothorax > Temnothorax americanus. The sequence goes on from NW_027509349.1 coordinate 307,275, forward strand.
ACAGAAACTCTTAAAAACCATTGTCTGTATTACAATGTTTGCTTTATACCTTAAAAGTGACAATGTTACCAAATTCATCGGCAACTCTTCTTCATTATTTCTAATTCTTAGTAAAAGTTTTTGTTTAATTTGAACAATTTTATTCACGAAACTTTATTACTTACACGCACTTGATATTCGTATAACTAGATAACAATTCGATAGTTACACTAATAAAATAATTAGACAAACCAGCAATGCCTGGGACCTTTATTATCCACGCGCAACTTCTTTACTTTTTGTCTCCCTTCCTCTTCGTCATGATTGAGAGATTGCATCTTTTTAATAGTATATTAATCCGAGATTCGCAATTAGTGTAATTACAATATTGATATAATATCACTTTTCAGTTTTTTAAATCTGTGGTTGGAAATCGGACGATTGTTACCTACAAACTAAAAGGGATATAATTAATTTATTAAGAAATATCAAATAGTATTTTTAGTATTATATCTTGTCTTATGAAGTAACAAATGATGATTTTAAAAAATTACGCTTACTCATTTATCAAAATACATCGTTTAGAATTTATTCAACAAACATATCGATACAGGTGTGGCTATATTATTCTAATTCAACATTTCTCAATTTAACAAGATAAAATTGTATCGCTGTCTCAGGGCTCATGCACAATGAGAGGAATAAGGAACAAGAAATTAAACTTAGAGAGAATTTATAGTCGCATCTTTTTTCAAGACACGGAATTATCTCTATGTTTAATTCCTTGTTCCTCCTCATTGTCCGCGAGAGCGCTTAGGAACAAATTAACGATCGGTCAAAATTAGTTATGCAAAGTAAATGAGAGATTATTTAGTAAGACACGCCTGCAACTAGGCATTGACAAAATTTAATTTACATAAAAATATAATCCCTGTTTCTCAACTAATTATTGTTACAATTAAAACTTATTTCAAATTGTAATAATCAATATACTGATTTATTTAGCTATAAAAATATATTATTCTAATTAAATGTCAGATCCTCTCTCGTCATTCTTAACATTGATGATAAAACATTTCTACTCACTTTAAGTCTATCTGACACAATATTACTCTTTGTATACAAACGTAGGAAATTCTTACTTTTAATTAATCAAAATAGGCTCCGCAATTAGAACAGCGTTTTGTCCTCAACAGCAGACAGCAGAGTATCCCAACGGGAAAGAAGAGAATCGCACAAAGCAGGCCGAGGCACGTGAAATCATCCTCCATTACGCCTACCTGTTTTTACATAATTTAAATGTTATTAACTTTTGGCTTTAGCATAATCGGCGAAAATGATAATATTCGAGTAACATAAATATTTGCATACTCTGCACGCTGGACAGCCGCCGACTATGATAATTTCTGGAACAAGAATCGCGGTGGAACGTGTAGCACCGTACGATGGAACATGGCTTTCTTGATATCCAGGGTTGATGTTATTGGGATAGTATCCGGGAGGTGGTTGCCAGTGCGTATTCGCTAATGATAAAGATTCATTAGAAACATACAAGATATTAATAATTTACAGGTGAATCACTGTCGCTTTTCCTTTCCTTCTTCGAATAAATATATCTCTTTTTTAAAAAAAAGTTCACTAACTTTTTACTTTTTACAATAAATTTATATAATATAAATCAGTTTTTCTCTCAATAAATTTTTGTAAATACTCTTATCGTTATCGACAATATCTGTTTTGCAAAATAAAAGTGGTACTAGAATTGAAGGTATAATTATATAATTTTTTTATGTAAAAAACTTTAATTCTCTTGGTTCTTTACTTTTTTGACAAGAATGTTCCACTAGATTAGTCGCGTAAGGGAGTAATTTGGAACAAATGTTGAAACTGTATTACTGTACACAAACTAATTAATGAAAGGTAACCAGATAGCACATAGAAAATTGGATAGCAGGAAAATTGGCGCCAACGAAATAAAATCGACAATTTTGCGCGTGAAGCAAAATTCGCGGAGAAAGGAGTACTTTTAAGACAGCACAACCTAACCTAGAAATCGCGACACACACCTGCTGGAGCCGTTGCGACGGAGTACGGCGGTGGCGGTTTTTCGGGCGTTTTCAGCGGCTGCGACTCCATGATCAACTCGTTGTTTCAATTCAATTATATTTAAATAAATACACAACGTGGCACCGTTTGGCAGCGCTAATGACAGCAGTCAGCAATATGACAGCTGATGACAGCATTGACAGCGCTAATGATGACGCGTGTTTCACGTGACGGCTGATATCAAACCTATCGGTTTTTTTTTTTTTGGAAAGCAAGAATGGCGGACAGGCGGACTGTTGTGAACTACACCGAGTTCTACCTACTGCACTTCAAATAAAATACATGTGCGCAATTAGACGTTTGAGAGAAACGGATAAAAGATGAAGGAAAAAAAAAAAGGGTTCAGCTACAAAAAACAAGCTTGAATGTAATAAACTTATATATTGTTATTCGGCACTGTAAAAATCCAAATAAAAAGTGCTCAGTGAGCAGTGAGCACACGTATCTCGCGCATGCGCGCTCCATCTCTCGCGACAACAACCGTGCACGTGACACGTGACGATCTACGGTGCGGTTCGTCAGCTGACGCGCAACCGATAATAAACGACGGATATTCTCGCTTTGCTCGAGAACTTTTTTCGCGAGATTCAATTCGCTTACCAAGACAAACGTATATAATGGCGCTTCATTCCGCAGGGAAGGGTAAACTTTTGGCGGTGATTGGCGACGAGGTGAGCAAACGATAAATGTGAACGATGAAACGTAATGACAATCTGATCAGAGATGGTCTCTCTTATTCGACTCTTTTTTTTTTTTTGTCACAACGTGAGATTTGTTACATTATTTTCAGGATACTTGCGTGGGTTTCTTGCTGGGTGGAGTTGGAGAGATCAATAAGCACCGTCAGCCTAACTTCATGGTCGTCGACAAAAGTATGTATGTCAGTGGCATATTGCAATGGCTTTTGCACACGCGGCAATCAATTATTTTCCGTTATTACTTAAAAGAAGGAGACCGATTAGCTAATCGTCCACTATTTTTTATTGTCTCGCTTCTATATACAAGAAACGTAATAAGCCATGATGTATAATTGTTGTAGAAATTTGTATTAAAATAATGTACCTACAACAGTGTAGATTAACAGCGTGAAATTAACGATTCTTGTAGACACACCCGTGAGTGAAATAGAGGATACTTTTAAGCGATTCGTCAAGCGCGACGACATCGACATCATTCTTATTAATCAGAATGTAAGTAGCTGAGAGGATTGTTTTCATCGGCGATAAAAATTTTTCCGAAAAATTCCCAACATTAAATAATTCAACCATGTTTATGCTGACAAACGCAATTTTATGAAGCATTCGAATAATGTTACATTTCTCAATCTAACGTTCAATACTCTGTCCAGGTAGCGGAAATGATTCGTCATGTAATTGACGGTCATACTCAGCCGATACCCTCTGTATTGGAAATTCCCAGCAAGGATCATCCATATGACGCCAGTAAAGATTCCATCTTGAGACGTGCTAGGGTATGACATGTTTGTTTGCCAAATTGATTACCACATTGTACAACGGCAAAATTGCTGTTCAATTTAACTTGCGGTTAGATCTCATCTTTCTGAAAATCTTATTCGTCAAATTGTTTACAGGGCATGTTCAATCCAGAAGATATTCATTAATATAAATGTGATGTGAACAAGATCACGCCAAATGTGTACAATAAAATAGATTTATTTTTTTGGTTATCGCATTCCACGTGTCTATCTCGGTTATTCGGTAAAAGTTATGTAAAATTGTCGTTAATACACTTTTATGAGTGAAAACTAATAGATAGCTAGTTTTCTCTCGTTATTTAAAAGTATATGTGTTTTTGTGAATATATACATACAATCGTATACATAATTATTAGAAAATAACTGTGAAAAAAATTATAGTTTTAGTTATAAGGATATATACGTAATGACTTTTAATTTAAAATCCAAAATTGTAAACTATTGTTGATTCATCTTATCTCGATACTTCATTACATTAATTAATTGAGTCTAATACTGAAAATTACATCGACATTGAATTACAATAAAATGCAAATGCGTATTTAGCAACTTCGAAAATGAGTTAAAAATTCTATCTTATTTCTACCATCTTCTCAATAATTTTAACAATAATTATAATTCTCCCAGTGAAATAGAAACGGAAGAAAACGATGTGTTCAGTTAGAAGGATGTTAGAAAGTTGGGGATGAATAAGAGATATTTTACAATGCAATCTATTTAATATAATTATATATATTTTTTTGTTGCAATATACTGACATTATCAAAATACAGTTTTTACAATACATAAATACTTAGAAACTTTCTCACACATGAATATTTTGTAAATATTTGATATACAATAGAATAAAAAATTGATCATAAATTAATCGAATATATTAATAATACTGGAGCACACAGAAGAAAACGAAAGACACGCTTTTGGCAATATTAAGAATCATAAAATGCAATTCTCAGATGTATCTTATTCGCAATACAGATCATTTACTGTTCTTTCACTTCACTTTTGTAATCTGTAGATATAAGTATTTGTAGAGAATTTCTCTAGTTGCCTATTATCCTTTAACTTTTAAAACTGTATCTTTTTAGAGAGATTCTTGATATAATATATACTTTTTTCAATTTTGGTATTCATATGTAAAATATAAATAAATATATATATTATGGAGTTTCTTTTTCAAATCTCAAAATTTCTTTGGTAAATGTGTATTCGGTGTACGTTCGTACATTCGACCGAATTTAATTGTAAAATTGCTGCTACTTAATCGATTTCGAGTTCTTCCCTTGCAGACAGAAATAACTTCTGTACAGCGTAAGTAGCTTTAACTGAAAACAAAATAGGAAAATATATAAGTTCATTTTTTCTCAATCTTAATAAATTTCTAGTATCTCTTGTGCTGCTTCGCCACTTTATACTTGTTACTTGCACATAATGGCAATGTTGTTATTCGTGATAACACCATTTCCATTTTGTGGATGCCGTTAAAATTGACCGAAGAGAAAATTCAGAATAAGATTATATGATCCCAATGAATTAAGAGAATATAGAAAAGTTTGATCGTACAAATGTTGAGTAAATTTAGCCAATATTTGTGGGAATTACGAACTGTTAATTTTCTGGAACCACAAAGGTTTCCTTTTCCAAGCAACACCGAAGAAATAGGCGGGTATGCCAGACACGGTGATCAGAATGCCCATACCGACTTCGTATGGTCTTTCGTAGCACGGTACGACAACCAGAAAAGCGCATAACGCTACAAACACTATAGGTATCCATAATGGTACCTGAGGAAAACAATTATTATTGACTTCGATATATAGTTGCTGTTTGATAATTTTATATAAAGCGTGTTACCTTGATTGGTCGTTCCATATCAGGTCTTTTATAACGCAGCCATAAAACTCCAGCTACGGAGAGCATGATGAAGAAAGACTCTACTATACTGCAGTATGTGATCAGTACAAATATATCACCTGTGCACAACATTACGAGAGACAGAATACACTGCAAATGCAAAGAGGATTGAGTTATGATGTACAAAAAAGAAAAGCATTTATTTTAATGTACGATGTAAAAGAGAACATTTATATGACAAAAAATTGACACAATTAGCAGATATAATTAGCATCGTACACACCAGAAATATTAAGGCAGGCGTAGGTGTGAGCCTGGACATGTTGATGTGGCTCAGCACAGAGGGGAAGTGGCCGTTCCTGGCGCCAACAAAACACATTCTGGATGACGTCATAATGTGAACGCTCAACCCTCCGAAAGCGGACACAGCTACCATTACAGGTATTATCCAGGCCATATATCCGAGAAGTCGATTACCGAAAGTCTAAATGAAAAGATTAAATTTTGTACACGTCTGACAATATATCTTGACTGGATGGATTTTTACATATATTGGATAAGAGTATAACTTACCACAGCGATGGCGTTGGAAGCAAGCATAGCAGTCGGAGTTAAAACGGTCAGATAAGCGACATTTGCCATAACATATATTAAGGTGACCAACGGCAGTGATATGTAAATGGCACGTGGTAAATTTCTAACAAGAAATTTTAGTTGTTAATTTTGACAATCGGGAAATGAAATCGATATATTTCGAAGTTTTGACCTGTCTCTTTTCTTCCACGGTATAATAGAAAGATTAATCATCTTTGCCAGATGACACATTGCCAATGCAACTTACACATAAGGATTTTTTAGTTCTTCCGTCATAAAATTCAAATAATTCCATCCCGAGTAAGAAAATATGCCGGAGTAAAAGGCTACAGCGATTTTGCCAGGATCGGTATTTGTGTTATCAAAACTGTTCTTGAAGTTTTCCCTGTGCCCTAATCAACATAACAGACTTCGATTAAAGAACGCTACATCGTTAAAGATTTGCTAAGAAACATACCTAAGCAAAGCCAGACTAATCCAGCTATAATAATAATCACCAATGCTCCAATTTTAGCAAACATAAATATATTTTGCATCTTTGACGTCTCTTTTACATCGTAGCAATTGATGAAAGTGAGTAAGCCTGTGAACACAGTAGATTTTATAAATTATATTATCAATAAAGTCCTCGAGCAATTTAAATTATCTAAATTTAGCTATATTCGTATATAGACGTATAACACATGACACTAAATTCTCACATATGCTCAGCGCAGCGATTAGTCGCACACCGTCATCTGGAGTGGCGCAATTGGGAAAAAATGGTTGTACGACGTACTGAGCAAACGTTAGTCCCATGATAGCATTCGTCGTAGGTCTGTAAATGACAAAAATATGGTTTTTCCACAATGTTTTTCATCAACTGATAAAATCTAATTGGAAATTTACTTACACAAAAATTAAGTTAGCGGCCCATAAATACAAAAATGAAGGCAATGCTCCAAAGGCTTCGTGAATATAAGCATAATCTCCTCCGCTGCGAGGTATGCTAGTACCCAACTCCGCGTAACACAAAGCACCTATCATAGAGAGCAGACCACATAGCACCCATATAATCAGAGATGATCCTACACTACCCACTTCCTGTATTACTCCCTTCGGCGAGATAAAAATGCCTGCAAATACATTCAGTTTAAATATCAATACAAATGTATAAAGACACGAAACATATAAGAGTACGTTGTAGTTAAAAAAAAACTGAAATTTTTATTCATTGAAAATTTATAGATGAAGTATGTACCTGAGCCAAATATAATTCCTAATATAATAGCGACTCCTTCCAAAAGGCCTAATTGCTTTTTCATTTGTATCTTGTCCATTGGTTTTTGCTGATTATCAGATGGCGAGCGAATGAATCCCTCGTCATCTGAATTTATTAGTTGTATCTCTCTTGCAGATTCACCTGATGCTTCTTTCACCATTTTTGCAAAACACAGTGTCTTCACGGAAGATACCAAGGTACTAATTTAAGATTTTCTATTCTTTTTTTAATTATAAATATAATTTAACTGTAAACTTTTCTGTTTTTAATTTTACTACGTGGATCAGTGGATAAAGATTGTCATAAATGATTTATGAGAATTTGATATAGGCGGGATCTCTCGCTTATATCCATTAACTGCATTATCTGAAAGTATGACAGATAATTCTGTAAACTTGTCGTCAGACAGACTAAAATTTGTAAGAAAATTTTATTCATTTTATATACTTGTACTATATATATTTTCCTATAAAATTATATATCAAAATACACAATGCATATAACAAACGAAAATTCTATGCTCAATTCTAAATTAAATCAGCAAATTATAAATCATGTAAAGTTTTAGATTCGCTTAAAGTTTAAAGCTTTAAATTTGAAATATTGTGTATAATCACACGGTGACATGAAGTAACATAACAATATTGTGCAAAAAATAACGTATAAAGTTATTAAAAATGTGATTTATTATAAAAAGTAATTATTTCAATAATGATTGATAATTTCGTGTTCAATAGTCCACTCCTCTTTGTGCAAGGAAAGGCGTTAATAATTAAGTAAAACAAAGCAGTAATTATTATATATAGATAGATTTGCGTAACATAACTTTTACATAACAATAAAAATGCGAGTTTAAAGAAATACATCTTGAAAAGCTAACAAGGCAAGGTAAATAAAGTAAGAAATACGAAAAAGGTACGGTATATTTGAAATTTTTCTAACCTGTGAATATGATCGTGCATTATATCCACTATATTAATTTTCTTTCACTGTACTCGTTATTTGCGAAGTTGAAACTCAAACTGTCACGTTTCTTATCACTGTCACGTGACTTAGTCACATTTGTTCAAATTTACTTCGATAAGCCGTTAACGATCCAATTATGATCTCTCAAAACTCAAAACACGTGTATTAAAGCGTTTTAGGTTAATGTTAATGGGTGCGTTCAGCCGATACTCCGCTAGCCTAGCAATCGTGATACTAAAGGTGCGAATTCATGGGACGCTCGTTTCAGCGTATCGCAAAATCACGTGATTTCGCGCTGACGCTAGCGTCAAGCAAAGAAAGCTGGATTTTCTCAGCTTTAGCAGAGAGAAGGATGAGACTGATGAGAGGCGCAATGACGGCGATTTTCTTGGGACGCTTTTGCAGGCCGTACAGTAGCGCCACACATCCACTTTCAGGAATTGGAACTACGAGGAACACTTTTCGATGCTGCGATTTATATATATATAAATATATATATATATATAAATATATATATATATATATATATATATATATATAAATTGCAAATATAATTAAATAAATATTAATAAACATAAAATTTAAAATTTGTAAGGATAATATATAAATACTTAAGTAGCACCTATGCGTTTCAAATGTCCACTCGAGAAACGTTAAAGTAAATGTTTAATTATTTTTGGGTTCGGAGAATCTATAATAGATTCTCAAATGTGAAATTTGACCAGAGACAGTACATAAAGTCTTACGGCAAAAATTTGTCACTCGCTGTTCTATACATCACACATTGCAAGCCACATAAAAAATAAATAAATAAATGAATAATAAATATTGAAGTGAAATGAACTTTTAGTGAAGTAAACTAATTATTTAGTCGAAGAGCTGACGACACTTTTGGCCAAGTGATTTTGTAAAATATCCTGAGTGACCAATTAATTATTATCAATATCCGATAAAAATTGAAACTTATACTATGATTTGAAAATCTGTTTTTTTTTCACCTGCGTACTTCAAATGAACGATTCGATTAAGTAAAGACAGAAGAGTTGTCTAACGAGTGACAACAGGATTTCTTACACGCTTAGCCCTCTAAGGGCGGTATTCATAGTCGGATCTTAATTTAAGATCGTCTCAAGTACGATTTTAAGATGTTATGAACCAATCACAGAGCCGTATTAGCATCTTAAGATATTACTTAAGACGGTCTTGAAATAAGATCTGATTATGAATACCGGCCTAAGCGTGGCCTTTTTTTTTTTTTTTTTTTTTTTTTTTTGTAGGAAAAACTCATCATGAGTACCGCCGCCCCCCAAGAGGTGCAGACGGGTATGCCGGACTCCTACCGGCTAAAAAACCTACACGGTCTAAGGCCCAGTTCAACAGTGGCCAGTTAGCTTAACTAGTAGTTAACTCTCACTCTCCGTCTTTATCTAACCTTTGAGTTAAAAAGAGACAGAAAGTGAGAGTTAACTACTAGTTAAGCTAACTGGCCACTGTTGAACTGGGCCTAACGAGTGACCGAAGGATTTATGGTTACACGACAGTTTCCCGAAAAGTAGAGGGGATAATGTTGGTACCAACGAAAATCCCTAAGGGCGTCGTAATAATTTCTACGGGTTAGCAACACTGTTGAAGTAGTATAGCTGTCAGTTTGCGTAACTTTTTTGACATTTTGACATATAATGTGCACGCGTGTATAATAAATATGTTACGACTGTAATAGTTTATAAATGTAAATGTAAAATACATTGTGGCACTTAAATAAAATAAAATTAAATAAAAATAACAAAAAACAAAGTGCATAGAGGATAAACGAGGTAAAAAATTATAAATAAATTATTATTATTATTATTATTAGTAATTAATATTTTTTAATTTTTTCAATGTTTTTCGATAAATATCACTCATATAGTTGTAGCATCGTTCTTCGCACTCTGGAATCAGTTTGCCATTATCTTCAACTGCCGAATCAGCCCCCACTAAGCGTGATGTCTGACAAATGACAGGCAAATTTATTACACGCTTGACCCCCATCAAGCGTGGTGTCTGACGAATGACAAGTCGATTTATTACACGTTTAGCCCCCACTAAGCGTGATGTCTGACGAGTGACAGGTAGATTTATTACACGCTTGACCCCCATCAAGCGTGGTGTCTGACGAATGACAAGTCGATTTATTACACGTTTAGCCCCCACTAAGCGTGATGTCTGACGAGTGACAGGTAGATTTATTACACGCTTGGCCCCCACCAAGCGTGATGTCTGACGAGTGACAGGTAGATTTATTACACGCTTGGCCATTCGGCAGTTGAAGATAATGGCAAACTGATTCCAGAGTGCGAAGAACGATGCTACAACTATATGAGTGATATATTTATCGAAAAACATTGAAAAAATTAAAAAATATTAATTACTAATAATAATAATAATAATAATAATAATTTATTTATAATTTTTTTACCTCGTTATCCTCTATGCACTTTGTTTTTTGTTATTTTTATTTAATTTTATTTTATTTAAGTGCCACAATGTATTTACATTTACATTTATAAACTATTACAGTCGTAACATATTTATTATACACGCGTGCACATTATATGTCAAAATGTCAAAAAAGTTACGCAAACTGACAGCTATACTATTTCAACAGTGTTGCTAACCCGTAGAAATTATTACGACGCTCTTAGGGATTTTCGTTGGTACCAACATTATCCCCTCTACTTTTCGGGAAACTGTCGTGTAACCCAAAAAAGTTACGCAAACTGACAGCTATACTACTTCAACAGTGTTGCTAACCCGAAGAAATTATTACGACGCCCTTAGGGATTTTCGTTGGTACCAACATTATCCCCTTTACTTTTCGAGAAACTGTCGTGTAACCGGATTTATTACACGCTTGGCCCTCACCAAGCGTGATGTCTGACAAATGACAGGCAGATTTATTACACGCTTGACCCCCACTAAGCGTGATGTCTGACGAGTGACAGGTAGATTTATTACACGCTTGGCCCCCACCAAGCGTGATGTCTGACGAGTGACAGGTAGATTTATTACACGCTTGGCCCCCACCAAGCGTGATGTCTGACAAATGACAGGCAGACGCGATTTCTTTAACGCCTAACTTCTTTTCTATCGCGGTGCGGTGTGCCCCGTTCCGATGGGACAACGCGACGCGATTTCTTTAACGCCTAACTTTTTTTCTATCGCGGTGCGGTGTGTCCCGTTCCGAAGAGACAACGCGACGCGATTTTTTAAACGCCTAACTTTTTTATTAAAAAAAAAAGAAGGTATTCCCGAAAACACTACGATTTTGAACGGCACTTTCGAAAGCGCGACGCGACAAGCCGTTTTTATACGATCGGCAGCGAAGTGCAATGGGTTCCCTTTGGCTTCCCCGTCGTCAGAGTGCAGAGTTCTTATTATGAAACTTTTCGGAATGAATTCCGATCAGAATTCATTTTGAAAAGTTCCATAATATGTACCCTTAACACCTCGAGGTACTGAACCTTTCCACCATCGGCAAGGTCGTACCCAGTGGGAGAGGATTTTATATCATGGCAAAGGCCGTGTATTTTTCGGTAATCAAGAAATGATTACCGAATGCACGTACATGAGGCGCCGCTGTTATAAGACAATTATCGTTCGAAAATTATACATCGCTACGGAAAGACAATTTCCGCGCGATATTTAATACGACAAGCGTGTAAAAAGTTTGTAAAAAAATTTTATTTTGCGTTCTATGAATATTGCGTTATACATATAAATATCTCAATGATATCTCGCAAAAAATTAAAATTTATAATGTAGACGAAATTAAAAAATGAATAATGACAATTTTCTCAAAAAACCGACCGCGAAAACACAAAGATGCGTTATTATGCATGTTGTTCATGCGGTACGCATCTCGAAAATATATCAAGTAAGATACAGAATAAAATGACGTGAGATCCGAGAAAAAGAAACTTCCCGTACAATTATTATTATAATTAAATATTATAATTAATCAATAACCGCATTGTTATAATTAAATAATATATGCAAATCTTTATTTTACGATTATCAATATAAATGTATCTCGTTATATTTTTCACTTTCTATCAAAATTATTTTGATACATTATATATATTAATAATATATAATGTAGTCATATATTATTGCAAAACTGAATAAGTGTACTATATCATATCAATTCTAAAATAATTTAAAAATTTTTAACGTTTCTCGACAGAATATTTAGAATCTCACGTCATGCTACTTGACTTTATCTAGCATAAATTTTTCAATAAAAAATAGATGGATAGGCTACAAAAAATTAGGGTATAATCGATGTTATGTTCAAGTAAATTTTAGTAATAAATAATTGTCACATTTTCTACTCTCTAAATTTCTTGGAGTAGAAATACTGCCACTCCAGTGAGATTTCACTCTTTTGGAGTGAAATCTTAATCCAAAAGAGTGAAATCTCACTGGAGTGGCAGTATTCCCACTCCAAGAAATTTAGAGAGTATCAAATAAATTCTAAAGATATCTATATATATTGCTTCTTCGCATCGATTTACATAATATTTGATCTTGGTTAAATATATAGGTATGGAAAGGAATATATATAATATATATAATATATATATAAATGGATATATATAAAAATAAAACACATCCTAAAACTATAACTCGTAATTTGTTCCTATCTACAAATATTTCTTTCTTGTAACATCTAACACAATATTTTACTTATTCTTATCTCTTTTATATGAAAAAGTGTTACGAAAATAATTCTTTAAAAAAATCTAAAAAAAATTTTGTATTTAAAAAATCATTACTTTTATATATTATTAGAATATTATTTTACTTTTTCTTTTGTGTCTAAAATATTACTAACTCTAGTTTTAAGTAAAATTGATATCAATATACTAAAATTTCCAAAATTTAATTTATTATGTAAATTTTATTTAAACAATTTTATTTAAAAGTCATTTATATAGAAGACAGTTTTGTTAACATAATTTGACGAGCTCTTCGCGAGCTCGGTGCGCGCGAAGTGTGCGAGTATTTCCGCAAGCACACTGGCACAATAAATCAATAACAATCAGTAAATACAACGATAAACAAAAATGATACCAAGATTAAATATATGCCATAATCAGTTTTAGCCCGTCCATTTTAAGGCAATGAATCTACGAAATGTAATATTTTCACACTATAAATTATTGTATGTACGTTGACACGTACCGAGATATATTTTTGCTCTATATTTAATTATTCGTAGATTCGTTACCTCAATGAAAAAAATGTCTCATTGACTCACCGATTCGATGCGCAACGGGCGGAGTTATGCAGCCACGTAGCTACGGCAATACTATAACATACAAACGAAAAATTTAAATTAAAAAAGCGCTCAAAATTATTAACATTTGAAAAGTTAATTCTTACGCGTCTCTAAATTCGTCTTTCAATAAAATATTTAACAATACAATTATCTGTTTATCGAAACAGATCTTTACGGGAATAAAATTTTAGATAACAAATTCTCTTTCTTTAATTACTTTTAACTTAAATACTTTTAACATTAAATTAAACACGTCGATTAAATAGAAACACATTATTAATTTTATGTAGCTAAAAGATGATACTTACCCCAAGGTTGCTCCGCCGGTGCCCGATGCCTCTCTCAGGCTTCCTCCTCCTCTCAGAACGTCAGGCTCTCTTTCCTTTCCTCCTTCTCCTCTCAACGCACAGGACACTCGCGAGAAACACTCGCGGATAATAAACTACACGCGCGCGCGGACTACGTATCAATAAAAGCCTTTCTCGCGCGATACTTTTACGGCACTCCCGTTTAGAAAAGTCCTTTAGTCCGCGTACCGTTCGGCACTCCCGAAGCAAACTCGACGAACCGGCTGCGGTTCGTTTATTCAATCAAATCGGCGGACGCGAGGGTACGTTAGCTTCTCCGTCTTTAGATTTTTATCCAAGCGGAACAAGTGTTTTGCTTGGGTAAAATCCTCGTACTGGGTACTGAGCATTCCCACCTCGCCAAGGTCGTACCCATGGGAAGGAAGTATACTTTACTTTGTAATATGAAAGCAGGCTAGGTAACAATTTTTCGTGCAAATTTGAAGGATTCGCGACGCCGCGGCCGCGTGCTCCGCGTCGTACCGCGTATTCATCGCCGCGCGGCGCGTTACGTTAATGCGACACGAAATGTTCCGAGGTGTCGGCAACTTGACGCGATACTACGTCGAGCGGACGGTTAATAAAGACGCGCACTTGGTTAATCGAAGATACATACGCTATTGAAATTAAATATTGCACGCACAAAATCTCGCGAAAGCAAAACTGCGTTATCGATATGTATGACGACGAAGAATCGTGACTGCCGAGCGTTAAACGCGACGCGAGATATACGGAGATTATGAACGGGCACTCACGGACGGGCGCGATGTATCACGGCGTTCCGTTGCTCGAATCACTCGATACGGACACTATCGCTCACTACACTCAGCTCTCTTTTTCCCTACGAAGAGAATCATATCGGAGACAAATCACACGACGGTCGACGCGACAATTTCCGGCACAGCGTTCAAAGCGCGACACGAGATACACATTCGCGATTCGCGAGTCCCAGATATGGCGGGACGAGCGATTATCACCCGCGAATATCACAGCGAAACTGCGTCGTTCACAAATCACAATTGCCGTACATACCTTCGCCTCGACGTCTCGAGCGAGCACGTCGCGCGACACGTTCATTTCGACGAACACTTGATATGCGCACTTGTAAATTGTTGAACACGCACAGCGCGTACTCGCGGCCCGCGGAACGAGGAAGCAGGAATGCCAATCACCGAAACGAGCGCGTTCAGAAAACAGCACGAATAAGCACAGTGACGTCGGTGACGAGCGCGCGCGGAGGGAGCACAAACATTTCCTACCTGTGCGAACGTCCTCGGGAGAACGATAATAACTGAGTCACTCGCGCAGGTAACGCTACTCCGAGCGTTGACGGAAACAAGTGACAAGTCCGCTCGTCGTCAAAAACAACGTCGAAAACGCGCCGATCTTCGAGGTACGGAGCTTTCGAGTTCAACGGTCGCGCCGCTAGTACAGTTTGGTACGGACTGCGCGCGCGGTGCCTACGCCGTATCGATCCGCCGCGCCGCGCCGCGCCGCGCCGGCGTATGACGTCACGCCGCCCCTCCTACGCGGCACGACGCGGCAGGGGCACGACGCGCGCGGCCGCGGCCGGTTAAAAAATACCGAAAACTTTCAACGAACGATAAGAGATCAACGTATGCCGAATTTTTCGTTAACTTTCACAGGTTTAACTGGCTGTATTCTACGTTCTGTCTCGGTGCGACGCGACGGTGGCTGTTTAATCGGAACAGATATTTTTGCGCGATTTATCTATATTTAATAAATATAATATTGTAATTGTGTGTGTACAAATATAAAAGAGTTTTATCTATAATTTTACATACGTATTTCCAATATATGTATAAATTTTAATATATATTTCATATACATGCATATTCGCGCGGGAATCGAGGAATGGAACGTACAATTCTAACCATCATTTTTTGCCGCGATATATATTTCGTACAAAATCTTTCGTTAAAGTTGCTTAAATTTTAGTACAGATATGTATAGAATTTCGTGGCGGAATTTGGGATAGAGTTCTGTTTATAATTTTGTGTACCGTATATTGCGAGAGAAATCTATATAAACTTCAAATATATATATATATATATCTATATTAAAATATACACACGCACATTGGAGTACGCATGAAAATTCCTCTTTCTTGATTAAAGAGGCAATTTTTGTAAATTAATATTAATTGATACTAATATAAATTTTAATTTATATATTAGTATCAATTAATATATTATTTAATTTAATATTTTTATATATTATTTAAATAAAAAATAAACTTATAGGTATTATTTAAGTTATTATATATTTTATTATAAAAATATAATTTATAAATTATTTATAAATTAATTTTATAGAATTATTCCTTGGTAGATTTTTTCCAAGTGAAACAAGCTGGGCAACTGTCGCGCGTAGCCGACCAATCAAAAGCGCTTCTGTTTCGCGGAAGTGGGCGAGGTCATGATGTAATAAGAACATCATGGCAGAGAGAAGGATGAGAGGCGCAATGACGGCGATTTTCTTGGGACGCTTTTGCAGGCCGTACAGTAGCGCCACACATCCACTTTCAGGAATTGGAACATTGGAACTACGAGTCACATCCACTTTTCGATGCTGTCGATGAGAATTTGGTTCATGTCCGTGCTATGTATACATCCACTTTTCGATATTGTCGGTCTTTGGTGGTTCGTGTTGTCATAAACCACCAAAGACTGACAATGGCGACAATATCGTCACATATCGTGTTGACACAAACCACCAAAGACCGACAATATCGAAAAATGGATGTATACATAGCACGGACATGAACCAAATTCTCATCGACAGCATCGAAAAGTGGATGTGACTCGTAGTTCCAATTTCTGAAAGTGGATGTGTGGCGCTACTGTACGGCCTGCAAAAGCGTCCCAAGAAAATCGCCGTCATTGCGCCTCTCATCCTTCTCTCTGGATTTAAGGTGCGAATTCATGGGACGCTCGTTTCAGCGTATCGCGAAATCACGTGATTTCGCGCTGACGCTAGCGTCAAGCAAAGAAAGCTGGATTTTCTCAGCTTTAGCGTCAAAGCCAAAGCAGCGCGAAGACGCCGAAATTTTGACGCTGTTTTCCTTTTCATGAATTTCAATTGACGCCGACGTCACGTGTGGTCATGCGACCTTCTTGCCGCTGAAAATGAGCGTCGAGCGTCAGCATGAAAAGGCACCTTAATTCTTTAATATGATTGGATTTTGCCTTTGCGAATGGACCAATCAGTGGCAAGCTACTTTTCTCTGAAATTAAGCCCGCGCAAATCTGTAGCGTAGGCGAATATTTGACATTTTTTTTTTATTAAGCTATTGAATTCATAAATAAGCTTGGCATGCATATTTAATTGGATTTAAATAACATTCACGAACTTTTACAGATTTCTATATTTTATAATTTAAATGTTAGAAGTCATTTTGTACATTTTGTTCCACAACTGTCGATATAAATGCAACTGCACCGAGAAAAGAAATATTTAGATCTAAAAAAAATATTTATTTAGATTGCTGCCACACACAAGAGCTTATTTACTTTAACAAATTAATAAACGGCGAATACGATTGGCTAGCGAGTCGAGCCCCCAGATCCGGCCAATCACGTTCGGCCGCTCCGAGCCGCCGCGCCGGCGCCGGCGCGGCGAGCCGGGCGCCGCGGGCGACGGCTGCGCGACCGGCGACCGTTGAATTGAACTATTAAACTTGAAAGCAGCGTACGCGTTCAAAGTCGCTGCGCGGCCGATTGTTTTTGCCGGTGAGCGGCTTTGCCACTTGTTCCCGTCAAGGCTCGGAGTATCATCACCTGCGGAAGTCACTCAGCTATCGTTCTCCAGATGAATTTATTCGCACAGGTAGGAAATGTTTGTGCTCCGCGCGCCCGTCGCCGTGCCGTGTTAGAGTTGGTTTATAATAGCCGTAACCGTTGATTTAAGCCGTAATCTTTAAGAAATTGACCAATCACAGTCGAATGTGAGAAGAATAATCGACTGTGATTGGTCAATTTCTTAAAGATTACGGCTTAAATCAACGGTTACGGCTATTATAAACCAACCCTTATTCGGAACGAACGCGCTTGTTTCTGCGATTGGCACTCCTGCTTCTCGTTCCGCGGGCCGCGGGACGGGAATAATCGCCTAATACGAGTAATACGCGAGTACGTGCCGTACGCGTTCAAATAATTTGCGAGTGTATTTAAGTGTGATTTGCCGGAATATGAACGTATCGCGCGCGAATCGCTCGATCGAGACGGAGACGTTTTGCCGCGCGCCGTCGAGGTGGAGATGTCGAGGCAAAGTCGGCGACGAAGGTATATACATATACGCCGGCAATAATTGCGAACGATTTACTTTCGTCGTGGGTACGACCTTGATGGCGAGGTGGGAAGGCTCACAATCGGTACCCCGAAAATGTTACCCAAGCAAAACTCTTGTTCCGCTTGGATAAAAATCCAAAGACGGGGAAGCTAACGTACCCTCGTCCGCCGATTTGACTGATGAATATAAACGAACCGCAGCCGGTTCGTCGCGTTTGCTTCGGGAGTGCCGTTCAAGTAATCGGACTAAAGAACTTTTTCAAAGCCCATTTGAAGAATATTACGGCATATACTTGACGGAATATTCTTTTCGTGGAGTTTTTAAACGGGAGTGTTCTACCAGTATCGCGCGAAAGACATTTTATTGATAATTAATTAGTCCACGCGCGACGTAGTTTATTATCCGGGAGTGTTTCTCGCGAGTGTCCCGTGCGGTGGGAGGAGAAGAAGCAGAAGGAGGCCTGGCGTCTTGAGAGGATGAGGAGGAGGTCCGAGGGAGACATCGGGCACCGGCGGAGCAACTTTGGGGTAAGTATCATCTTTTATCTGCATATAATTAATAGTTTTTATAATTATTAGTTTTATTCAGATCGTTTTATTTCGATAAACTATATAAAAATTTAATAAAAATAATTAGAGAAAGATTAATTATTTAAAATTTTATAGAAATTCATTTTTGTAAATATTTTTTCCGGAAAATAGATAAGATTATATCTATCGGTAAATCTAATTAAATGACGAATTAGATTTAATCGCGATATCAGCGCGTAAGAATTATGTGTATCTTTTGAGAAACATTGATTATTTTCAGCGTCTCTTTAATTTAAATCTTTCGTTTTTGTTACAGCAGTATCATCGTAGCTACGTGGCTGACGTATTCCGCCCGTTGCGCATCGGATCGGTGAGTGACGAATTTTTTATAATGGTATGGGGTAACGAATTTGCGAGACCAATATTAGATATATTTATGTATTGTATCCATATAATAGTACTATATTAGATAAATGCGGACTTCTCACAGATTCGTTGCCCTAAAATGGATAGACTAGATCAGACTAGGCTGAATAATTAATCCTGGAGCATCATTATTTATCAATTTATTGTGCTTACGGGAGAATGCACCCATAAGCACATACATTATGTCGGTGCATTATTTGTTAATGCATCTAATGTTCTTTGCATCGCAGAACACACGAAATCTACCAGTCGCGTGAAATTTGTAAGCAAGTTATTTAAATTTGATAAATATATATTCTGTTATCAAGTATAAAATGATATTAGTTATATGATCTTTTTTGTACAATACTATTTAATTATTCAATTCAATTATTTAAATTTATGACATTTAATTACATTTTTCAAGTTTGTTTTAAAAATTATTAAGAACCGTAGACAAAGAACTAAGGTAAAATTTCACAAAATAAAGAATTACATTTTTTGGATATAAGATTTTACTTAAGTTTTTTTATGACTTTTATTTTTTGTGCAGAATAAAAATTTTAAAGACATATACTTTTTATATTACAATTTAAATAAATAAAAAATAATTTTTTTATAGATAGACAATAATAGATAGTTTAATTACAATTGAAGAATTAAAAAATATTAAAAGATATAGATATCTGTATACACACAGGGTACAGAGAGGTTTAACAAAATAAAATAAATTAACCGATTATACAGATAAGAAAAATTTTGATACCACAATTAAAAATGTGTTTCTTCATTTTCTTCTCTCTCTCTCTCTCTCTCTCTCTCTCTCTCTCTCTCTCTCTCTCTCTCTCTCTCTCTCTTCCTATCCCATATATTCCGCCAGGATTAAATATTACATAAATTGGTGTAAGGAAGCAAAATGTATTAATAAATTCAATATGCATGTATTACAAATGAAAAAGACCGAAAGATATTTTAATTTGCGTTGCATATATATTCTACACAAATCTTATTACATATAGATTACACTAAGAAGCATAAGTGTTAATCGTACTTATTTTTATTGTATATATATATATATATGTATAATGCGCCGATTTTATCCTAATCTTTTATAGTTTATCCATGTAGCTTGGTCTATTTGGAGCTTTGTATAAACAAAGCAAAATAAAATAATAACGTGAGATCCAGTGAATATTTTGTCGCGGGACAGAGTCATTTTTTATTGTAGAATTATCTCAAAGTTGATATCAATTATATTACATTAAAATGCATAATATAATCGTAGATATGTATTTCTGATAAGTCATATACTAAATATAATTTTGATAACAATTTGCATTATAATAACGAAATATTTATACGTATAGATATGTATATGAAAGTTTGTAAAGATAAATATGTTACATGCGCGAGAACTTGATAAATTCGTTATATTGATTGCGATACTAATTGTGTGGAAAAATCATTGTTCCCTTTGGATCTCACGTCATTCAGTCTGAATATCTCACTTGATATCTAAAGTGAGATTAAGTAACGATTGGTGATTCGGTTCGCGGTTCGGTTCGCGATTCGGTTTATACTAAACATTGTTTGTCCATTCATTAATAAATAATTGATTGATCGAGTCATTAATTCATTTTTAAATTTCTGTTGTGTGTCTCGCGTTTCTACGTTACACTATTGAAATCCAGATATTTGCGACCGATTGCGAGATATAATCGCGACGATTTGTATTAGAACGCGATTAACATAAAATTCTTCCATTTCTTGATGATATATAATTCTGTTTTACTTTCTATTCTTGCTATAATTCTTAGACGAATAAATTAATTATGCATATCCTTGTTTTAAAAAATTTGATTCGTGTGCATAGATGTAATTTACAGATTATATAGATTGCATCTATGCATACGAGTCAATATCTTAAGAAATTTAACTTACGCTACTATGGCTTTGACCCCTCCATATATGTTATCGTATATATTTGTATACAACTATAATAATTTGTAATAAATAGAGATATATCTATAGAATCAGAAATTGTAAATATTTCTATATTATCTGTATTTTATTTCGACTTATAAAAATTACAGATCCGATTCTATATTTTATTACAAATTATAGACTATATTTTTTATATTTTATATATGTATATTAAAATACGTATATGCAATTATATTCAAATATATAAACATACATATTATTTTTCCACCCATTCTTCATTAATAGCTGATATAATTTTGACGTTGTCCATCATTGTGACGTGAGTACCTTCCACGTAATGAATTTGCACTTTACCTTCGGTAATCTAAAAATAATTTTTTTTTGTTATAAAGTTATCTTTAAAATTTTAGAATCTTATTTTAAATATCTCTATTCGAGTCAAATTTACTTTATGTAAACCATAATCCTCTTCAGTCAAAAAGATCATTGGGAGAGTAGGTTTCAACAATGTTATAGATGATTTAAGGCGTGGTAATGAAGATACATCATAATTCTGTAAAGCGATTATATGATTGTATATTGTCGAACACCCAATATCTTGATTTTCAGTGGTCAATGCATTTGATTCTTTCGGAAAGTAAGCGTGGAATATTTCTAATTTCTCTTCCCATGTGTTACATTTATCCAGCTCTAAAACAAGCTACAAATCACAATATATTAGCATTTTGTGCAATTAATGAGAAACATGCTAAACTAAAAACACTATCTGCATTTCAACAGCAATATGAAATAGTACAATTTTCGAAATGTTGGCAAAATTTTTCGATATTTTCGTTTTTTTTATTACTAATTTCTAAAATTCTTTCCATAATCATATATTCGTTTATTATGTCCTCTATCTCTAAAATTATTGCTATTATTTAATTATCATTTTTATACGTCTTTGGATATATTAAAAAACATTACAATTATTGCAAATTTATTATTAATTTTGCTTATTCAACGGTATAATCTGTAGTCTATATATTTTACACACACACACACACACGCACACACACACACACACACACACACACACACACACACACACACACACACACACACACACACACACACACACACACACACACACACACACACACACACACACACACACACACACACACACACACACACACACACACGCGCGCGCGCGCGCGCGCACGCACGCAAACACACTATATAAAATCTTAAAGAATAATATTTATGTTATGATGTTATAAGTTATTTTATGTGTATGATCTCATCTTATATCCCGGTAAAATATATTATATAAAATAAAATATGTCCATATGTGTCCACGTGTGTCAATATAATATATTATTTTTTCTCTTGTATAATGGTTATACAAGAGAAAAAAAAACAGTATGGACATATATGGACATATTTTATGTAATATTTTATATAACATTATATGATTATATATTCTTAGATGTTTTTATATACAAAAAAAATTTTTTACCGGGTTTTTTTTTTAATTTATTTATAACTTTATATAAATTTTTTTAAATAAATTAAGATCACATATATAATATATTTTGCAATAAAAACTCAAAGTACATTTTCCATAATTTACTAACCATTTTCTGGTTAACTGCAGTGTACATTTCCAACACGGAAAGTAATATCATATTTTGTAATTCATGTTGCAAAATGCAGGGCAAATATTGATTAAGCCACAATTTCATTTGATCAGGGGCTCCATCTATCAGTATTAACCGTCCTGAGAAATCATTAGCTTCTAATAATCTTGCTAATTCGATGGCAATTAAGGATCCAAATGAATAACCCACTATTAAAAATTCCTTTTGATCTTTCATTTTCTTTAATATGTGCTAAGAAAATAAATATGAATGTATATATAAGCTATAGTAATATATAAAAGACTTGTAGTTGTTAGATATTATTATACTTATATATGCATCTATGTATATACATATACATATATAAATTAATTATTAAATAATGAAAAATAAAGTAAAAAGTTTAAATAAATTGCGACTTCGTACAGGCAGGAAATAAGCGGCTAATTTCATCACTGAATGACTTTGACCTGAACTTTGAATATTATGTTGCAAACACTGAAGATTGCAAACAATTGAAGATTTAATTCCTGATGCTATTGATTTATATACGCTTGAAGATCCTTCGATTCCTGGTATGAGAAATACATTGTCCCCATCAACCTCCTTTTTTGTAGCAAGTTCTATAAGAATATTTGCAACAAAGTCTGAGTTGGTTATTTTTCGAATCAGCATGTCCAAACCTCCCTTATTTTTTGTATAAATTTTATTTATGTCGTCCGTTGTTTTCAGCTCGACTGTATCTGTCATTTGTTTGAGTTTAGCGAAAGTAAGATTTCGGATATCTTGCGCCGTTAAAAAGACATCGAACTCTCTTTCTAATGTCTGCTTAATTTCTACTGCCATCATTGAATCCATACCCACCTCGGCCAGAGATATGTTTTGTGCTATTGTGTGTACATTTTTCAATCCTATTTCAAATTAAATTAAAAATTAAGAATAAATTTTTTATGTTATTCTGTGTAATATCTTTTAAAATAGTATACTAATGATATACTTTCTATAAATACTTCAGGAATTTTTATTATATTAGCTGCTTAAAAAATTGCTTACCCATGATATGAACAATTGTTTCATAAATATTCATTGATCCACTGATATTTGCACCTTTTTCAGCAACAACCATACTGCTTACAACAGGTCGATCTTGTAACAGAAATACTTCTAATGTCTCCAAACATGAAGATATTCGTTGTTGCAATGTACCTCCAATAACCAATTCCTTATTTTCTTCTTGCCTATCTGCCACGAGTCCGACATCACCAACAGCACCCCATTGTATCGCTAAACCGTGCAATCCTTCTTCCATCCTTTTCTCACAGATTCTCTCCATTACGGAATTAGCCATCCCATAATTTGTCTGGCCTGCGTTTCCTCTTCCACACGACACGGAGGAAAAAACGACAAAATGTCGAAGTTGCAGACAAATCTTTCTCGACAATTCGTCCATTTTTTTGTCATCCATGCTTTTGATTTGAATGAATCCTCGAACGTTTGAGGTGATTGATTTTGAAATATACAATCTTTTAAAACAACTGCAAGATTAAATATGGCATCCACTGGTGCTCTTTCTTCAGCAAATTTTAATAGGGATTCACAATCTTCATGTTTCAAAGTATCATCGACAGTAACGATCTGTACATCCACACCGTTAGATCTCCATAGCTTTACTCTTGATTGCTGATAACCTGTTTTAATCTCGGTTCGTGATGTCAAAACCAGATTTTTTGCACCTCGAAGAGTCAACCAGTTTGCTAATTCTAAACCAAAACCGCCTAGTCCACCCAAAATGACGTAACATTTATGTTCCAAACAATAATATTGCGGGTGAACAAGTAGAGGAGCATCCAAAGGCTCATTTTCTTCCTGAACCTTTATTATTATCTATAAACAATCAGTCAATTAAAATACAATATTACTATAAAGCAAAACATAATAAAAGTTTTATTTTTTTTTCTTAAATATTAATATTATTTTGTATTTTATTATTAATTTTAATTGCATTTTATGATTTAATTTTGTTATTACAAGGAATAACATTTATTTATAATACTTAAGATAGGAGCAAACACACAAAACTACGTTACTCTTTAATAATAATAAAGGATGTCGAAACGTTACTCATTAATGTAAATTATATTAATGTAAACATAATTTTGTCAATAATATCTCTAAAAAAAATAGTCAATAAATCATAATTTAGCAAATTTAATTTAACTAAACATTTGTTACTATCTTTACGACATTAATTAAATTAAAAGAATGTTCCACATGACTTAATAATTAATATAATTAATTATTTCTATATCTCAAAATGATCGTACTTTGCCAATATGTGTTCCAGTGGCCATATATCTAAATGCAGCTTCTACCTCATTTCTTTTAAAGACTGTTCTACTTAGCGGTTTAATAATGCCTTTTTTTAAACTTTCTCCGATTCCTTTCCACACTTTTATCTTTCGTTCTGAATGTTCAAAAAAGAATCTGTCTAATAAAATAGCATAGAAACTGATGCCTTTAGAGAAGGCAGATGTGTCCAACGGATTATTAGAAACCATATCAAATTTTCCAATTTCTAGAAAACGGCCACCATTGGCTAAGCAGCGAACAGATGCTTGCAATTTCTCTTCGGCTAAGGAATTTAACACGATATCCACCCCACGACCTCCTGTACGCTGCATAATCATTTGCTCAAAGCTTGTATCCCGAGAGTTTCCGATATGATCTTCGGGAATAGAGGGAAACGTTTCTCTTATAAATTGCCGTTTCTCGACAGTTCCAACTGTCGTAAACACTTCGCAACCTTCGTGAAGCGCAAGATGGAGCGCAGCTTGGCCAATGCCTCCAGTACCAGAATGGATCAAGACTTTGTCTTCTTTTTTCATTTTACCATTCATATACAAGGCATAATAGCACGTGCTGTATACACACGGAACCGTTGCTGCGTCTTCCATTGTCCATTCGTCGGGTACATTCCAACTGAGATATTTATCGGGCACGCATATGTTCGTTATTCCTCTAAACATAACAATTTTTAGAAGCATATAATTTTGTGTTATATCTGACGTACTTTTCACATAAATAAAATTTAATTTGATACATTTTTAATTAAATATTAAATTTATACTAATAAACATAAATAGTTTTCTTAATTAAGTGAATATTGATAGAAACATTCATCATTTTACCCATATGAGGACATTCCCATTAATCTCTGTCCATGTATATCGAATCCAACATATTCCAAGCCGAGTATATCAGATGAATTGTTAAAATATAATGCCATAGTTTGGATTTTACCAGTAGCCAACATAATATCTTTAAAATTTAGAGGCGCATAAATTACATTAACGAGATCTTCACGCTTAATGTGAGAAGGTATATGGTATTGCATCCAGCAAAGAGTAGTCAAATCTCCTTGTACCTGTTATAAATAAATATAAATAATTATTTATCAAGAGACACAGTAGTATCTTACGTCAAGTCTACGCGCACTAAAACACATACATTGTAATTATATTGTGATTTATCCTCTTGCATTCATTTTATAAATATAATAAATATAAAAAATAAATATTTATTTCAAAGTTTAAGTATTATTACTTTTAAAAATCTTTAAAGACAAATTTTACACACATTTAGAAAGAAATATATATAAATTTAATAATTTAATAAGTAATAAATTAATAAGTATAATAAATTATAAGAAAATAAATAACAAAAATATTAAAACATATTTAACTTATTTTAATTTATATATTTTTAAAATTAAGCCTTTGACAGTTAAAAATATAAACAAAGAAAAACGTAATAAAACATTATTATTATTATTATACTATTGTACACATCAGATCTCTTTATTATAGTGTATATAGACACATTGCAAGTACAATAATTATATTTGATTTTACTGGCAACTACAAATTCGCGCTAGTTAGGCTTATCAAATCTCTAGACGCGCGGAGGACGCGTCTACTCTTGGCGTTCTTTTTTATTTTTTTAAGAAAATAATTTTGTATGAATAATAAAATTTATAATAAAATTTTTTTAACGCACCAGCTGTTTAACACGAGCACTTTGTACGAGTTTTGGTTCCAACGATGGTAATGGAAAATGTCTGTATGATCCCCAAACGTTACCGGAACGTATAACGTTGATTGGTAGGTCCAATTGCAACTGCTTCATGTACAATGGTTCTTGCAAGAAAAAACAAGGCGCTTTGTTATCTTGAATAAATACGCTTCTAATTATTTCGCCTCCAGGTTCTTTTCGCAAACAATTAATAAGACCGAGCAGCCCGCATTCGAAATCTTTTTCTGCGACGAGTATGATCCTTGTATCTATACTAGTCTCGTTTTGCACACTCATTATTGATTTCAGTTTATCTATCCATGTAAACTCGTAATTGTTTACATGTACAATCCGCTGGTTTCTCGCAATATTTTGCGTTTTTCTTAATAATAAAAGCGTTTTTTCATTTACTTGTTTCTCCAGTATAACATCCAAATTATATATTTTTAGACATGAATAATCGTAGACCGCACCGGATTTCTCTAGGGTCAGTAGAAAACCTTGCGGCATTAACAAAGATAGCAACTGTTTATATAATTTCTTACTTTTTTTTGTCAAAATATCGAAACCAAAGATCATTAAACAATTCTCGTCTTTAGACAACTTAGTAATCTCCGTTGTAGAAATGTTGTCGGGCAAAAAGATATTTGGGAATTTCTCTTGAGTCGTCACGAGTCTAGTGTGATGTCGAATCTGCGGTAAATCATTTAAGATTTTACTTACAAGTGGAGAATTTAAATCTTCTGGTGTCACTTTATCACTGTCATCGACAAATTCGATAATTTTAACATTTATCATATTGTAACATTCGAGTGCAATATGCACCGACATCCTTACTGCATCTTGTAACGACATAGTTTCTAAATCACGATGAGCAACAAATTTATATTCTTCAAGAATGGTGTTAACTGTTTTTTGTCGTTGAAATATAGGTGTTGCCACAATGCCACAAATTTCTATTCCTCCGGATATTATAACGTCTAGAGACTTGTGATGACGAATAGAGAATTCTGCAATGTAGCACAGTAAAAAAAATTAATTTATTGGATCATAAAATTAATTTGCTTTTGGTTGCATTATATCATACTTGTGTTACTTACGTCTTTTTTCAACTGGGTAATCTTGAATACGTTTCATCAACTGCATGTGATATTTTGGATCAATTGTCAGCTTGCGGATTTTTGTTGGAACCAAAAGGTTTCTCAAATTTTTTCCTAAAATCTTCATTTGTAACATACTGTCCATAAATGTTACCCAATTATATGTCCAGGCGATATGACCGTTTGATCCCGTAACGGATGCGCTTTTTAATCCACGAAATACGCCGGTGTATTGATAACCACGAAGTCTTAATTCTTTATATATATCTTTTCTATTCATTTCTTCTTCATCATCGACATATTCAGCAAGATTGGCAGATATCTTTTCATTTTCAATATTGGTTGGAATTCGTACTATTCCAGTAACAACAATACTATCTCCTTCAATTATTTCGAACCTGTTGCTACCTTGAGAGATACAAATATAAAAATTTTAAACATAACATATTATATAAATTCAGCGAATGAGAAACTGTCGACAAGAATATGGATAGCTTACAAAAGTGCGTAAAAAAAGATTCTGTATCTTTTATTATTATTAGAAGAGGATTAGTTATTCTTGATCAAAATTTCTGCACTTTAAATATAACATAAAAGAAAAGATGTTTCTTAAAATTTAATATTTATATATATAAATAAGAAAATAAACTTTTTTGTAATAATATATTACCTTCCTGGATCGAAAGAATTAATTCGACTTCATTATATTGTGATAGTACTGTAGCACGAATGAAATTAATGTCCTCAAATACAACTGGTACATTGGTATGATCGTGCTTTCTCAACGATGCAATCATTTTCCAGAGAAGGAAAAGATATCCCGTAGCCGGAAATAAATTTTTTTCGTTAATAACATGGCCCGTTAAATATACAAATGTCTCATCAGTTATATTAATGTTGACAACTATTTCTCTTCTGTCTATTATATTTTGTTCTTTATATTTAAATACATAGAAATCTTCCGTATGATCCCATCTATAAACATTATTAAAACTCATTATGTAATAAAATTATATATAAATTAGTTGTCCATTTGTTTCCGAAATTTATGTAATATTTGAATTCTGATTCTATAAATATTATAGTTTATTTCTCATTCTTTGTGATAGGTATAAAACAATTGGCATATAGATACATAGTTTCTTTGTAAAGTTCCTGGAACGATTTTTTAATAAAGTATGCTAATGATGCTATTTATTAGACAATATGCATGTTATGTACTGCATACCATTATGTACTATATACAGTGATTACAGGAAATTTTTTTGTTCAGACCCATTTCATTATTAATGAGAAATCATAACTTTTTATATATTAAGCGTATTATTAGCCTTATCATAATTCAAAGAATGAAGCAACGTGTTGTTACACGCATTACACGGCATACTCCCGCTTATGTTCCGACAGTTAATTGCCAATCAGTTTTTTGCTAAACGTCAAATGACTAAAATCATTTATTCCCGTATTCACCTGACTCTAGGCAAAGCTTTTTATTTTTCAAAGAAAATGCCAATGAAAGTGTCTTATAGCGAATTCGGTTGGACGTACCAGTGTGCAGTCAGTGCATCTTAAAACCGTCGTACACAAATCAACGTAAAGTGTATGTTTAATTAGAGAGAAAAATGAGAGTGATCATGCCCGCGTTTTGGCTGTACCCGAATCTTGTAGGTAATGTGCACGTTTTTGTGGGTCTGTTCTGTGCTATGTCCACGATTTTGTGGTTCTCTTTCGTGTTATGTTCACGACTTTTTGGTTCTCCTCTGTTAGATTCACAATTTTTTTTTTCCGAAGTAAAAGAATCGTGGATATAGCACGGAAGAGAACCACAAAAATATGCACATCCATTTGTGCATAAACGTAGAATATGAATACCTTATGAGAGGAGAAATCATTGGGGTACCGCGGCTTACAGGAAATTCCACTGTCGGATAAAGATTTGCAATCTGTGGCTGCAATCCTGCGTTATAAAGTTTTCCAATTGATTCTAAAAATATCTCACTATTGACATCTTCGGTCCCTTCATATAACACTACATTTGTTACTGTAGCGCATAAATAATTGTTTAAAATGTGTTGAAGAATGTTTTGAGGCGATATCTCTATTGTCACTGTATCACTTGGAATCAAACTTATTGCCTTTGTAAATAGTACCGGAGATAATAAATAATTTGTATAATATTTTGAACATAAAGGTAAAGATGAATTAGAATAGTGGTTAGCGGATGTTGCTAGCCATTTTGAGCTGCGAAATTTTTTTTGTGGTAATATTCGGTTCAAGTATTCTTCGGACTTAGTTACAGCAGATTTGATATAACGGCTATGAAAAGGTATATTACCACAAGAAATTTCTTTTACAGGAAAGTTATTAGCCTAAAAACATGAACAAAAACGTATTGTTAATTATTATTCATCGAAATACTAATTATTAAGTATTTATAATATACGTGGTCTGTTTAAAAAAATAATAAGACTGAATTTTTTTCTTAACAACTAGTAACACTGTAAAAACAAGGCTGCAGTAGATCGACAGCTACATTCATACTCCACCTCCAGTTAAAATTTCAAACGTTAACACATGTGATTTTACAATCATTTGTATAACTGTATGTTTGGGTGACGCGTCATGAAAATGGAACACAAGAAAATTGAGCAGCGTTATGGGACTTCTGTGTCAAACTCCAGGACAATGCGATGGAAACATTTAAGAAATTGAAACAGACTTACAAAGATCACATTCTATCCCAGGCACAAGGTATTTTTAGATGGCGGTAAAATTGTGAAGATATCCCGTTCTGGACCACCAAATGACATAAATAATTTGGTGATTCAAATTTAATTTAATTGATCATCAATCATTCACACTGTCAACTTTTTAAATGTTTCTGTCGTGTTATCCTGGAATTTGGCACAGAATTTGCTATGTCAAACTTCGCATAACACTGCTCGATTAGTGTTCCATTCCAATCTTACGTTTCATTTTCATGACGTGTCACCCGCAAACATGCCAGTTATACAAATGATTGTAGAATCACATGCGACCAATCTTATCAAATTGAAATTTGAACTGAAGATAGAATATGAATGTAGCTGTCAATCTACTGCAGTCTTGTTTTTACAGTGTTACACCAGTTGTTGAGAAAAAAAATTCAGTCTCATTACCTTTTAAACTATAGAGATATAAGAATAGAGTGCGCAAGCGAGCTGAAAAAGCGATGTAGGAGTAGAAAGAGAAAGCTGTCTTTTCGCGATAGGAATAGAAAGAAAAAGCTGCATCGTGCGGGTCCCTTCTGTCTTTATCTGTCAGATATATCTCGCAGCCTCTTACGTGCTAGCATATGACTCGCTCACTCTAGTCTTATATTTCTATGTTTTAAACAGACCACGTATATCACAAGTTAGATATTAATTATTTAATTTGACAAATTTAAGGTAGTCGTCTCGTCAGGGCATGTATTAGATAAAGTTTTCGATTTCGGATTTTATATCAAATTATATATGATCAGCTTTGCAGTCGATTTTTTTTGTGGCTCCTTACCGACTATTTACTCTAGAAAATCGATCTCGAAAATCACAAATTTTGCATTGCTTCAGACGGCCAGAAAAAGAAGGCTTTATCACGGTTTCAATCACATATTTTCGCATTTTTCGATTAGATGAAGTGAGAAAAAAAACATTGCTTTTTGTACATTAGATTTCGAAGAATCCGATGCAACCATAAAATATATAGTTTACCGGAGATTTCGCTGCTAATTTTTTAGTTTATTTTAGTGAAAATGCGGTAATCGAGCAGACATTTTTTGGTCGAGATGAGGTTGGGAAGACTTTTGGCAACGCCGTTGGCTAATCACTGTAGTTGCAGGTTATGGGGCTCGTCTTTCTTAGCCGACGTGGATAGTGATTGACACCCCCGTCATGCGTTTTGAAACCCTTTCTTAGTACGTGTCAAAATTCAATCGAAAAGTATTCTTCTCACTTGTAACCTTTCTCGACGACTCGCATGATCAGCCGATCAAAACGGAGTCAAATGAAAAAAATCACATAATTTGGAAAAAGTAACATACTTTGTCACGTATGAAATTTTACACCATACGTCATAAAATTATTTTTCCCTTAGCAAAAATTGCCTGAAATATATTTCTGAACGTAAAAACCTACAAACAGTCACATGACTAGCACGTAGCGAGACGCCTACCTTAAAAAGAAGCAAAACAGATAATATTATGTTGTTCAAATAATAATGTACCCGTAATTTGGCGAGAAACGCTTTTATAGAATCTGTTGGTCCGCTCACGATAAAATTAGAGGAACTATTGTAACAAGCTACATCAATATCCGAAGGACACATATCCTTTATGGTTTCAAGATCAAGATTAATTTCAGCCATGGAACCATTAATTATTTTCGATTCATGAACTGCTAAACCGATGAAATATGCCGACAGAATCGTTTCTTCGGTTGTTAAACATCCATCGGCATATCCACAGATTAGTTCACCAATGGAATGACCGATTATAAAATCCGGAACTATACCAATGGATGTTAAAAGATCGACTATTCCAATCTGTAATATAAATATACTATATACTATACATATAAAAGAAATATCTTCCTATTTGTTTTAAATAAAAAAAGAATTATAAAATAAAGATTTAATTATATATATTTGATATACATATACGAAATATATTTATGAAGTTTAAACAAAAAGTTTTCCTTTTTTACCTGTAATCCAACGAGTGCTAAAAATAAATTAATGATATTGTTGGAAATATTTTTATTATTACTTATTAAAATATCTGTAAGAAAAATGCCATAAGATCTCAAAACAATATCGCATTTCTGGACTGCCTTGGCAAATACTGGGAATTTCATTAGAGCTCGACCTGCTAAAATTTTGATAAAAATTTTTTAATCTCTTAGCCTTAATATGTACAAATACGTATATGCACGCGCGCTCATGTATATGTACACACTACACTTACTCATTCCAGACCATTGAGATCCTAATCCAGAAAATATGAAACAAATTGGCCGCTTCATATATTGATGCTCTATTTTATTAATTGTATTATAAGATGTTTTAGATCCAGTTATCATGTATCCTCTATAAAGGTGACCTTCTATGTTATCATTATGAATATGGTGTAACAGAGAGATGTATTCTATATCGACAGATCGACTTCGTACCTGCACATTCAGTATAAAGAAATATTTAAACGCCCCATCGTTTCGTGAAATAATTTTATTAACAATAATTATAATTGTGTAATTGCTGTAAGTGGATTATAATGAATAGCTATCAATAAAATAAAGAAATATAAATTTCCCTGATTACAGAAAGAAAAGTTATGTTCAAATATTTTGTTACAAATTTATTTAAAAATGTTTATAACTTGCATAAATGAACATTATGTCATCAATCTACCTCATAACCGATAACTGTGATATTTATTCCGTCTTGTATACATATATTGATTGCAATCTTCTTCTTAAGAAAATAAATAAATGATTGGAGATGTACAATTTGTAACAATAATAACAATATTGTTACAGTAATACAAAAAATAAATATAAAACTTAAAGCACTTTTAAAATAAATAAAATAAGATAGTATAATATTTGCTTACGTCATCTAAAATGATTTTAACAGCCTCCTTCGTCCGTCCAGATACGATTACAAGCCTAGGTAAGTCGTTATTCGGTGCTCCATTATTGATTTTTTGTTTAGGATTCGATTTTAATAATATGTGGCAATTAGCTCCTCCAAATCCAAAGGAATTAACACCTACATAACCACCCTCCCATTCCGTTGGTTCAGTGACAATCTTTATTCTTCCTTCGATAATAGCAGTTAACTCTTTTCGCGGACGCTTGAAGTGTATAGTAGGCGTAATTATACCAGTTTCCATCGCTAACAATATCTTCAAGAAATTAAATTTGTTTGTTAACAGTAATTCTAATTGTGTGATTGTTGCAAATTATTATAATGAATAACCCAGATAGCACAGATGATTGTTATAAAAGGATTTCACGAATCCTTTTTGAGTTCATAACGATCACCTGTGCTATCTGGAAAGTCTAATAACGATATGAGAAAATTTAAATTGTTACGGTTGCAGTTTAAGCAAATTTTATTATTAAATGTTTTATTACAAATATTAACCTTTGCAATTTGGCAAAGGCCACTGGCGGGTTCGGAGTGTCCAAGATTCGATTTTATCGAGCCCATCAATAACGGCGTGTTTCTTTTAGCACATATAGTCTGGTCAATAGACATAATTTCCGCAGGATCACCCACTAGGGTACCAGTTGCATGAGCCTCCATGTAAGATAACTCACTAGGTGAGATTTCACATTCTTCGTAAAATTCTTCCAACAACATTTTTTGCATTTTGAACGATGGAAAAGTGATACCTTCTTCTTTAAAGCCATCGCAATTTGTTTTACCGTATACGAAGGTCGCATATATTCTCTTTGCATTTTTTGCTTTTTGCAGATACACCACTGTCATTGCATCGCTGCGCATATATCCAGAGCCTGCCTCATCAAAGGGTATACAATAACCATCAGAAGACAGAACCCCTGAAAGAAATTGATCCTAATAAACCAAATTCTTCCAGTTTTGATTTTATTGCCGCATGCAGAAATATGCGATAAGCATTGCGATACACACATTACGATATTAATATTAATTATTTTAATTTTGCATCATTTATTAAAACGGAAATATCAGTAATTTAAATATTTTTACTTTGATAAATAAAATTAGACAAATATATAAATATATATTGTCAGTATATTATAAAGTAAGTACAGTATTGTTGAAGTATATACCAAGGCGATAAAATCCAAAATTTATGTAAGGATGGAGACACAGATTGGCGGTAGCGACAATAGCGGCGTCACAGTTTCCAGACCGGATCATCTTGTAAGCCTCTGTCATGACGAAATGGCTTGAGCTACATGCACTATCAAGATTAAATGATGGTCCAGTAGTGCCGAGCCAGTAAGAAATTCTGTTTGCCACGAAAGATCTATTGCACCAATATGGTACTCCACTGAACTAATTACAACACATAAATTTTTTTCAATACTTGAAATATTAGAATGTACAATATTAAAATACTATTAATAAGTTGTATCTTTATTTTTTAGACTATTTGTAACTATTTATAAATTGTACACATTTTTATTTTGCGTATGAAGGAGATAGATTTCCAAATTTTTAACAAGAATTTTATAGTTACGTTTCTTTTATGTACATTTTTATTAACATTATATAAATTAATGAGATTACTAAATATATCGTACACTGGATTTAAAATAGATAGAATGGCTTTGCACATCAGCGCAAATTCCCGTAAAAACACCCGTTTTTGTTCCCTGCAACTCTTTAGGATTGACACCTGCATCGATAATTGCTTCGTAAGTATGCTCTAGTATCATTCTAGCCATAGGATCCATTGCATGAGCTTCCATAGCGGGTATATTGAAAAATTCTGGATCGAATTTCTCTACATTGTTGATCTTACCGATTCGAAGAGGCATATCGAAGCCTATATAAATAGAATTATTTTCTATGATTATATAATGTTATGTACTTAGTTTTTTTATATCAAGAATGGGAAATGCATCAAAATGTCTTCAAAAAGATCCGCAATACCTCGATTTTTTCACATTATGATATATACTGTTTAATTAATTTTCCAAAAACAGATAAATTACATCAAATGTTCATGTACCGGTAAAAAATTTTTTATATAAAAACATGTCTAAATATATATAATCATATAATATTATATAAAATATGTCCATTTATGTGTCCATACTGTGTTTTTTTTGTATAATCTCTGTTCGTATGTACAAAAAAAAATAATATAAAAAAATATATAAAATAATTAAAAAAATAATTTTTGCAGTTTTTTTACAAAAAAAAAAGTTATGCAAATGTGAAAAATTTATTTATATATAATCATATATAATCATATTTTGTATACATTATTACATTTATATATAATTATATATAGGCAAATAAATGAGCGATGCAAAAACAATAAAAAAACAATGCAAAAATTATTTTCTAATTTTTTTTTTATTATTTTTTTTGTACATTGCATACATACGAACAGAGATTATACAAGAGAAAAATACATATATGGACATATTTTATATACTATTATACAATATTATATAATTATATATATTTAGATGTTTTTATATAAAAAAATTTTTATCAGGGTCAGATGACGCGAAAAAGCTATTAGGCGCGTTCAGCAGAACAAACCGCTCAGTAGCAATCGAACGATTGGCTCTTACTTTTGGACCCAACAAATCAACGTAGCGTGTTGATAAGTCGACACTCAACAGTTGTGTCTGCTGAATGCAGCCATTGTGTACGAGATAATATTTCTTTTAATACATCACCAGAAATAGTATACCTAAATAACTCAAAAATGTTGTAGAATTACTTTATATAAAAATAAATTGAAAAACATTAAAAAACAGAAAATAATTTTGAGCAAGAAATTTTAACGTGAAAAATACACATCATAATTTTATTAAATCTTTTTTTTCTTAATAATCACAAAGTTGTGCCAACAAATATAAAATTTATACAAAAAATTTATACACACTATACATTTCTTTCATAATTATGCTTTGGTATTTAAAATATTATTATAGAATATAATATAATTCTGTAAAATAATTATGAAAAATAAAATAAGTATCTTAAATAAAATAAAAATAATAGAGGAGACCGGGGCTATCTGTCTATGGGGGCTATGTGTCCACAGTACTGCTATCTGAGGTTTTAAGAGACAGACGTCTCTACCATTGTAACAAATAGTTTAAAAATGCTCTACGTAAGAGATTTAAACGTTGTTTGTTTTTTAGCGATATTATTCGCAGACGCTATACATACCTACGTTAAAAGAAAAGCGTAAGCAATTATTCACATTTTTCGACGGTCGAAAAATTTGCTGTGCGACAGTAGTTTAACTCAAATTAAAGTAAGTAGTTCATAATATTATCAATTAATATATAGTTATCAGGTGTGAGAAACGTCGAATCTTAATTCCGCATAATCTAAAATTGGCAACATGTTAAAGACTAAAAAACGTGGTCGAGGCTATCTGTCCTATTTTTGATGGGGCAATGTATCCACATTTCAATGATAGCTTGTTCTTTTATGAATAAATAATGATGCGTAACTACAAAAGAAAGATTTTTCTTAAAACGGATAAGGTAGACATATCCAATAAAATTATACTTATTGTTAGAGTGATTAAAAGAATAAAAACTGAGCGAAAATCTTTTCGCAAAAACAGCGTTAGACTTTGGAATAAATTGTTCGGACTTTTACTCGCTACTGTAAAAAAGTGACCTACGAGCAGCTATTTGATCCTACGATTCAAGAACCGTCACCAAATTTTTATTTTAAAAATACACGTCAAGTTAAATATATGAGAAAAAAAGGTGAGAAAAATATATGAGAAATATAAGGTTTATATTCGTACGGATTACATATGAGTTTGTTTTAAATTATTAAGTATTTTCTATTTCAAACGCTGCCGCGGATAAAGTAAAGGTCCTAAATAAAAAAAAAAGATTAAAAAATTGAGGGGACAAAAAATTCATTACATTAATTTTGCAACGGACTCAAAATCAGTTTGATGCCACCGTATATAAAGAAAAGTCAGCTTCACGCAGGAATATTGTCAAAAAATGTACACAAAGTGTGCCTACTACTACTCTGACTCCAACGACTAGGCAGTTTTTTCAATATTATATATTAATAATAAATAATATTAAAAATAAGCATAAAAATTAATATAAATAACGTGTTTCTTATTATGTGGACAGATAGCCTCTTGAATGTAGACCAGATAGCCCCGTATATAGGGCTATCTGTCTACGCTTGACTTGCCGACTTAAAAAATTTACCTCTTTAAGATGGTAAAAGATTAACAATTCTAATTATTATTATTTTTTAATAGCAAGATTTGAAAGGTTATACCATTAAAATTTTAGCCAAAGATCTTTATTAGTTTTTTAGTAAACTTGAAAAAAGCGTAAAGTGTGGAGACATAGCCCCGGTCTCTTCTGTTCTGAGATCTGTTTTTATAAAAAACTTTTGAAAATGTGAATAATTAGATGTATTTTAATAGAGCAGAAGGCTTAACCGAAATGAATAAATAATAACACAAAATCACAAGTATTATCAAAATAAAAAGGTATTTAACCCAAAGAAACTTAGCATTGTTAGATCAAATATAACATATATCTATAATTACTATCTATAATATAATATTTATAACATAAAAATATATATCTATAATTATATTATTATATTATTATATTAATTTTTCATGAATATAATGTTCCAAAGTGTTTCTAATAATTTATTAAAGAAAAATCGAGCAAATCGTAATGTGTTGTGTAGCCGGATGTTTTAATAGTAATCGAAAAAATCTTGAGCTACAATTTTATCGATTTTCTGGACCATGAGAAGAAAAGAAAAAAAATGGATTGTGGCAGTACATCGTCAAACATAAATATACAAAAATATACAAATATAAAAATTTTCTTTCGATAAATATTAAAAGAAACAACTAAAAATTAATCTATTTTAAATTCAAAAAATAAATGTTTAGTAATTTTACTTCAGCAACCGTATCTTGCTTGTAGTCTGGACGTTATTATAATTATAAAGATAAGAATATTCAATTTATTAGAAATTAAGCTGCAGTAGCTTAGTATAGCTGTAAGGAGACTAAAGTTTTAGATTATACAAACAACTCAATTTTTAAATTTGTCACGGCTTTTTCGGCCAGAGCAAAGGGACGCTAGGAGAGTCGGGTGATAGGCCTCTCGGGATAATCCCTCGCGCGAGTCATGCAGCTCTCGAATTAATCCGTTGGGCGCCAGACGCGATGCCCTCGCGTCCACTAAATTCTCTATAACTTAACGCGAAATCGCGAGAACCAAAGCCTGTCGCACGAGGGACCAGCCAGCTCGACCTAACGGCAGAGGGGCAGGGTAGAGGCCAGGGTGGCGCGGATTCGTCGAACGGACACAAAATCATTCCACATAAATCGCTAGATATTTAATGAACAATAGATTGCGTTTATTATATATAACTCAAGAAATTATATCAGTATGACTGAGTAGTTCTACGTATTAGGTTGGTACAGAAGTAATGCCTCCTAATTTTATTTTTTTTTAAATCTGGCATTATAAAAAATTGTGCGTTTCATTGAGTTGTTGCTTGAAGTCTCTAGTTATAATTATGTTAAGTGGTATTGCGATCAGTTACGTTAGTGTGTCACACAAATAATTCAAACTGGTGGGTGTTTTAGATACGCATAACAGACAAAGACGTGATAAAATTTCTTACCATGGAAGAAGTGAGTCCTATTGAAATCCATTCGTATTTCAAATATAGTGTTATCATGAATATTTCTGACGCGAATGAATTTTGGAACTTACTTCTTTCACGGTAAGAAATTCAACCGCCCTGATGGTCTGTTATGCACATTTGAAACACGCACCAGTTCAAACTGCTTCGGTGACACACTCACGTAAATGATCACAGTACCACTCAATATAACTCAACTAATAGAGACTTCAAATAACAACTCGTTGAAACGCAAAATTTTCTATGGCGACAGAATGAAAAGAAAAATATTAGAAGGCACTTTTGTACCGATTCTCGTATGTTGATCTGAATTGTGATTTAAAATTTTAAAAATTTTTATTTTTTGAATTGCTCTAAAACAATTAATTTTAGTTATACTTCTTAAAAAAAAAATTATTTTGTTAATTTAAAATAGATTATAATTATTAGTTAATTGTCTTTTGATAATTTACATAAGCTATTCTTTGTATACTTACGTTTGACGATATGTACTGCCACAATCCATGTTTTTCTTCTCTTTTCTTCCCATGTTCGGAAGGAAATCGATAAAATTTTAGCTTAGGATTTTTTCGTTCACTAATTAAAACATCCGACTACACTACATGCGATTTGCTCAATTTTTCTTTAATAAATTATTATAAACACTTGGAATATTATTCATTTTTGGATTTTATTAATACTCCCAGAGTTGCGGAAAGTAACCGTTGAATGCAGCTGTCAGAGTTAACACTTGCATAGCTTATTATCCAATCTTAAAAAAGGCACGTTACCTGAGTGAAAGCGCGCGTTTGTGATCTCTAGTTATATTTAAATAATAGATATAAGATATAAATACGCGAATATGTATCTAGTCTCAAGGGAAAAGTTTATTACAGTTATTCCATCGTCCGTGATCGCTCGAACCAAGATCCATTTTGTTAAAAAGATTTTCTTGTAGCTCTTTGATATTGTTGGTATTAGGGAATCGGCCAGCAATACCAGAAATAACAATTTCATCTTCAGCATCAACGCTGATATACGAGCTCGGTCGGCTCATCGTTTTTTTATTTTTGCAAAGTAGATAAATTCTAAAACGAGACGCTATTATTTGTTTTTAGAAAACTCAGATGTATAAATGTAAAATGTAAAAAAAAATCCAAATGTGCAGAATTATGTATACGTACCAATAAGAACTAATAGTAATGGTAGCTAACATAAGTAACTAAAGTCGAAGTTAAAGCACAATTAGATTGCACATTACTGTTCCTATCTTTTATTATTTCTGTATTATATAGTATTCTACTTTTACATATGCATTATTCTTTATTTATTATTCTTTTACATACATATTAATGTGTCAACAGTGTCAAATGTTGAATATTGCAATAGCTGATGCTTTAAAATTATTATTTGTATATAGTATTACTTATCGTTTTAATATACTATAGATACATTATAAAATTATTGAATTAGGAACGTAAAATGATTGCTATAAGTTGGAATATTATATACATTGTAATTCGTTACTTCTGTAACTATTAATTTCTTTATTTGCGCATCACGTACCGCGCCTGACTCGTATTGCCGTTTATTAATTTGTTTGCTATTTTAGTATTTAATGATGAAAGATATCATTATTATAAAGCGAAGCTAAGTTCACATAAAAAGAGCGATCACATGACGACGTCACTGTGTAAATGTCGCAGGCTTACCTAAAATTCTTATGTCAAACGAGTTTTCGAATAAAATATTTCAGAATCTAAACTAACGTAAAACCTAAGGACACATTTTTCTAATATAATATTTTTAATCGCATTTCGGGTCAGTTCGAATAAGATTGGTACAAAAGTTTTCCGAAATTAATATCGATCTCGAGACATGGTAATCGTATACTGAAATTATTTTTCAGTCATTCTGCAGTTTCTAAAGATATTATTAGGCACAAAAAATTCAGCTTGGTTGAAATTAAGCACATTCCTGCTTTTTTGTCTTAATTTTGATTTTGATTTTAAAATTTCTTCATCATTATTGGCTATTAATTCGTGTGTTAGAACTCAAAACATATATCTATACATTACAATTATTATACCGCATAGTTTCGTGCTCATATAAAATGTATAAAATGAATCTATTTAAACATATGTAAGTTACACACGTGATATGCTAAAGTGCAGTATTTTAATTACATTATTATATCATCTACTTGCAAAGTATATTAATACATTTATATACATATTCGTATGACATCCGATAAACTTTGACATTTGGTTTAAATGATGTGTTAATTTCGATTGTATGTAAAAATGATATTATTATCAACGAAGATGCGCTTGTGTCACACCAAGTGTACGCGCGCGGGTAACAAAACAGGTCGGGGTACGCGAGCCGGTTAGTTGAGCCGAGGTATGCTTATCGGATTTCAGTAATGGCTGGACTGATTTTAATGTCCATTTCTATTAATATATAGATTAACTTTAATCTCGATTTAACTTAGTTTTTATTTTATTTTTTTCTAGTTCTAAGAATTTATAATCTGCATCGATAGAAATGGTTTGATCCACCAGTGACTCAGGATACCATATATAATTATTACGTATACGTATGTTTGTGAGTATACAATCGGGCTATTTTATTATCAATCTATATATTAAATATTAATAAGTCGAAAAATATTCTCATGCCGTGCGCTGTTCGATACAAAACACAGGGACTGATGTGGATGATGTGTTAAGTTTATAATAGCCTCAATCGATAGCTGGAGAAGTTGTGTTGCATAATAAAAGTGTTATTTAACGCCAATATATATTAGGATATTATTGTTTAAATATATTTTTTGGGAAAAAAATAATGATATTACAAAGTCGTACCAATTAAAATATAATTTATATACACTATATATATAATTTTTTCATTATAATATTACATAAGAATTTCTTACAAAAATATATCTCTTAATATTACATATTTTTAGAAGAAATTTTCAAATTTTTTTGTTGGTGAGATCTCCCTCTATAGACTGAACCTAAAGTCTAAAAAAAGTACGTCAAGATTACAACAATGGCAGTCAAAAAAGAAAAAATTTCGAAAAATTTAAGTCATTTGTTGTTAAAACAGTTATAACAAATTAATTTTTGTGCGCTAAAATAGAAAAAATTCTTTATTTTTATTTAAAAAAAACTCGATATCTGCAGTCGTTCGTTACTTGTCGTGGCAAAATTAGCGAAAAATTTTGAGAAAAACACGGTTAAAGTTTAAAATACTAGTTTTAGCTAAAAAATTGATACGTATACAAAGCTCAAAAGTTATCCGCGCAGAAGATCACAGATTTTTTTTACTTTTGGTTCTCGAGAAATATAACAGTTTGTATCAGTGCTAA
Organism: Temnothorax americanus; assembly: GCF_048541705.1. Classification (NCBI taxonomy): domain Eukaryota; kingdom Metazoa; phylum Arthropoda; class Insecta; order Hymenoptera; family Formicidae; genus Temnothorax; species Temnothorax americanus. The sequence continues at coordinate 349,956 of NW_027509349.1, forward strand.
GGAAAGTAATTTACTGATATGTGAGTATAGACAGTACACATGTAACCGTACAATAAGAAACCTTGTTTTACCCTATAAGCAGGCCGGGGTTGGGTGTGGTGAACCTCGCTTCGATCCACCCCATCCTATTTCTGCTTCTATCATTGTACGGTTCAAGTTTTCAATCGAGATTCACCCCCACCCACCCACGATTACATGTGTACTGTCTATATACATATACTGTTTTCTTATGTACACATTGTTCGAAAATTACGTATATTTTATTTAAATTTGTTTGTTCATAACTTTTAAATAATGACCGACGATTAAGTTATAAGAAAAAATTACTCAGAATAACACATGTCAAGGTTAAAGTCATTGGAGGAGGGTACGTTAATCTAAATAGTTATTATATTTTTTAGCATTTTGTTCAATTTTATTTTGATAATAATTGTTGAATCACACAAATGTTTATTAAGAAAATTTAATAAAATATAAATTATATTTATTTTAATAAATTACACTTAATTAAAATATGTTAGTTTCTCTCTTTTTCGCAAAAATATTTATAAAAATATTTAATTAACAACTTAAATTATAATTTAATTTTCTAAATTTTTGTATGGTTTTTTTTCTATGAAAAAAATAGGTAAATATTTTTTAAATTGATAAGAGAAAAAACTTGCTAAATCTATAATAAGTTACTACCAAAACGTTTTATATAAGTTTTATTTTTTATTACATTGGTATTATTAATTTTTAGGTGCGTGATTTGGATACGTGCAAACAAAAGTCGGACTCGTGAGTCTTCTTTCCAAATACTTATAAGTTCAAATTTCGTTCCCAGACTGCAGTGCCGTTTATTTTCAACGAAAAATCATTTGGTCTCGCGGTAAAAGGTGGTACATATGTTATTATCAACAGAGAGAAATAAAGTCACTCACCCAATCAATCCAAAGAACGCAAGAACAATAATTATCGTAATTTTCGTATATCCGTTAGTTTTAATGTTTATTAACTCATGAGTTGATATTCAACATTTACTACGTTTACGCGAGCGATACTTCTGTAGTAACTTACGATAATTTACCCGTTTTCGCGGAATAAATTATCGTAAGTTACTACAAAATCCGAAGGACTACTTTACGCGAAGGACGTATCGTAAGTTACTACAGAAGTAACGCTCGCGTAAACGTAGTAATTGAGGAAAAGATTCTGAAAAAAAAAAATTAATATTAGAACAAATACATACGTGCATGCGCGCAAAGATTCGTAGAATAGATAGATTTACATTTGTCAGCATGATCAAGTACATTTAAATTAAAAATAATTGTAAAATATATATATATATATGAAGAACATTTTCTTTCAATAAAATTATTGTTAGACTGTTCCTAACTAATTTAGTTTGTAAACTTACGTGTGAAAGAATAAATAATAATTATATTTTACATTATTAGATATTACATAAACTAACAATTATGTTTTACTTTCTTAATCAAATTATTTCACAATATATCCAAAACTCATAATAATACTCACAAACATAAAATGATAATATATAGTAATTTTTTGGTATTCTGTTTCTGAATTCATTATATTGTTATGTATGAGCAATTTATCTGCCTCAGTAATTGCTACGATTGTGTGGTAAATATATCGTAACGGAAGCGTCAGTTATTAAAATACTTAAATATTTAATCGGCTGTAACATTAATATGTATGTAGAAGAAGTATATAATATAAGAGGATCGGAGATATGACTTACCATTAGTTGCCTTTTTACTTCACTCTTGTGTGAAGTGTCAATTGCCACGGTGCTTCTACTTTTTATTGGTACGTAATTTTTATAAAATGTGAAAGATGTAATTTTAAACTGTATTTAATTATTTTTTTTATTTTGCATTTGTGTCTGTTTTCTCAAAAAAAATAAATAATCACATTTTATTGTAGAATTTATCTGATTTATCTTCAAAAAATAAAGATACTATGAATCGACCAAACTCATATATCAGCGTCGATGCTGAAGAAGAAATCGTAATCTCTGGTATTGCTGGCCGATTTCCTAATAGCGACAATTTAAAAGAGTTTCAAGAAAATCTTTTTAACAAGGTGGATCTTGGTTCGAGCGATCATGGACGGTGGAATAACTGTAATATAGTTTTCTTTTAACATTTAGATATATATACTTTCAAAACTTATTAGGAAAAATATTTGTGTTTTACATATTATAGATCGCAATTAAAGATTTGCAATATCTAATTCAATAATTTTTAAAAACGATATCAGAATCCAAGAAAATTGTGTAACTCTACGTATTCATATACATATACATATAACACAAAAACAATTCTCGTAATTTATGTCAAAAATTATAAATTATCTTTTATTCAATAATCTTTCAAACATTTTTATGGCTTCGTTATTTCTAATGTCATAGTTTAAAACAATCCAGATGCATATTATGAAACATTATTATTTTCTTATGTAGAAATATATAAGTATATATATTATATAAATATTCTTATAAAATATATAATCTCATTTTCGCATTTCTTGAACTGGAAGGTGACTTAATTTACTTCTCTTGTCGTTGAAGTTCTGACTGTTATTTCTATTTCGATCATATTATGTATAAACTATGATCATTAGCTATGTGTTCCTTGGATTTTCTCGCGGAAAATTACACTATTTTTAGATTATCAAATTACGAAATTACTCACTTGTTTCTCGTCGAAGAGCGTGAGATTATTTTGATTTAAATAAATTGTTATCGCTGAAGATGGTACAAATAAGCAAAGCCAAAACGTCCGATATATAATTACATGTATCTTATTAGTTATACTAAAGATTGATGTATAACGTTAATTTATGCACTGCCAATACGTTCTCTTAAAACACCTTTTTACTTATAATTTGTTAATATGTATATTTCTTATATAGCTTATAATATGCCCCATCGAATCGGTAAAGTCAACAATATGGAGAAATTTGATTCAGAATTTTTCAATATACCCGCTACGGAAGCTCATGTAATGGATCCTATGACTAGAATGTTACTCGAGCATACTTACGAAGCAATTATCGATGCAGGTGTAAACCCAAAAGAATTACGGGGAACAAGAACGAGTGTTTTTACAGCCGTTTCTATATGTGAGACTCAATCGTATTTTTGTAATAGACCTCAGGTGTGATATATTTAATTAAAAAAAAAATATATATATATATACAACACAATTAATAGAAATTTATTTAAAGAAATGATAACTATATGTAAAATTCTTGTTAGAAATATGAAAATCTGTCTTATTACTATGCAAAATATAAAAAAATTGTACAATGGTTTTAATAGTTTTAAAAATGTACATTTAACTTATTATATTTATACATTTTTTAATACTCTAAGTATATTCAGAAACATGTATTATTGTGATTAGTTTGGTGGATTACCTATGATTGCAACCAACATTTCTCTCATGGCCAATCAAATTTCTTCATGGTTTGGCGTTACTGGACAATCGCACAATATTGATACCGCATGTAGTTCAAGTAGCTATGCTGTAGTGAAAGCTTACGAGCTGATGCGGTCCGGAGATTGCGACGCGGCCATTATCGCTTCCGCCAATCTATGCCTCCATCCTCACATACAATTTCAATTTTACCATCTAGGTATGTATTTCTTATATCTTATTTATTATATTATATTTTATTGTATGTTACGTTATAAAAAATATTGAATATACTCGTATTTATTTATATTTTATTTATTTCCGTCTTTACTCAAATTTCAGGTTTTATTTTGATAACTATTAATCATATGTTTTATACTTGTTATATTAATATAATATTTTTTTTATTTATGAAGCTAACAATACTTAACCAGAAAATATTTGTTTAATGCAAATGCTTTGTCATCCGTAACAAATGTAACTATTGTTCATATTATCTCTTAAAATATTATACATTTGGGATATTTAGAGAGATCTTGTTACGTCCAAACTCCGGGATTTTTTTTATTTTTCGGAAAACAGTAAGGATAGAAAGTAAGAATATGGTAAAATAATGTACTGACATTGTCACGCAAGTATACGTCACAGATTTCTATATATATTAACAGCTAGATTATTCTAGCAAACTTTTGTAAAACAAAAAATCTGTAAAAAAACATCTTTAGCTGTGGAGTGCACAGGAGAGAGATGTAATAATATAATTATAAATAGTATTAATTAAAACCAAAATCAATATTAGGAGATGTATGAGCAATGTTCATTTTAGAATGACGAAATGAATTTTATTTATATGCTTTTTTTCTATTCTTATATTTAGATATTGAATCAAAGCTTGAAGAACTTTAATTTAACAAGAAGAATCAATTTCCTTCTAGGAGTCCTATCTTCTGATGGTTATTGTAAACCTTATGACGAAGAAGGCACCGGATATATGCGCAGCGATACGATTGCAGTAGTATATCTGCAAAAGGCCAAAAATGCAAGAAGAATATATGCGACCTTCGTATACGGTAAAACGAATTGTGATGGTTTTAAAGAAGAAGGTATTACCTTTCCATCGTTCGAGAAGCAAAAAATATTGTTGGAGAAATTTTATGAAGAATGTGAAATCTCGCCCAATGAATTATCTTACGTAGAGGCCCATACAACCGGTACTCTTGCCGGTGATCCCGTAGAAGTTATGTCTATCGACCAGGCTATATGCGCAAAAAGAAACACTCCGTTATTAATGGGCTCGGTAAAATCAAATCTTGGACATTCCGAAGCTGCCAGTGGTCTCTGCCAAATCGCAAAGGTATATATTTATAATAAAATAATTTAACATTGACTTTGTTTAAAGTGTGAATAGAACAATTTATATTTTCTTGTTATAATTAAAAAAAAATACATATAATAATTACTAATTATAATTATTGCTAGTAAAAGGATATGATTTTTTAAAGGTATTATTAACGATGGAAATTGGCACAATATTGCCTACTATACACTTCAAGCGTCCGCGGAAAGAGTTGACTGCTATTATCGAAGGAAGAATAAAGATTATTACGGAACCAACGGAATGGGAGGGTGGTTCTATAGGTGTTAATTCCTTTGGTTTTGGAGGGGCTAATTGCCATATATTATTAAAGTCAAATCCTAAACAAAAAATCAACAATGGAGTTCCAAACGATGACTTACCTAGGCTTGTAGCAGTGTCTGGACGTACGGAGGAAGCAGTTAAAATCATTTTCGATGACGTAAGCAAATATTTGTATAATGGATTATTTCATTTAGTTCAGAAATGGTTCCCATTCTACGATAGAAATTTTTGGTAACTATACAAATATAACAAACATAACACAAATTTATATATATATATATATATATATATATATATATATATATTTATATAGTGTTTGAAAAGATATTTGCGTACAAAAACATTTTTAAAATTAATTTAAATTTGCACAAAAAAGAAAAGTCAATGTGTTTTATTCAATATATTAAAAAATAATAATGTGTTATTAGCAAAACACTTTTTGAAAAATTAAATAATATTATCTTCTCTTTTTTTGTGTAAAATCTTTCCAAGAACTATATAGGATGTACATTCTTGTTACGAATTGCAGATGCGCAGTCGATCAATAGATGCAGAGTTTATATCTCTACTACATCATATTCATAATGATAATATAGAAGGTCACCTTTACAGAGGGTACTTGATAACTGGGTCTAAAATATCTCATAATGTAATTAGTAAAATAGGACATTCTCAATATATAAAAAGATCAATTTGTTTCATATTTTCTGGACTAGGATCTCAATGTTTTGGAATGAGTAAGTAAATATATTATTATATACAAAATATGTTAAATATACAACATTTAATAAATAATTTTTAAGTTACAGGATATATACATATAGCACGATACATACAAATATTATAATTTTTCACAATTATACAGAAAAGTATGGATCATGATCTTAACATATTCTTACCTAATATGTTCTCAAACTTATAATACTGCATAAAAGTTTTACTTATTACTTTCTATTTATTAGGAATTTAATTTAATAAATTTAACAAGTAAAATTAAACCCTAACAGAATATTCTATCTCAGAATAAATGTAAAAATGTTACAATATGAAATGTTACAAAGTAAAAAGCTAGACTCCTTTCTTACATACTTTTCCCGACTACATTAAATACTAAATGACGTGTATGTGTTTGTGTATAAATCCGCGGATGCATATATACATCAAATGTACATATATATATGTATATCAAAATTTGAAAACTTTATTAAAATTTAAATAGGTCGCGCTCTAATAAAATTCCCAGTGTTTGCCAAGGCCATCCAGAAATGCGATACCATTTTAAAACCTTATGGCATACTACTTACAAATATTTTACCAAGTGATAATAAAAATATTTTTGATAATATCATTAATTTTTTGTTGGGTCTCATTGGACTACAAGTAAGAAAAAAGATTCTTTGTTTCGCCTTTATAAAATATATTTTATATATACCATATATATATTATGTAAAAATAATTTAAAAATATTTACTTTAGACTTACTTCATAATTCTAATCTTTATTTAAACCAAATGGGAAGCTATTTCTTTCATATGTATCGCAGATTGGATTAGTTGATCTTTTAACATCTATTGGTGTAGTCCCCGATTTTATAATCGGTCACTCCATTGGTGAACTAGTCTGTGGATATGCCGATGGATGTTTAACGGCCGAAGAAACGATTCTGTCGGCATATTTCATCGGTTTAGCCCTTCACGAGTCAAAAATAATTAATGGCTCCATGGCTGAAATTAATCTCAACCTTGAAACCTTGAAAGTTATGTGTCCTTCGGATATCGATATAGCTTGTTACAATAGTTCTTCTAATTTTATTGTAAGCGGACCAACGAATTCTATAAAGACATTTCTCACCAAATTGCAGGTATATATTAATGGTTATAAACAATATAATCTTTCTTCTCTATCTAGTTTCTTTAATTGTTTTGTTAAAACAAGCAATTAATAATACTTATGATTTTATTCATTTTTTTAGGCGAATGGTATATCTATAAAAGAAATTTCTTGTGGTTATATACCTTTTCATAGTCGTTACATCAAACCTGCTGTAGCTAAGTCCGAAATATACTTGAACCAAATATTACTACAAAAAAGATTTTGCAGCTCAAAATGGTTAACAACATCCACTCACGAGTGTTCCAATACATCTTCGTGTTCAAAATATTACACAAATTATTTGTTGTCCCCGGTGTTATTCGCAGAGGCGATACGTTCAATTCCAAAAGATACAGTGACGATTGAGATATCTCCTGAGAATATTTTTCAACATATTTTAAACAACTATTTATGCTCTACAGTAACAAATGTAGCGTTATATGAACGTACTGAGGATCTAAATGGTGAGGTATTTTTAGAATCAATCGGAAAACTTTATAACGCAGGATTGCAGCCACAGATTTCAAACCTCTATCCGACAGTAGAATTTCCTGTAAGCCGCGGTACTCCAATGATTTCTCCTCTCATAAGGTATTCATATTTTATGTTTATGTATACAAATGACTAAATTGCCAAATAACGAAAATTTTTATAAGTTTTGAAGCACTCAAGTGATTTAATTAAAAGAGTATATTTAACGAACAACATAATATTGAATTACATTTCTGATTTTTATTCAAGTGATGTAGTTAAGAAATTTGTTTGTAATTGCTGCATTGTGTGGACTGGATTACAACTTTTCTTTTTATTTTTGCTAAATTTCAAAAATATATTCTAATATTTTATTTTAACTACACAAAACGTACACTAGTTCGGCTATACAAAAACTTGAGCTGTAAAGTGCTTCACGTGAAAAATTGAAAATTCGTATGGAATCGTACAATAATAATTCTTGTTCCGCGCTGCAATCACCAAATGATATAAAATAGATCTGGCATTGCATGAAAAGTTGAAAACCTAAAATTGTATTTTGTTTTATTTATAAAACTTATTTTATTAATAATTTTTTAATAAATACTGAGTGTCGGCTTTAGTAGGCGGTTTTAAACTTTCGAAATGTTACGATTGGAGTTAAGATATTGACAACATAAATGAAAGTTAAGATCATAGAAGGACCGGTCTCCTTTTTTGGCAATTATATTCCAATAATACTTTATTGTTCTACTTATTCTAAAGATAAATATCTTTACATGGTGTATCATACTTGTCATAAAGATGGAAGGAGAATGTAAGAAATACTATAGTATCAATAAATTTTTACATATTTCGATAATAAATTAACAACTAATTTATTTTATAAGTGCATTACATAATAAATATTATTGATGTTTGTAGATGGGATCATTCGGAAAATTACTACGTATTTCGATATACTCATCAAAAAGTAATTTTCAAAAGAGAAATAGTTATCAATATTGATGTAGCTGATGAAACATTCATATATTTGACGGGTCATGTCATTGATGGCAAAAATTTATTTCCGGCTATGGGATATCTTTTCTTTCTCTGGGAAATGTTGGCATCATTGAATAAGCAAGAGTATACCAATGTGCCAATCGTATTTGAGGATGTTAATTTTATTCGGGCCACCGTACTATCACAACAAAATGAGATTGAATTAACCTTTTCGATCCAAGAAGGTAATATTATTACGTAAACAGTTAATTTTCTTATGTAAGTATTAGATTTAATATTTAAGCCACTTTTGTGATGCAATATTTTTAAGCTAAAATTAAAATAAAACAAAAAAATATATATACGGATAAAAATAATTAAATTAAACATGGAATCTTTCTTTTTATGACTCAATTGCTTTTGTGAGATACCCAATCCCGTATTGATATATTCTCGTTCACTTAATTTATTATAACGTTTTATGTTTAAAAAATTTATATCTATATCTAGGTACCAACAGATTTGAAATAACCGAAGGAGATAACGCTGTTGTTACTGGAATATTACGAATTCCAACTGATATTGAAAATGAAAAAATATCTGCTAATCTTGCTGAATATGTCGATGATGAAGAAGAAATGAGTACAAGAGACATCTACAAGGAATTAAGGCTTCGTGGTTATCAATACGCCGGCGTATTTCGTGGATTAAAAAGTGCATCGGTTTCGGGATCAAACGCCCATATCGCATGGACATCTAATTGGGTGGCATTTATGGACAGTATGTTACAGATGATGATATTGGGACAGAATTCAAGAAGCCTTTTTGTTCCAACAAGAATTCGCAAACTGACAATCGATCCGAAATATCACGTACAGCTAATTCAAGATTATCCAGTTGAAGAAAGGCGTAAGTAAAATATTAAAATATGTAATGCAGCGTGGCTAATTGTCTGACAAATCAATTTCATTTGCTACGTTACAGAATTCTCTGTTCGTCATTACAAGTCTGTAGACGCTATAATATCTGGAGGAATAGAAATTTGTGGCATTGTGGCTACACCTATATTTCGCCGGCAAAAAGCAGTTAATGCCGTTCTTGAAGAATACAAATTTGTTGCTCATCGTGACTTAGAAACTATGTCCGTACAAGATGCAATTAGAATGTCAACGCACATTGCACTCGAATGTTACAATAACATAAATGTTAAAATTATCGAATTTATCGGTGATAATGACAAAGTGACATCAGAAGATTTAAATTCTCCACTTGTTAATGAAATTTTAAGCGATTTACCTCAGATTCGACATCATATCTGGCTAGTGACGAGTCATGAGAGATGCGAAAATATTTTTTTGCCGAATAACGTTTCTACAACAGAAATTACTATGTTGTCAAGAGACGAAAACTGTTTGATGGTCATTGGTTTCGATATTTTGACAAAAAATAGTAAGAAATTACACAAACAGTTATTGCCTTTGTTAATGCCGCAAGGTTTTATACTAACTCTGGAAAAATCTGGTACGATCGATTATTCATACTTGAAAACATATGAGTTGGATGTCATAGTGGAGAAACAAATAAACGAAAAGACACTTTTACTGCTGAAAAAAACACAAAATATTGCGAAAAAACAATACCAAATTATGCATGTAAGCAATTACGACTTTTCGTGGATAGATGAACTGAAATCAATCATGAGCGTGCAAAACGAGACTAGTATAGATACGAGGATCATACTCGTCGCGCAAGGAGATTTCGAATCCGGGCTACTCGGTTTTGTTAATTGTTTGCGAAAAGAACCAAGAGGCGAAATAATTAGAAGCGTTTTCATTCAAGATAACAAAGCGCCTGGTTTTTCCTTGCAAGAACCATTGTACATGAAACAGTTGCAATTGGACCTACCTATCAACGTTTTACGTTCCGGTAACGTTTGGGGATCATACAGGCATTTTCCATTACCATCATTGGAACCAAGACTCGTAGACAGCGCTTACGTTAAACAGACGGTGCGTCAAAAAATTCTATTGTAAATTTCATTATTAGATTGTAATTGTTTATGTTTCTTTGTAATAGGTGCAAGGAGATTTGAGTACTCTCTGCTGGGTACAGAAGAGAATGTCTTCCTACATTAAGCGTGAAGATTTCGTTAATGTAATTTATGCACCTCTCAACTTCAAAGATATTATGTTGGCTACTGGTAGAATTACTGCCGAATCTATCGGATTACTTGAACGCAGTTATTTAGATAGTCCCATTGGCTTGGAATTTGTTGGGTTTGATACGCGTGGACGCAGAATAATGGGAATGTGCTTAAACGGGTAAAATGTCTCTATCAATAATCGCTCAATGAAGAAAACTGTTTACGTTTATTAGCATTTTTAATTTAATATTTAATATAAATCTCGATTTTTTATCTTGTGAATTAAATATAACGCCTTACCGTACTACATGCTGTAAAGATATGTAAGAATTATAAAATAAGTATGAAGAAATAACGTGAATAGTTGTTTTTCAAGACCCTTAAAAAATTGATAAATTATTAGAAGAATAGAATCCGATAAATGTGGCACTTACAAAATTTCAGAAATTCTTAAAACTTTAAATATGAACTACAAAAGACAAGACGTTCTATATATAGTAAACATGATTACTACATAACTTTTACGAGACATACGCACACAAATTATATACTTTCAAAAATTACTATGTTTAGAGGAATGACAAACATTTGCGTGCCCGACGAATACCTCAGTTGGAATGTACCCGATGAATGGACAATGGAAGATGCAGCGACGGTTCCGTGTGTGTACATCACGTGCTATGACGCCTTGTATATAAAGGGTAAAATGAAAAAAGGAGACAAAATCTTGATCCATTCGGGTACTGGTGGCATTGGTCAAGCTGCGATCCATCTTGCCCTTCACGAAGGTTGCGAAGTGTTTACGACAGTTGGAACTGTCGAGAAACGACAGTTTATGAAAGAAACATTTCCCTCTATTCCCGAAAATCATATCGGAAACTCCGGAGATACAAGCTTTGAACAAACGATTATACAGCGTACAAAAGGTCGTGGAGTGGATATCGTATTAAATTCCTTAGCCGAAGAGAAATTGCAAGCATCTGTTCGTTGTTTAGCAAATGGTGGTCGTTTTCTGGAAATTGGAAAATTCGATATGATTTCCAATAATTCCTTAGATATATCTATCTTTTCCAAAGGTATCAGTTTTTATGGTGTTTTATTAGATAAATTATTAATAAATTCATCAAGTTTAGAACGAAAGATAACGTTGTCGAAGAAAATAGCAGAAGGTTTAAAAAATGGCGCTATTAAACCACTGTGTAGAAAAGTCTTTGATAAAAATGAGATAGAGACTGCCTTTAGATATATGGCCGCTGCAAAACATATTGGCAAGGTAAGATTATTAAATTATATATCTATACAGAAATATGTAATTATGATGCAAAATATTCTATATCTTGTTTAATTAGACATATTCTTTTTTCTAACTGCTGTAAAGATAGCAACAAATGTAAGCTTTGTTAAATTATGTTCTCAGTCAAGAAACTTTTTTTATTTATATATAAGAATAACCTTAATTATTTACTTCTTATAATTATTTAACAATATAAACGTAGCTTCCTTCGCTCTTATATTAAATATTATTGTTGGATGAGGTATCAATTGAAATCGAACACTATATAAGGTATCTTACTTCGTCTTTAATATAGAGCGCGGATAGTCAATCACATCAAACAAACATTTTATATGTATACATATAATACAACGACTATAAGTAGAGTTGATATGATTTTTGCTCACAAGTGCGCAAGCAGTCTTACCGAGGACATTACTGATTTAATTTGTCTATTAGAATTTAGTTAAAGACATTGGTATTATCCTTATTCATTGCCATGAACATTATTGAACATTTTTATTTTATATATTGTTAGATACCTATATTAATTACTTTTTAGAACATTGAAAACATTTATAAGAGAAAGACGATCAATGTCCATTCGGTCTAATATCGAGAAAAACATAATTCTAAGTTTCGGACATCTTAAGACAAAAGTACTGACAGTGAATATCGGAGAATGCATAGTCTTTATTTACCTCGATAGGAAAATTGTGCATTAGTTCAGAGTTTATTCTTTTTACTCCACATTGGAAGGAAAAGGATAAACTCTGATGAACAAGTGCAGCCAGTTCAGCAATAGAAAACAGACCCAATGATTGTTGTATCTGACTGTTCGTAGATAATAATAAGAGTTCATCAAGAGGAAGAGTCTTTGGATGCTCCACTACTCGCCTATCCACGATATTATTGCATGGACCATAAATCCTATGTTATTTTGGGTGGACTAGGCGGTTTTGGTTTAGAGCTAGCAGATTGGTTGACTTTTCGAGGTGCAAAGAATCTGGTATTAACATCACGAACCGGGATTAGAACAGGTTATCAGCAATCAAGAGTAAAGCTGTGGCGATCTAACGGTGTAAATGTACAGATCGTTACTGTCGATAATACTTTGAAACATGAAGACTGCGAATCTATATTAAAATTTGCTGAGGAAAGAGCACCAGTGGACGCTATATTTAATCTTGCAGTTGTTTTAAAAGATTGTACGTTCCAAAATCAATCACCACAAACGTTCGAGGATTCGTTCAAATCGAAAGCATGGATGACGAAGAAAATGGACGAATTGTCGAGAACGATATGTCCACAACTTCGACATTTTGTCGTTTTTTCCTCCGTCTCGTGTGGAAGAGGAAACGCAGGCCAGACAAATTATGGGATGGCTAATTCCGTAATGGAGAGAATCTGTGAGAAGAGGATGGAAGAAGGATTACACGGTTTAGCGATACAATGGGGTGCTATTGGAGACGTCGGACTCGTGGCAGATATGCAAGAAGAAAATAAGGAATTGGTTATTGGAGGTACATTGCAACAACGAATATCTTCCTGTTTGGATACATTAGAAGTATTTCTGCTACAAGACCGGCCTGTCGTAAGCAGTATGGTTGTTGCTGAAAAAACCAAAATTGGCGGATCAATGAATATTTCTGAAACGGTTGCTCATATCATGGGTAAGCATTGCAGTTTTATACAAAGCTAAACAATGAAGAAAACTAATTATAATGCCATGAAAAAGAAGTAAAGTCAAAATGTTATTCCAAGTATATATATTTATTGAATATCTCGAAAAATGAATTTTGTGTGCAAAATTAAATTTAAAAGAATACGTATATTTTTGAAAACTACCTCTTACAATTGCAATAGACTTAACCCATTAAGTCTTGGAAAGTTCCTGTGCGTACTTTCCTATTTTTAATAAAATAATAAATGCTTTGTAATTAGGGTCCTAATTTTAGTCCGCAATTGATAAATTCTTTTAGCGTCTCACGATATTAGTAAATTTTCTAGAAATTTAAGAAATTTCAAATAAAATGTATATTAACAATTAAAGTATTGACAGTATAAATAATTGACAATTAATTTAGAAACAGCTAAGTGTTAAACGTACAGAAAATGTAACAATTTGATTTCTAATATTAAAATTTTTGCTAGTATGCAATTTTAGAACATTAAATAGAGTAACATAATACTTGGTAAATTACCGAATAGGGGACTCACCTTCTATGATCTTGACCTTGATATATATTGTAGAAGTCATCTTTTTTAACCTTCAGAACCTTCATAAGATTTTAACCATTGCTTGTTCTTTACTAAAAAGTTATAAATTTTTTTTTAATAAATGGAAGACTGTTAACAAAATTATTTTAATAAATAAAACGTAATCTTTTGATAGTCTTACACTTAAGAAAAAAATTACATTTGCCGAGGCTTATATATTTTTCTTCTCTCCTCTTGCACTCCAATCTCAGAAACGCGTATTTTCCGTTTACCATACATCTCATTAACATAAAATGGTTCCACATGGGTTTTCAACTTTCCATGCAAACCGTATAATGATACAAGACTTCGTTATGTACTGCAAGCACCGGACAATGTGGGGTAGATATCGTTTCACGTGAAAATTTGAAAACCCATGTAAAATTGTACAATAATAAATTTTCTTTTGCACTGATGTATAACCACCGAGCGGGTAAGGTAAACCTCGACTATTGCGTGAAAATCGCAAAATGGTATAAAAATTGCGTTCTATTTCTGAAATTTTTTTGTTAATAACTTTTTAATAGAGAACAAGCGACGGATAAAACCTTCTGGAAGTTACTCAGGAAGGTGAACTTCTATAATATAATGTTAAGGACAAAGTCATATAAGGTAGTCCCCTATTCGGTATATTTACCTAAAACTTATTTAAATGTATATATATATATATATATAATTCTTACTTTATTTTTCCTATTTTACCAAATAGGATTAAAGAACATAAACACAGTGCCACCAAACGTACCACTGGTCGAAATGGGTATGGATTCGATGATGGCGGTTGAAATTAAGCAGACGTTGGAAAGAGAGTTCGATATTTCCTTGACAACGCAAGACATTAGAACTCTAAATTTTGCTAAACTAAAACAAATAACAATTACAGGCATGCAAGAAAAGATACACAATACAAACAAAATTAGTGAAGATTTTGACGTGCTGATTCGAAAAACGAAGGATGCAGACTTTGTTCCAGATATTCTTGTAGAATTTATTACCAAGAAAGAGGTTGATCGAGGTAATATATTTCTCTTACCAGGAATCGAAGGATGTTCGAGCGTATATAAAACTATGGCATCAGGAATTAAATCTTCGGCAACGTGTTTGCAACATGGTGTACTTAATATTCCTGACGACAGTCATTCAGTGATGAAGTCAGCCGCTTATTTGCTACCTGTAAGAAGATTAAATTTAATTAAAATATTTATGTTAAAAGTAATATTTAACAATTAGGTACAAATGTTTCGTATTATACCACAGCTTATACACATACATTTATATTTATTTTCTTAGCACATATTAAAGAAAATGAAAGATCAAAGGAAATTTCTAATAGTGGGTTATTCGTTCGGATCTTTAATTGCCATTGAATTAGCAAGATTATTAGAAGCTAAAGATTTCTCAGGACGGTTAATACTAATAGACGGAGCTCCTGACCAAATGAAAATTTTGGTTAATCAATATTTTCACTGTGCTTCACTAGAAGAGTTACGAAGTACAGTTTTACTTGGTTTATTGGGAATGTACGCTACAATTAACAAAGAAACGGTTAGTAAATTATAAAAAATACATTTTGATTTTTTATTGCAAAAATTATTTATCTAATTTTGATATTACAAATTTAAATAAAATGAGGTCGTTCGTTTGTCGTTGTTTAAACGTATAATATTATCATAAGTGACAGTTTTACAATATATGACTTTCGATATAAAACACCATAAGTCTTCGCATCATAATTATTATTTTGCTCTTCGACTTTTATACTCATTGTCAGAGAAATAGGATGTGCGTTCGATTTTAATTGCAGTAAAAACTAATATGATTAATGCGTGCATTTTTCACTTTTATCTTTTTGTTTACCGGTCTATATAATGCTATCTTAACTTTTTACACTGAAAATGATCTAATGACAAACTAAAACGTATATTAAAGTATTATTGTAATTAAAAATTACAATACGATTACCTTGTCGTGGCTTTTTTATGACGCTTTTTTATGTGGAGATTTAGGAATTTTAATAAAATAAATAAGGATAACAACAGATTTTACCATCGTTCGAGAATTTAATATATCTTTTGTATCACTGATGAAATGCAGATGTTATTTTAGCATATTTATTATTATTATAACCATACAAAATGCAAAATTTTCTTATTTGCAGCTTGCGTTAGAGCTGAATAAATGTAACACGGACGAAAAATTAAAAGTATTTCATGCTTACTTCCCGAAGGATTTAAATGTATTGACCATCGAAAATCAAAAGCTTATATATTTTACAATTTACAATCATATTGTCGCTGTACAGGATTACGATATCTCATCATTACCTCGTCTTAAATCATCTATAACATTGCTAAAACCCACATTTCCGATTGCCTCTTTTACTGAAGAGGATTATGGTTTACATAAGGTAAATAAATCTATAATTTGGACAGATATTTTTGAAATAAAACTAATAACAAGAAACTTATTATTTTTAGGTTACCGAAGGTAAAGTGCAAATTCATTATGTGGAAGGTAATCATATCACAATGATGGACAACGACAAAATCATATCAGTTATTAACGAAGAATGGATAGAAGATAATAAGATAGAAGATAATATAATATAAGAAGGAGGAGGAGGAGGAGAAAGAAAAAAAGAGGAGTAATATAATAAATATATATACTTTATCGGGACGCGGTAACATTAAAATTTACTGATAACGTTATCCTACAATTCGTCGATCTTTAAAATTTGAAATAAGCATAGTATAAAAAAATATGTGCTCTTAAATTTTTGTGTTTAACAATATATTTGAAGAAGTGAAGAATCCAATTAATTTCAGACAATTATAATAATAATAATGTCTTAGAAAGACTATATCATAATTGTCCGGAATCGATTTAATTTTTCTTAAAATATATTGTTAAGCACAAAAATTTAAGAGTACATATCTTTTTATATATGGTCATTTTAAGGTTTAAGACGTATGAAACAACCTCTCAAGGATAACGCTTTTATATTTGATAGTATTTTAAGCAATTATCATGGAAACGGTAAGATATGTGTAAAATGGTTTAGAAAAAACTTTTGTGATCTATTTATGTACGTTATATATAATTGTGTATTTAAATTTTTCAAAAATAATAAAAGTCTTCAAAATACTTTTATTATCATTATTATTTTCCTGAAAAAACTATACCCAGTTTGGGCCCCGAGTGAACGGTCATGAGTCATATATTAATCGATTAATCGATAGGGAGGTACTCACGAAGTACAAAACAAAAAGTTTTAAAATTGCTTAATTGAAGTCTGGTGAGCGTGTACAGACCTAATCTAAATTATAAATTATTAAAAAATAAAAATTTATAATTATTATTTTAAAATACTCTTCAAACCATTCAACTTTTGTTTAAAATGTTTTTCTATCTTTTACAGTTTCGGAAATATTTGGCTTGAAAAAGAAAAGTCAATTTTTTTCAAAGGGATGTTTCAGCCCCTAAATATGCGTATGGACACGTATAAAAAAAAATACTTGCCTCTTATTTTTGTCTAGAAAACAACATTTTAAAACCTCATCAAAATCGGAGAGGTACACTTCCGTACCTTTCCTTGTTAGTCGGGTTAATGAACTGTATCAAATACATTCTAGACATATTATTTCAATGTCTTTGGTATAATCCGTTATCGCCGTCACTGCGGAAAGACCTGAATGCAGAGAATTATCAGATCAGACCAGTGGTACATGGTCATAATAGCGAACTTTGAACAGCTTTAGCATTCAGAGGACTCGTTACAAAGTTGTGCCCATGGAACTTTTTAATCCTCTTTGATGCCCTACAATTCTAGCCATGTCTGATTGCTGTTCACCTAAGGGCCTATTTTTTTTATATAAAACTGGGCAGTCTCCTTTATAGATTTCTTTTATAAATATAAATTAAAAACATTTTTATATCTAATCTATTCATTCATAAATGATAATGCTATTCTACAACATTACATCTTTCAGAAATAAGATAAAAATTTGTTATACGCGTTGCTATCGCTTTTATGTATTTAGAGCTTGCTGCTCTTTTGCGCAGTGCAGTACGACATTTCTAACATTACATTGCAGATTATAAATAATATTTTTGGACAATCTATGGAGTTTATTAATCTTTTTCTTACGCCATTTAATGACTAATTTAACATTAAACATTATTATAATATTTAAATAGTTTTGATTAGCGAGAGCGCGGGCGTGTCTTCATACGCCTACTTTAAAATCGGTTTAAGTTTCGCGAGATATCTTTTTCTTTTATCATCAAAGAAGTTTGTTAATTTAAGCCATTTGGTGGTTTAATTCTTTTTGCAATGTTGTTAAATAGTTTGCATCGACGAGACACACGCACGCCACGTCTCCGTACGTCTACTCCAATAGTGATTTGTTTCTTAATTTTCACAATGTGCGGGGCTTATAATCTTTTTAACTAATTGCTTTGGTTTGTATAATAGATGCTCGCTTATTGTGCCCCTTTTACGCGGGGTCTACAATGCGAGTCGTAGGAAATGGACCTATCACAATCGAATTTGAGGAGAATAATCAATCGACTGTGATTGGTCAATTCTTACGACTCACGACTTTACGACTCGCATTGGTAGACTAGCATCTAGCATAAGCTGCAATTTCATGGGCGCTAGAAACCAGCGGCAGTGCCGGCAGTCAGCTGTGGTTGTGTTGTGGACGTGGTGAGACTGGTGGAGTAAGTAACGAAACGCAACTCGAGTGATGTCATCCGGGAGTTGCCATTCTCCTAATCAGTGAAGAGGTTATGCTATCGTCGTCAGAAGGTTTAATTAATCTTATTTGCACTTTTCATATTTAATCCTTTTGTTGCCAAGAAAAAATATGCAAGTATAACTAAATCGATGATCTGTTGAATTTCATCACAAATGTCACAATGTTTTTTTTTTCCGGATTAATAGGAAAAAAATTTATAGATTCAAAAGTAATCATACGTTCTTTATATCATCAAGAATCAGACTAAAAATATCTCTCTACAATCGGCTTTTATCCTGATTGTTAACAGTTTCAAAGCACGCACATTGGATCTCGATATCGAATTCTAACCATTTGAAAGTTAATATCAAATAAATATAAATTAGAGAATTTTGTAGCAAGGAAGACGAGAGAAACGTAGCTGGTGGCAAGTACAACTGGAAACGCATCAAGGATGTTCTCAAGCGGGCCAAACTATACCAAGTTGAAGACGCATTTGCGTCTAGCGATCAACCGGTTGAAATTGCTGGAAAAGAAGAAAACAGAACTGGCACAGAAGGCGCGCCGTGAGATCGCTGATTTCATTGCCGCTGGCAAAACGGAGCGTGCTAAAATCAGAGTGGAGTACATCATTCGTGAGGACTACATGGTGGAGGCAATGGAGTTGCTGGAGATGTACTGTGATCTGCTGCTGGCACGTTTTGGTCTCATTCAGCAAATGAAGTCAGTATCGTTACTCTTATGGATCAGCAATATGACATATACGTTCCATTTTTTGCTTACGCTATCTCCACGACAGACTTTGATAAACAAAACTGGTCAATAATTCATTAGTTAAAATAATTAACAACGAGTATTTTAATTATCTATTAAAGTTATTGTCATTCATACGTATACAATTTCAATTTATATTGCTTCGTTACTTATTATCTTTTCAGAAGCCTCGACGAAGGTCTGGCGGAAGCTATATCAACCATTCTCTGGGCGGCTCCTCGCATCCAGACGGACGTGCAGGAAATCAAAGTGATAGCGGACATCTTGACGTCTAAATATGGTAAACAATACATGGAAGCGTGCCGGGAGGAGGCAATTCAAACCATATCGGAGAAGCTGAAGCACAAAATGAGCGTGCAGTCGCCATCAAAATTGCTTGTGGAAAAATATCTAATAGAAATCGCAAAGAATTACAACGTGGAATATGAGCCGGATCCGCAAGTAATGGCAGAAGGCCAGGATGCGATGTTAATAGACATAGGAGCCAATGGTGGGGAATCGAGAAACAATCTGGACACAGCCAGCGGAGGAGGAATACCTCATCCTCCCGGCTTCATAGGTTTCCCACAGGCACCTATGTTACCTGATCCTGGATTCCACTCGAGCGTGGTAATTTAAATCTCTTATGTTTAGTTTTTATACATTTTAATTGACAAGTTCAATTTACGAAATTGTCCAATTATCAGTTTCTAGCCAATTTAACTATTAAATCATTAAGGCTGACACAATGTTCTAGGATTCGGAGAAAGACAGTTCTTCCTTAGGATTCGTATCTCCAATGTCTCCACCCTCTACTGAGAAAGATCAGAATACTCCTTTCAATCCCACTGCATTTTCGTATAACATACCCCTGGATAATGCCAACTCGAACAAACCTGTAAGTAACTTGTATTTATTACTAAAAATTTCCAGGATATTTTTTATTAGCAATAACAATAATAATAAAACAGTTTTCTTGTAATAATTCGAAAAAATAATTAATTAGGAAGAAGATTTACCACCGCCATATCGGCCTGACTTTCCGCCTGATTTAAATAAACAGGTAAAGCCATAAGAGATTCTTATCTTTCTAATTTTTGCGAAATACAAATTAAAATGATTAAAATAAATATAATAAAGACGATGTTCGATATTCTCTAAAGTACGAAAATGTTTTTGAAAAATTCTATCAAATTATAAAACATGCACAATTATTTTCCACGTATAGTCAGATGAGAAACCAAAACCCCAGCCAAGGTCTAAAATGCCGATGAACAACTACCAACTTCCGGATCTGCCAGCAGTGCCGACAGAGAACGATGATTCGCCCGCTAATCCATCCGTGAATGACGACATTGATTTTGACGACTTGATGAAACGATTCGAGGACCTGAAGAAGAGGAAGTAACGATCGACGGATATACAAGCAATATTTGAAACGCATCGTTTTCATTTATTACTTTAGCGTTGCAAGACGGTGTTGTATTTAGTAGTGCCTTCTGCAAAAAGAGAAGGTCTGGGAAAGGTAGGCTTTTCCATTATATGCTTTTGCAGTGAAGAAAATGAAAATGTATAGTTTACTGTATCCGAGGATCAAGTACATATAAATTGTTATAATACTAATTAATGTACGTGTTAATTTAATATATATCTTTTTATGATTATTATATGTGCTTCACAATGTTCGATAAGTGTATATAATATTTAAGTCACATTTTTACAATGATTGATTCTTCCTATTCCTTATTTTTTCTCATTATTATTATATATAAGACGTCTGTGTACAGTGTTATTAATCGTCCCAATCTTCGCATCTCTGCAAAAAAAAAATGATTATATCAATTACAAAGAATATTATAATTTGTGAAAATTCTCATAGAATTTTTTTATTTCTAATCCTTTGCTTTGCTAACTAGAGAAAATTTCAATTATTACATGCAGTTTGAAACTTATATATTTTAAAATGTATTCTATGAAAGAAAGAGAAATCCTAAAATGCCTATATCTGTTTAAACGATTCTATATAAATTTGTATACATACTTCCTTTCCTTTATCAACCAAACAAGCCAAGAGATTTTCCGATAAATAACATTTGTTCTGCCTCATATCCGAGCCCAAATAATGAAAACATTCTACAACAGCTTCCTCTATAAAGTCCTGTAGTTCTGGATTGTGTATGTTACGAGTCATGAACCGGATGATCGAGACTTGCTCGGGAAATCCCCTTTGATCCACCTAATAAAGCCGGAATTGAAAAAATCAATCATTAGCTGCGATCTATTAAATTTTGAAGCAGTCTTATGTATTTACCAGATTTAATTCGTTGAAGAAACACTGGGTGACGCACTATAAGTTCAAATAATATTTCGTTAATATAAATTATTATTAGACACACTCTATATACACTATATATAATATATATAAAACGCATAGGATATATTGGTCCACAAAACAGATTTATCCCATTACGATAAAAAGACATAATCATGAGTTACAATATCTTGGAAACTAATAGAAAAGAATATTGTAGCGTAATACTTATTATTGCTATAGAGACATTTTTCGTCATTATAATTCTTTAATTTTCGTAAGATTATTATTAGACACACTCTATATACATAATATATAAAAAGAGATAAAAAATTCTAGTCACTGTGCTACAGATGATAATTGCAATTCTCTTATTTTATATCTTTTTATTTATTTTGATTTGTCATTTCTTTTGATACAAATTCAATACTTCGAGAGAACAATTATATTTATACATTACATTTGGAGATCTATATTGATCTTCTATTTTGATCACTATATCTTACGTCTTGTTGCTTGCCGTAGTTATCAGAATTGTCATTATTATACGTCTGGTCGTAGCTTGATCTGCCAGTTCCATCGGAATAACTAAAATCACGATTATTGCTACCACGAGAAGGATATCGAGCACTTCTCCAGTTCTCATTTGTGTAATCGACGGAATAGCGCCGATTGTTACCGTTGCTCTGATCATTCCCCCGATTCCTTAATTATTATATTGATATTAATTATTCATATTAATGGTGTAAGTAATGATAATGTTTATTATTATTATTATTGATATTTAATCTTATCAATTATTCGCGTGGACACGAATATTCTATCTTGTTTTGTTACCGATTCTCATTAGGATCCTTCCAAGACTGCCTGTTATAGTACTTTCTGCCGTTACTCATGGAGAACCTTGTACCAAACAAATCTACGCTCGAGGAGTCATCGCTGTCTTCGTCTTCATTTGACGAAGAATCGTTGCTATAATCATCATCAGATGTGGATCGCTTCTTACAAATCTGTATAATTTTCTGGTATTGATTGTTCGCCTGCTGAACTCCTGTTCTGCATTTTAATGACTATACACATAGAAAAACTTACTAAACCAAAGAATTGATTGTTATATATGTATATTCTTAAATACAAGCAATATTTTTAAGTATGCACATACATATATATAATATGTATAATTTTTTTATATATGTATATACATAAAAAATATACTGATAATAAATCATAAATAAATTCAGCACTTTTCTTTTTTAGAATTTGAGTAAAAATTTTACATAACTAACAGATCTCTTTCAGTTACTTACATTCGCTGATTCTATCAGCGACAAGCAAAGGCATAGAACAACGAGAATCACTCTGCAGGTCACCATCTCGTGCGGACTCTATACTTCCGAATAAACCTCCTCATTTTTTCCATACGTATTTATTCAGTAGCACTAAGAATGCTTGTATCATCGGTGAGACAAGTTGATAGACAATAATTGTTGCAAAACAAAAAATATTGTTCCATACGTCCGGACGGAGACACGCTCGACTACGCCCTTATGCAATTCTTCTAATTACTGATCGAATTACCGTGACTATCGTTACGGGTGAGTTCTTTGTGAGGGAAAATCATTGGATTGTCAGAAAAGAGAGAGAGAGAATAAGAGACAAAAAGGAAAGAATTTAATCGTGGAGAAAGTGAGAGTTGCGTGAAGGCATGACAATTTCGAGCGATCAGTTCTCCATCAATTGTTCATCGAAGAAGATATACGATGTATAGCAAGTGCTTTGTAAGTATCTGTGTTATCGTCATAAGTACACACTCTACAAAAAAAAATCCGTCTTTTGATGAAAGATGATTTAGTCGTAGTACGTTTTTTCAAAGTAAAAATATACATATGAGAGTTGAGAATATATAGGGCAAATCGAGGAAAGCAACAGACCGCGAAGATGTGAAAGTGTTTCATTTTCGCTGTTAGATTTTGCTGAGTAATTGTACAAATATTGTTATTCGATCATTTGTTATCATTATTCAATGCAAAACTAACAATCGAATAAGAAAAATTCGTAAATAAACGAAAATCTTTTATAGTATCCCGCGTTCTTAGCTTGCGTTACGTATTGTTTTTAAATCCATTCTTCGTTCGGTCTGTCTCCGTTTCATTTTTCTTATTGCCCTCATTATCCTCATCTCCAAACACAAATTTCCTCGATTCTCAGTAGATAGATTATTAGTATCTAGAACAGAATTGTAAGAAGTTATAATTCTCTATATTTTTAGTTATTATATATATACTTTTTTTTCGTAGCTTCTTTTAAAACTTTTTTCACTCGCGATTACGTTGCCAATACATGAAGATAGTACAAACGGAAAAGTCGTACCGCCATACCCAAGCAATATTTCGACAATTTATCCCGCTATGATATCCAAGAGGGCAACGGACCGATCATCAGACGGAAGTCGAGTAGATTTTCAAATAAGGAATCATCAGGGACCAGGAACATATATATTCGGTTTTGATACCGGACATGGGTAAACATATACTCTACCATTATATTATAATTATATTAATTGCCGCTTAACGAGAGTCTCATAAAAATTTTCGAGGAAATAATGACTGAAAAGATTGATACGTCATTTACGTCGTAGAAAAAATCGACAGTACAAAATGGAAGAGCGCCGTCGAGACGGAAGCGTCAAAGGTCGATATGGCTTTTACGATGCGAAGGGAAAACTCAGAGTTGTCAGCTACATCGCGGGCCCCGCTGGTGGTTATCAAGAACGCCATCACGAAACCATCGCTTATAAACCTGAAACTTAACGTATCTCTCTCTCTCTCTCTCTCTCTCTCTCTCTCTCTCTCTCTCTCTCTCTCTCTCTCTCTCTCTCCTCTCTCTCTCTTTTTGACAAATATGTGTTTGTATTGGTGCAACTACAATGTCAGGTTTTAAAAGTGAAGAATCCATTATTTTCAATAAATACATAATTTATTCAAATTTTATTTAAATTATAACATGTGTTTTTAAATTATAATTTTATTATTCACAGATTTTTACTTTCGAAAGACATTGAACAGTCTTAAGTTCTGTGTATCGCTCAGTATGGTTGAATCATCATTGGACTGTGCACCTCGTTACTGTGCCATTCTCCCCAAATATGACGTATATATTTCGCGTAACTGAATAGTAAAACAGGCAAGTTCGATTTCATGTATACATAATTGTCCAAACACCTTGATTTTTCATGTTTTACTTTAGAATGCACTTATCAATAAGATAACTGTAGATAAGCGATCACTGTTTTATATTCTCAATTTTAACTCAGAAAGAGTGAAAGAATACATTATGTACCTGACTTACAATTTAACGCTGACTACGTGCTCTTTTCATAAATATTAAAATTCGACATTTTGGCTACACCAATCAAAATACAATCCGTGTAATCCGGGATTGGAAGAAGACACAGAGTGTCCGAGGCATTTTGTATAAATAACCGCTGCCGACGATTGGGATTAAACCGTTTATTTAACAATAACAATTACTATATAAGAAAAAAATGTCAATGCAAAAAAAAGATGTAAACGTCATATAATATATAATACCATGTATATATATAGGTATTTTTGTGTATGTGTATGTATATACATATATATATATACACATATATATTCTTATGTGTACGTGTTAGTTTGTGTGTATATGTGTTACATATCTAATCCATACAGAGAACGCATTTGTCGCACGCGCGCTCGCACGCACTGAATGGATTACACAAGGTATAAATCAAATGTATACGTATCTGCCGTCTTTCTCCGCAATCTTTTTTCTTCTCGCTCTCTTCGCGCCTATAAAATCGCACGATAACCCGTTCCAATTCTTGCTTCAACACTTCTATTTTACGGGAGTCGTCTCTCGTAAAGCAATTGCTTTGAAATTATTTGTCCTTTTTCGTGTCCGCCGCACCATACGACGAACCCTTGCTTATCTCCGACATTCCGAGGGTTTTGTACATTAGCAAATAAACTGTAATTCAATTTGCTTCCATGAGGACGACATAGCGTTTAAAATGAATTAAAATATCTTCTGTGACTTAAGGGTATTGAGCATAAAATAAAAAGGAACGTAAG
Source organism: Temnothorax americanus (assembly GCF_048541705.1). Taxonomy (NCBI): domain Eukaryota; kingdom Metazoa; phylum Arthropoda; class Insecta; order Hymenoptera; family Formicidae; genus Temnothorax; species Temnothorax americanus. The sequence goes on from NW_027509349.1 coordinate 375,943, forward strand.
CACTAGAGCAGCAGCCAAATCGGTCTTAAAAAGCCGAATTCAATTCGCTATGTTTGCTACATCCAGAATTTAATTGAAATATAACTTTGAATATATTACAACGATTACTATTTATCGATTGAAGAAGGTGAATGACAGGATAACTAATAGTTGTAAATAATGATGTAAAAAAAGTGAATATGGAGGATACTACTTACATACAAAGATAACCCCGACCCCGATGGTAATGCCAAAGATCGAGCCGGATAGAAGGAGCCTCACTAGGTAATATAGCATTGGTACAAGGACAACTATCGCCCAGCAAATGGTGTTAACAAGGGAATAGTATCTTCTCTTTAGCCTGAAAGAGTCTGTCCTAGGCACCCCGCTCTTGGCAAAAAAATCGCCGGTTTCATAGAAGCTCTCCGTCATACGGTCCTACCAGGCAAAGATTTCGTCTAGCATCACCGCGTTATAACAATACATTGTCGCGTCAGAGCGAACCGAAATCGCTTAACACAGATCAATTCTCGCGTACTATTCTGCTCGATGCAATCGTGAACTTGTAAGGTCTTCGTTCTAACGCGCAAAGAAACAATCCAGGTTTCTGTGACGCACTTCTCAAAAATAATCAAATTGGACAATGTGTAAACTTAAGCAGGTCAATTACATTATCATGATTACATATGGATTCTATCCTTGTGAAATAGAAGACTACTCAAAGCTCCTAATTCGGATTAAGCATTTCTACTTAAACTCGAAAAACATTACCAGTTACAAAATTGTACTTCTACCAAAATAGTACGATCTTTTCCATTGGATGCAAAAAGAAATACAAACTTGATAACGCTACCTTTTGCTGATACAGCTTGTGTAACCATTCAGCAGCAGCTTCGTCTCCCTCCGGCACCTCCTCGATGGGAATTCTTTTAGCATACATATGTCCCTCCAGCCGTTTCCCGAAGAGAAGATTCCTCATAGTCGGCTTCACGGGATCAGACGGCTTGAACGCTATCTGAATGTCGTAGATGGCCGTCGCTTTGCCTCTCATGTGCGGAATGCTGGCGATAAAGCCCTTTGTGCGTGGGGTTAAATGATATTTTAATACTGGCAGACCTTTTTCGATAGCGAACTTCTGACTGGCTTCCAGCTTTTTCAGCGTAAAGCGCGTACCCTCGGGATAGAGCAGCAACTATAATCAATCATTTACAACTTACAATCGTTTTTATAGCTATACAGCTATTTCTAGCAGCAAATGTTATAGAACTTTGGAATTATTCACTCCGGATTAGCTAATGCTAATCCTCGTGTTTAGATAAAGAAACAAGAAATTGAAAGATATACTCACCCACATTGTGTCAGGATACTCAACGAGCTCCTTGATTTGAGTTTTGATGTTCTCCTGGTCTTTCTCCCAACTCCTCTCGAGGAAGATACTCTCAGCGAATTTCCACGCCCATCCCAGCGTAGGAATATACTGTATCGACTTCTTAGCATAAGCTTTACAATTCTAAAAAATATATTCTTTCAAAATAAAATGTTCTTATTGTACCTATATATACATATGTATCTTCTCAGATTCATTTTTGTTTCTTCTTTTAGAAATTTATTCTTAGAAGTTACGTACACCTAGTAATCTCACGCGATCGCATAACAGCCAACCTATCAACCAATCGGTTTCGTAACTGTGATTCATCAGGAGGTAGCCGTGCTCATTACCGAAATATTTATCAAAGTCCTTTTTATCTATGTACAATATTAGGTCCGATCCTGCCCACCATTCTGCCATGAATACTAATTCTGGGGGAAGTAAAAGTGTAGATTTTAGCCCGTTAAATTGAATTTTTTCTCGGAAACAAAACAGGAGCTCTAATACGAAACGAGGTATACTTACGACAGTAAAAGGAGTAGCAGAGGTAATAATTAATCTTGCGATAGAGATATTTGGAAAATGGCCTCAGTCCGAGATATAAAACGCATTGGAAGAAATTTATTATCAAGCCAGATGTAAAAAATGTGATGGCGAACATAAGGTGTATCACCAACCATTGCTTCACAGAGGTCAGCATTCCCATGGTGATAAGCGAATAAAACTAGACCGTACGTTTCATGGAAAACATAAATATTTGGTTTCTCGGCCTGTAACAGAAATAAACCAACAGGCATTTAAAAACGAAAAGAGCTGAAATTACTTATACAGAAAAATTTCCATTTTTTCCAAGAACTCAATTAAAACAATTGTCATTGTAACCATAATCGTCGCCATAAAAGATAAGAGAATTTCAAAATTGTGTTTATGCGTGTGACACTCTAGACAGCTACGTGTGCAAGTATTTACACCAAACAAACTTGCCTGAGAGTAAAAGAAATAATTGTAGCGTTGCTATGTACAATTTTCTGATCGCTGAATGCTGTTATATATACAGTGGCAAATAAACTGCATTAGTGTCAATTGGCTCATTAATCAAACCGATTAGGGGGGGGGGAGCAAATAACGTGATAAAAAACAACCTCTTTATGTGAATCGTATGAAAAATATGTAAACATAAGCAACAAGTTAAATATGCTAAGAGAGGAGTATTACATGGGCAGCAAGTTTTTATACAACGGCTGATTTGTTTTCTTTAAATAGACAAGCTGAAAAAATTTTCTTTACAGGCCTACGCTACAGGGGCTATACAAGAACGTTAAGCTGTCGTCATTGTTTCTATACTTGTGTAAGTCATCCAGTAAAAATGAAATAATCATAAATCTGTAAAACGTTTCGTAGCGATTCGTAACGTTTTAGCTTCTACGAAGTTTAAACTCTTCTTTCCCAGGATTTAACCTGCAGAGATCCGTTAAATTAACAAATATTGCGTTAACTCGACGAGTGCTAACGAGAGAACCTGAAAGCATATAAAGACAGCCGGCGGCTATCGCGTTATAACATTATATAATGCTATTTACAAGAGTCTTCTCCAAGGAATCCTGGATACATCGTGACTACTTGAAACCGACGTAGACCTGGGCATTGACCTGGAAACGACTCCGTCGACGTCTAGAAAGTTAACAAACATCGAAGGTGCGTACATACCGAGTTGGTTAGTAACAGAAGTAAAACAGAATCGGACACGTGCGTTATCGTTGTTAATTATTTACAGAGCGCAGAGTTGCGCGTTGCGCGCAATGTGTGCGGCGTGCGTCGTGCGTCACGCGGTCTCGACCACGGGACCTCGTTACTCGTTGCAAAATTCACGCAAAATGCGCGGAATAGGCGCTCGAATGTGAGACGCTCTTGAAAAAGAGAGACCGCGGAGGATGTTCGTTGCGACCTCGAGCCACGACGCAAACCCACGTGTACCGTATCTCCATCTTCTCCTTCTCCCCCGGACCCGGAGGAGAATCTTTCGCGCGGGGCGCGAACGCGAGATCTGGGGGGGGGTCTTACCTCAATTCGGCATCCCTGACGAGAGGAAGCGGTGCGAGCGTGCGTACGCGAGGGGAAGGAGAACGGATGTGTTAACCGTGCGGTGCGGGTGCCAGGTGTCAGAAGACGCGGTGGCCCGAGGGATCAAAGTGCGAGAAGTTCCAAAGTTCACTGACGTGACGGTGCGTTGACGGTGCGCTTTTGTGCGTGCCTACGGCGTCCTCGTCGCTCCGTGCGTGACGACTCCGTGCCTCTCATCGGATCGGGGGGAGAAATCAGGACGCCTCCATCACTCCACGCCGTGCGCGCGCGGACAGTGCGGACACACGAGCGACGACGACGACGACGATACACGGCCCCCCCGTGCGAGGAGCGAGGAGCAAGTCAGCCGGTCCTCTCGTCCGCGGGTTAGGGATGTGGTATACTTATAGCGGTATAGCGGGGGAAACGTGACGATGGAAACGATCTCTGTCGCGCGACACGATTGCGTCAACGCCTCGCGCGGCTCGCGCCGTCCCGGCCGTCCGTCATATCTCGAGTAAAGCTAGAAATGCGACCGGGAATTGTATAGGTTTTTGTGTCGTGGGCGCGTGACGTGCGCCGAAGGATCGGAACGACGGAACCACGAACGTCATTGACTCATCATTGAACGTGCGGGTGCGCGCGTCCGTTCGATTCGACGTTCGACGCGCTTTCGGCGCTTTCCAGCACGCGAACGTATTTACGTTTATATGTAAATGAGAATTTACAACGCAATAATGTTGATGTGTATATATATTACCACGAAACTGCTTTTTTTTTTTAATTGCCACTCGCATGGATAATCAAATCCAGATGATAACAAAAAAAATTGCAGTTTTAAATTAAAAATTGAATATTATCTCGGATCCCCTAAATATTAAAAATATATGTATATATATGTATATAATACGACAGAATGATAATAAATCACAAATTTGATATTATATCATAAGCCGACTGTCTAAATTTTGACAATTAGCTAAATTTCCATAAAATTGATCACTCTTTTCAATATAAATATGTCTCGAGTCACAGCCACAGGGTACGAATTATTCTAGACGAGGATGCGTCCGACCCGGAAGTGAAGCTATATCTTCAAACGGAGGAACGTTTCCGGCGCGCGCGCGCGCGCGCGGCGATGCGACGCGACGCCGCAAAAGAGCGCAACGTATAAGGTTGGTAACGCCGCGCGAGTAATTCGACTAGGGCCGGATTTTTAAAAATCCTTATATCTACATAATGGCCTACGCGAGATCGGCTCCTCGCAGTTCTCCGCTAGTCGCGTCGGAAAACGGTTCGCCCCGCGCCAATTGACTTTGACCGCATTCCTGCCGCGCGTTTTCGTTCTCGGGGGGAAGACGCCGGAAAAGCAGCGGCGCGCTAGAGAGAGTGAGTATAAAAGCTGATCGAACGCGCGCGGCGCGCCGACACGTTCCGATCCGCGCTTTTCGCGCGCGCCGAAACAAAAATCGAGCCCGTCGAATCGTCCTCCTCGATATATGTCGATATAGGAGCCGTTTGGTATTTCTCGATCCGAACGCTCTTACGCAGTTCTTTCACTTACGCGGCTCTTACACGCGGACGAATGAAAAAGGAGCAAGTGAACTTTTTCACCTGGCTGCTGCGTCGCGTTTTACAGCTCATCATCTTTTCCCCCCCCCCCCCCTCATCTTCGTGTTCTTTTGCCCACTCTTACTCTTTCTCTTTCTTTCGTCCCCTCTCTTTTTTCGCTCAATCGCTTTTTTCTTCGTACAATGCCGTGGATATCCGTTTATTTCACACGCACGCGATTTATACCGCAATCGCAGATCTCCTTTTACATCGCGGGTTTTTACAACTCATTTGCTGATCTTGGAATTTGACGCTATATCGATTCGCGAAAATGTTGCTTTTCAATCAAATTAATTATAAGAGTGTCTTGTTTGTCTAATCATGTCTGATCACTTACGATTTTTTTTTCCCAATAATCGCGTAACACGATTTTTTTCCTTTCAATTATATCAAGACACGCACTACCTTAACACAACAGGTCAAACGTGAATTACGCGCGGAAATAGAACTGGGTTTATGGGCTCTTATATATCTTAGATCTGTTCTTCGAATCTCGCCGCGTTACGTTGCGTTCTCTTTGCACGCAAAATAATCCTTGTGTACTCGGAAAAAAAAATTTTCATATATAAAATATGTCTATGTATGTTATTTTTCTCTTGTATAACATCTGTTCGTATATATAAGAAAATAAAGAAAATAATTAAGAAATAATTGAAACACAGAATCGACAAAAATTATGAAATTCTTACTCCTTGTGACTTTTTAAATTTTTGTCATTCTGAATCTTTATTATTTTATTAACATTTTATTAATAGTTATGTAGAGATATTTTATGTTTTTACTGTAGAAATTTCAATAATTCTGCCCTAAAAAATTACAAAAGCACATACAAACGTAAAAGTGTCATTGTTTCAAATCTAAAATTGTTTGCGTCCTATTATTTATGTATCAGATATTATATATGTATCGAATGAATCTTCTGGTAAGTTAATGTAAATGTAGGAAAGAACTATTACCAATTTTAGTTAATTTTAAAAACAATTAAAAGATATGTGAGAAGTGTAATAATGAAAATTTTAAAACTGTAATAAGTTCTTTCTTCCAAAAAAAGATAAAGGAAGAACTTTTAGCTTCTTATTTATATGTCAAGTTACATTTATACTTGACGAAAATGACATTGTATAGTAAAGATTAAATTAAAGTTCACTTTTGGTTTAAAATACAGCGAAAGAGTTGATGGATTCTCTCGAACGGAGGGCAACTGACTTGCTTCGCGTTTGCTTGCGCACTTTATATAAAGGGCAAAACAAATGTGTTGCACTTGAAACACATGGCTCGATGGCTATGATGCACGACCATATGGCTCCACGGAGGAATCCGTGTGTCTATAAATAGCTGCATACATTTCATCCCTTCGTCACTTCCATCTACAGAAGAAAGGCTCCAAGAGCTACATATATCATAACTTGAGAAATATTAATATTTCTTTTTTATTTAAGCGGTATTAGTTATATTTAATCTCAGAGATTGATATGTAAGACATAATCGTCAAAATTATAATACTTCGAAAAGAAAAGAGAAAATTGGAAATATTGAGAGAATAAAATTCTAAAATGTCAATTTAATTAATCCTTATAGTTGACAAAATATTTAGAATAGAATAGTTCAGACTAAAAAATTTTTAATGTAAGGGGAAGTATATTATATTACACATTATTTAAAGCTGAATATCATATTTAAGTAATATAAAACTGTCTATATAAACAGAAACTTTTTGTAATGTATTAACATGCAATTAAGTAAACGAATGAAATGATTTCTTTCACGTACGTTGAGAGACGTTGGAAATACCGAACTGTGATCTATGTGGCCACCACTGACGATTAAGAGTAATTTATTGTGACTGATGATTTCTCTCTATACGGTTTCCCGGGGTCATCGTAAGTGACCTGCGTTCTTCTTATCTCGATGGCAGTGCATTCAATTAGACGCAGGAAGAAAGAACACTGTGTAGCTTACAGAAATAGTGGCATCTTTGTTCGTCACCATTACGGCGTAGGTTCATTGATTACCTTTCCTTTATCTTCTCGATCAGATTTGACAAGCGCTCATCGTCAAAGGGACCTCTTCGATCGACTTCGAACGCCGCCGAGCAAAACAACACTGCGGATTAACAGTTCCCTGGGACGGACAACGCTAATAAAAGACAATGAAACTGCTTGTTGTTTTGACGCTCTTGTGTTGCTCTTGCATCGACGTTAGCTACACTAGAGAAATAACGTATGTGTATCCGATTACTCTACTAGTTTAATACTTCGAACGTGGCACTTCTTTGTTTAAAAATTACAGAATATAACTTTCAATGAGATGTTATATATTTATTCTGTCTTATATAAATGATCGTGTCAATTTTTACAGTCATGAAGACATTAAGGACGCTATGTTGAGCCTGGTGCACATGATGCGAGAGAATACGGAAAAGCTGGAGAGGCACGAGGCGAGAGAACGGCAGCTGGGCGAGCAACTGAAAAAGACAATAACCATCCTGACGAAGCGCGTGTCCGTCGTGGACGGCCTGAAGCTGCAGTTGACCAAGCTGGACGAGAGAATCTCGGGGATAGAACATTTGATCGCACAGGTGATCACTCGTATTTCGCTCGGTAAGACCACAAAGCGATTGATTCTTCAAATGTCGTGACGGTATTTCTTCGCGCAGAGGGACGAGAGGGAGCGTATACAGATGCAAAAGACCGTGGACAGTCTGGAAGATCTGGAGAGCCGCTTGGAAGGCTGGCTCACGAATATCGAAAACAAGGTAGCGGAGGTAGGCAATCGCGCGGAGGTCACGTCCGCTCCGGACGGTAATCTTCCCGATGTTCTCAACAAGCTGAGTGGAATAGAGAGTAAATTGATGGAAGAGGTTGCGAGATTCAAAGAGGGTCTGCATAATAACGTAGCGAAGATGAACAAAGAATCAGCTACGCTGATGGAGAAGACGCATACGATCTCCTCGGAGGTGACTCATTTATGATAAAAGTAATATACGTCTTCCTCGTACACACTAAATATTTTAAACAATGTAAATCCATTTCGGACCGTAGGTGCAGTATGTAGCCGCTAAGATCGGAGATTTAGAGAAATCTCTAGAGAAGTTGAAACAGATGACGCAGAACGTTCAAGATAGACCATCGGAACAGCAATTGGATTCGTTACCGGCTTTTGAGGATCACGTCAGGACATTGGTGCAAGTGCAAGAGCTGCTGGAGGGCACCTCTGAAAAATTACGAGAATTACCCAGGTAACGTTTTGCACTCGACTCTCTCGATATCATAGTTTTGACGTTCTCCGTAAGAATACGAGAACATATGTAACATCCTTAACACTTCGATACTAATTGCCGCTTTACGATGTAGGATAAACGAAGTGCAGGCGCTCCACAACGAGACGCAAGCTATGTTGCAGGAAGCTAAGCACGCGTTGAAGGACATCGTTACACGGGGTATCGATAATATCGGGGATAAAATAACGGAGAGCAAAGAAGAAACGAAGGATTCGGTGGCGGCGTTACGGTAAATCCCATGAGTGTCATCTAGAATTATAAACGCTAAACATGGTCGTCTTCTTTTATTGAATATCAAATTACGTTGAGAGAACAGACAAGGATTGGAGGATCGGGGGATCATATTTGGCGTTAAATACAAGCCCCTATCGTGTAGCCCTTCCTTTTAATTTAGCTTGAACTTCCTTAACAGGATGGACCTGGCTAACAACGCGGAACGCGTTAACCAGGAGCTACAGGATTTGGAAAAGGGCCAGTCCGTGATGGTTTCTATGGCCGATCATGTGCTGGACACGAAGAAAAGGGTGGAGTATGGCGTACATCAGATCCTGTTGGAAGTGGGCGATTTGGTGAAGACCCAGAGCGTCAACATTAACAGCACTCTTAGTCAAAGATTCGACGGAATCTCGAATGATATCATGGATAACCAGAACGGTGCCTTGGCGAACCTTACCAGCAAGATGGAACTAGAAATGAACAAAGTAAAGATCTGTTGCTTGCTGACTGATCTGGCCGCTCCCCGGATTTGTTGTTACTACCTTCGTTGCAGGTTTGGCGGCAGATCAATGTGATGTACCAGCAGATGACGGAAAGCGCTCGAGCTCTAGACAAGCTGCATCAACAGAACGAAGCCTATGTTAACGGCACGACGTCTACTATGGGTGGAATGGAGAACAAGGTAATAAGATGCGAGATAAAACATTACATTTAGTCTAAAATAATGAGAATTAATATAAAGTAAAATAAGTTAAATGGATCATTGCATCGATACATTATCTGAACATTACTTAAATGTATCCGAATCACTCACGTAGCACTCATTTTTGTGGCAAACTTAACGGCTAGATAATCGCGGATAACTTGATCTTCATTCTGAATAATGTCCAACGCATATCTCTCTCGTCCCGAATTTACTCGCTTGAATATTTCCCAAAGATTGCAAAACTAATCGGTTGAATATTCGGAATTTTACAGGTAGGCGAGATAACAAAACGCATGACGGAGGTGGATGAGAATTTGAACTACCTGCTCGGCCGCCTGTCCTTGGTCACGCAGGAATTCAATCAGATTAAGACAGGTCTAGGGAACGCGCTGGACAACATCAAGGCTTCTTTCAAGGTGGTTCAAGAGAAAACGTCAGATCTGACTCATCCGGGTCCCCATCCACTCCCGGAAAACTACAAGGACCCGAACGAATCCGAGACCAGGAAGCCAGACGGTAGGTCTCCGTTGGAATTTCCTTCCTTGGACTTCACGAGTCACATCGCCAATGTACCTTCCAATTGACCTTCAGTCAATAAACTCTCGAAGCATTCTGATCAATTGCGTTTATTTACTGAGACAATATAAAATTTCCATAAACACTGAAAGTTCTCTTGTAATTTCCTTTTTTTTTTCCTCTTACGATCACCCGAATTCAAGCTTAAAAGTTTCGTCTCGCAGTTGCTAGTTGTGTTCATTTCTTCACTGCGCAAACTGTTTGTTTTAGTTGTGACCGTAAAGTAAGCCATTTGACTCTCAGATCATCGGGCTGGCTTGGGTTAATCTCAATCAGCGGAAGATAAACCATCTTCATCCTTAGCGAATTAACATCCGCCACTGCCACATCGACATCTCATCATCACCGTTATAATCATCGGACTGTAACACTTTGGTAAACTTTCAAATATACTTATGTTCTTATACAAGCATAACAAGTAACGATGACGTCAAAATGATTATTAAAAGTCACTTTGACATTATCGTGACTTTTTGTTTTGTTTGGATAATCTTTTTTACCTACCTCGGTTAAAAAATATTCTAAAAAAAACCCGGTATGTAACAAAGTAATAGATATTCATTAAACTATAATGTTACATATACGTAAGAATATAATTAGCGTCAGACTGCGGACGCAAATATATATCTCTAGCGAAGATAAATAAGGGGATTCATATTTTAGATGCTTGCTTCTTTGTAAGATGATTTTAAGATATAATTTTTACATTGAATAATGTAACATCCGCAGTCTAACCATTAGGTAGTATTAGATGGATGATACAACGTAATTAACTTCTAATATAATTCACCTTATCATTTAATCTCTGCGCGGCAGAGGAAGGAAACAGGATTATTGTGTTAGTAGAATACTACAGGATTTTACTGGAATGTTTCTATTGCCACTACTTATAAAAGAATAAACCATTACAAAACAAAGAACCCGAAAACACACGTAAAGAAGAAAGTAAAACATTTTGGTACCCGATAAAAATTTTTCATTTCTACTACATTATATAAAATTATCGTTAATTTTGCCGCTCTAATCTAATTATACACATAATTATTATTAATCTATTTATTTATTTAATATATTATAACCCGTAATATATATTGCTCACGTGAGGATCAAACTGATCCAGATGCATAAACATTTCTCATACTTAAAAATTATCTTGTTCACAACATGTCTCAATTTATAACTAGTTACAAATAAAAAAATATTGTGTGTGTTTGCACGTAAAATATAATTAAATTAACATGTGGGTCAAATCAAACTCCACGCGGGCATTTACGAGTTCATATATATTAGAAAAAAGTAAACAAAATTGCAGGACTTTGAGGAAAAAAGGTATTATTCTGCACGTAAAAATATTAATTTGAACCATCGAAAATATTTTAGCAGAATTTTGTCATATTTTATGATAAAATATCTGCTAAATGGCAGAATATTTTATCATATTTTTATGATAAATAAAATCATAAAATATTCTACCACAAAATATGAAATATCTTCTGAGGTATTTACTTTCGAATGGTCTTACCTTAATATTTTATACGTAGAACGGCAGTATTTTTAATAATTGGTGATATCGTATGTATATCAATGTGCTATAGACGTTTGTGTTGTAACAGTTCTTTATTTCTAAACGGTAGAAAATATTTTTACTTACGCAAGAGTGCAAAGAGGGACTGACGGAGCCTGCATGCGTTGCAATAATTAGATCCGCGTTCGCTGCGCGCAAGCAGAAGCCTACGCTTGGAAATGAATTTTTTATCTCTTTCAATGGTAAATCCATTTTTTTGGCAAATACAACAACTGACCGTGATTTTTATAGCTTTCACAACGCGTTGGAAGGAGCCCGACCTCCGTTTGGATCCACGTTTATATAAGGATCTTAAGATTGAAAGAATCTGAGAAACAAAATTTTTCCAAAGAAATTCCCAAAAGTTTTCTGCGTAAAGAGAATTAACAATGCGGAGATCTGAAAAATTAAGTCGGCACACTCAAATTCTAAAAGATTCGAGAGATCGTCGCGAAGATTCTGGGATATGATTTTCTTAACAAAATAATTATCTACAATGGCAAGAATTTAAAAAAAAAAAAAATGCTGCTCAAGAGATTGAAAGGCAAGTCCGAACCGCGGAAGTCCGTGGCTCCCTACAGATCGCGCTGAATATATAACGTATACCTCCTAAAATCTCGAGAACGCATCCTCATTTTGAGTTCAGCAAACCGTTATTATTTACAATATGCAATGTGTACAGATTAAAATCGCTAATCGCCTTGCCTTAAACCACGAACCGGCTGGCTGTTGAACCTATAAGGTCGCATTCGTGAGGTCACGCTAGGAACCGCAGAGAGGACCGAAGATAACGCGCTTTTTTTTTCTCCTTTTTGTGCAATGTACGAGTCTTCTCCTCGTCTCCCCCATGCCCTCGTTTTGCGTATGTTCGAAGGGGCGACACGTACGATAACCTCGACAGTGTATCATTACATCACATTACATTACATTATACTTTGAGCTCCGATAATGTTTTTTTTTTTCCTTTAAGCTATGTGAACTGTATAGATAGAGACGTACTTTACATTAAAGCATAGGTCCATTTAAATCACGTTAATGGACGACGACGCGGTTTTCTTTTATTCTTCTTGCACGCCTATGTATGTTGAGGATTAACGACTAAACAACGACAACGTCTTTGTTCTGCCTGTCTGCCAGCCCGTTCGAGCAGCAAGCTCATAGTTAAAGCATCGGTTAATAACATCGTGTAAGTGTAAGTAGCTCTGTCGGTTCGTCGCGAAGACCCCTTCGGCTCTTTCCTTTCCGATGACCTTTCGGCGCGAGAAAAAGAGAACGCAGTAAAATCGTACGTACTCGCCCAGAGACCCTTCCCAAGACCCTCGAGGACCGAAAGCGTGACTGGAACTCTTCACATTTCCAAGAAGGTCAAAGGCCAAAAGTTCAAAGAAGACTCCCCCTGAAACCGCGCTATCTTTGCGACGATCCAACGTTACAATTCACCGCAGTGCAGGATCCTTGAAAAACGGATGTCTTACGTACTTGCGACCCCTCCCCAGGACAAGCGGTCTCTTTGACAATCGAGAGAGTTGCCGATTCTTCATTGAAGAAACGTCTTTAATGGTTTGGTGAACTAAATCGCATCTCGTAACGCAGGACAATCAAGTTTTTTTTTGCAATTTGCAAAAGTTTCGATGTTGGAAAATAATGAAACGTCGAGCTCTTTTCGCGACTCAACGGGACAATTACAGTTGCTGCAGTACGAACAATGAAAGAAAAGGTGATCGACGTTGATGCAATCGATTCTTCGAGTATATAGTAACGTTGCTTTAAATTTTACAGAGTGCCATAAAAATTCGAGCACGAAGACACTTCGGCAGGAAAGATTGCGAGGAATTAACTAACAGAAAATACACACGATCTCGTAATACCGAGGAATAATTTTTTAAGTACAAGATTCAGTCAAATCGTAAGCTGCGATTAAAGAACCTATACATAAATCAGGCAATATTAACATATCATTTTCAGCGGTCCCTAACACTATCGCGTGACTCATCGAGATGACTCTTTAATTACAGCTCATAATTGACGAAACTCCAAACTATTTTACTCTTTTCCACGCTTTATAGTATTCTAGTGTATAAAAAAAAAATTATTACTCGAAAGAAAAATCGCTTGTACTTTCATTACTTGGTTCTCCGCAAACTTTCCTCGTGCGGTGTTTTTACACTGAAATTTTTCGCACACTCTGTACACGCGCTATAATTCACGTAGGATGTAATCGCGCTATGTGCCCATGATATAACATACCTTATAACTCTAACGGAAACGCGCACAGGTAGAGAATCGTCACCCCTTCCTCTTATATACATATACACACCCCCAATGCGATAGAAACATCATTATTCACGAGCTGAATTAATTGATTTAGCTCCTAATCGTCTTTTTTTTTTTTTTTTTTAAGCGGCGAGTCAGAAAATCCACGACGCGTACCTTACACTCTCTCACTCTTGTTTATTCTCTTTTCCTTTCATCCCTCTCTTCGTCTCTCACTTTTGGACAGCTCAAAGATAGCAGAGTGTAAAAAAGGATACTGCGAGTCTCCCTGCACGGCTGCTCGTATTCGTTAACTTCGTTTATACAAAAGGGTCTTCTACATAAAGCTACGTAAATTCGGAGTATTGGACGCGTTACCGGAATGCAGATTCGTTCGTTCTCCGTCTCTCTCTTTCCCTGTCTTTTTTTCCTCAATTGCCTTCCTTAGAGCGTGTCTTTCTCGCTTTTCGCTATCTTTTCTCTTCAAGAGCGAGGCGGAAGAGTGTTGGATACTCGCGTTTAAATCGTTTTGTTTACATGAGACGCGTGCAATGCGCGCATCTGCCGTGGCAGTTTTTTCTTCATTTCTCCCTTTCTCCCTATCTGTTTATATCCATTTGTCTTCATTTATTATAATTATTATTACTATTAATTATTATTATTGTATGTGGATGTCCAACGTGATCAACACGAGCTAAAAAAATATTAGAAATGAAGAAACGAGAGAAAAGCATTCTGAGTTGTTGCAAAGATTCTAGCTTCCGAGATTCTCGGATTCCAAAATTCTCAAAACAGAAAGAGCTTTCAAATATTTCAGCTTCCTATATCCTCGAATATCAAATGCAAAAACTTTTTACGAATTAATGTGACCATTTAAGAAAAAAGTTTCCTTAAAATCTGGGTTCCCAAGTTGCAAGGGTAACATCCAGGTGCAAAACCCTATCGTTCCACGAGTTTCTCCGTCTAGGAAACTCTTGCAACAACCTTAACGGTTTATCGTCACACGAATGAAAAAGGATATCCATGCGGAACGACGACGTCGGAGACACAAATGAAAAAACCCTGAAGCACATACACGCGCGCACAGAAGTCTTGAACGATGCACGATCCCCGATCTGTCCACTCGACGCGAAACGTGTCGAGGACGCGGTTGATCGCTACTGACGGTGGTTATCCCCGAGCGATAGGTAAGTCCGCGAGGTATCCGGCTCACTTCTCCTCATCAGATTGTACTCTTTTAGAAGTTGACTAGGGCTTAAAGCGGCTGCTAGCTCGAGTCGCTCGAGGTGGACGCGCGCGGCTGACGCTTGCCACGCCTTCGGGGGTGCGAGTGGTCCTAGCTGCTGGTAGACGCGATAGGGCTGACCGGGCTGAGAGGACTGCGCGCCGAGTCCCTCAGGACACCAGTCAACGTTACCACCAGCTTGCGGCTGCCAGCGTGGTCACGGTGCTCGCCTAACCAAATGCCCTGCCACGTGCCCAGCGCAAGCTTGCCATCGGTGATCGGGATGCTCAGCGATGAACCCAGAAAACAGGCCTTCACGTGTGCCGGCTGTGAAACATTGAAAGTATTCAGCGTCGTCTTGCAGGTCTTTCAAGTAATTCACGAGTCACACTAATCAAAGAAATTCTTCACAGAATTGATTCTCTCTCTCAGGTATGCTTCTTTATTAAATATAATATATATCTCCCCTTTTCCTTTATAAAAATGTTTGTTCGACCAAATTAATTTACATGACCTGCTAAAACGTACCAAAATATGCATCATTATTGAAAAATATCTAATAAAGAGGCCAATCACATTTGCTTTGACATACCTGAATATTTACAAGCAAGTTTTACTGTTCTATGTGAGAGTATATTCACTATAGTATATAGTATGAAGAGAATTACATTCAAAGCGTAATATTGCTTTCCCAAAGAAAGAAACGTGTATTAAAAGAGAAATATCTTCGGAAGCAGCGGGCTTACCATGTCGTCGGGTCCTTCGCAGCTATGCCTGTACTCCAAGCCTTCAGGAACTATTTTGTTAAGCATCATCTCCATATCGTCTCTCACGTCTGGATCCCAGCTCTCGTTTAATGCTAAACTAGCTGAGGTATGGAGAACTATAGAAAAGAACGAATTTAATGTTTATCGCTTCGCAAAGAGAGATATCAGCGAGTTGCTCCTTCTTATAATAATATATGTGTATATATCCCTTAAGCAGTGCACATTGGCACTGAAAATCAGACACCGATTCGTTAAACTGACCCACGAAGGCAAGTACGGATACTTGATAAGGCTTTTATTTTTTTCGAGTTTGGGATAAGCTTAAACTTATTATTTTAGCTGCAATCCACTTAACACTTACAAGTGCTTCAAAGCATTCTTCTCCTCTTTTCTTGGGGGATTCTCAATGAAGGGAGAAGGAGAAGAATTTGTAGTATCGAATGGATTGCGGCCTATGTCTCCAACTGGGGGGGGGGGGAATTCCAGTTTTTTGACACAAATCTTGTTGTTAACTAACTCGATGAGGCCGTAAGCGATAGGTTAGTGGTTACTCACTCTGGATATGGCAGAGACCAATGGAAAACTGGCAGAGCTCAGGTACCTGCCTGAGGATCTCCTCGGTGACGAGGTGAACGCCCCGGTGTTGCGGCCTGAGGTTAATCTTGGTCTGGAACCAGCCGGAGCCGATCTGGATGCCGCGGTTAGAGGAGGCCATGGCTGCGCGGAGGTGAAAACGGCGGTGCAAAGGCGGGCGGAAGGGGGAAGGGAAAGATCCGAGACGGCTTCTCCCTAGGCACGCTGACCGTCGACGAGAACAGAACCACGCCGGTGATCTACTCCGAATGGCCGATGGCGGAATCACATTTGGCGAACGGTCGCGGATAAACTCGTCGCGTGCGCCGCGGCGCGATCTAATCTGCCGAGCGCTCGAGCCGCAAAAGAAGGTTAGATTAGGTTAGGGACGAAGAGAAACGGAGAGAGAAAGAGAGAGAGACGCACGGAGAGGAGAGACGGACGGAGAGCGTGTGTGTGTGAGAGAGAGAGAGAGAGAGAGAGAGAGAGAGAGAGAGAGAGAGAAGCAGTAGAAAGGGGGGAGGACAGAAAGTGGGATAAAAAGGAGGGGTAAGGGGTAACGATTCGGCCGCTCGGCGCAGCGCGCAGGCCACGCAACGCAAGGCACGGACGAGTGCACCGCACGAGTGCACGCACGCACGCACGTGTGTGTACTCACGCCACGCGCGCGCGCGCGCGCGCGCACACGCTGCCCCCCTCCCCCGTCCCCGCGACACCACTCACTCCACACCACTCTCACCCCTCACCTAAACGCAGCGTACGGACAGCGGCCGCGGGCAGAGATGGGCAGAGACGATTAACGGACGGCGGGCTCGGGCTCGGGCTCGGAGCGTCGTAGCATCGCGTGACCGCGGCGAACGGGCTTTAGGCTAGGCTCGTGAGGGGCGGACGGCGTACGGCGTGGGACGGCAACCGCGTGTGCCCGGTGCCGTGCCTGCCGTGCGCTGGCCTGACCCTTGGCGAGCGATTTGCAAATGGCGGCGGCGGGCGGGGGTGTGTCGGGTGGCGCCGTGTGCGGCACCCCGCGCAGAGCGGCGACGACGCTCCGACCCTCCGCGCATGCGCGCGCAGTGCGCGCAGCGCGCACTCCGGCTCGGCTCGGGGGCGACCGCGGTCATACCACAGTTATATACTGTGGTCATACCTTTGCGGCACTATGCACGCCCCCTTTTTCTATATCTTTTATCATCCATTCTTGATCAGTTGAACCTTCGCGAACTCTGCAGGGAGTATATAACTCTGATCGATCGATCTCCGATTAACTCAATCGGCGATTACTCCGATCGACAGAGAGTCGCTTACGTAATTCCTAACTATATATAATTCACAGTCGCTCGTAAAATCTTCCTTATTCCTTTTTCTGTATATCGAACAACGTTGATAATTGATAATTCACGATAGTAAAATATCGTAGAAATTATTTAACAAGTTAATCGGCAATTAATTCCTTATTTCTATCAACGCAGATTAATTTTAATTTCGGTTTAACTATATAACTTTTTGTCTTTTTCTGATTCTTGGCATTAGAAAAAGATAATAATAAAATAAGTTAAATCGAGATTGAAATATGATTTCAAATTGCTAATGTTTAATCATATATATCATATTTAAATTTGTTTTAATTAATAATTACGTAACACTAAACTTAACCATTCTTTTATTATTTATTTAATAAGTTATTTTAATACATTTTTAATTTTTTAATTATCAATTGTATATTGGCTGATAAACATTTGACATTAAAAACTATATTAAAATCTTAATAAATCTACAGTTATTTAGATAATGTTCTCATTTCCGCTGTAGATTAACTCTGTTCTCAGTTTAACTTGCTTTTTATTTTTTTCTAGTTCTAGGAATTAGAAAGAAAATAAATTAAACCGAGATTAAAAGTTAATCTGCATTGAGATAGAATAAACATTTCCATTTCTATCAATGAACTTTTAACCTCGGTTTATCTCTTTACTGTTTATCTTTTTCTAATTCTTGGAATCCGCATTGACAATTGACAGAAATAAACGTGATAAGCTTGTTTTAATTTTTTATTGAGAAAGAAGGAATAAACAAGCGTAAAAAAAAGGCATGGTGCTGCCACCTGTTGGACGACAGTGACGACGCGCCAATGAGCGCCGAGGCCGCCGATGAGTAATAATGTATTCCAATCCAATGTATTCTTGAGCTGATCCGTCGTCCGTGAATTCCGTCATGTCAATCGGAAGATAGCATTTTTTGTGCTTTCCGTAAAATTCACGTGGCGTATAACGTGCCGTTGTAAATATCACGTGGCTCGTTTGTGTGACGAATTTATTCCCCCCTCCCCCTCAGTTTTCACGGAACGGCGTTAAATCTAAAAGCGGATTAGCTTACCTTTGAGGTTAGAATTCCAGTCTCATCACAACGGGGGCCGAACAGTCAACCATGTCCGTCTCTCAGATGGAAAGTATCCTTTAAATTTCCAATTATGCATCAACGACTCGTTATACGAGCGGTATAGGAGCACGTTTCCTTATGGAATTAAATTCGAGGCGATATGTATGAAAACATCGTCAATAGATGCATTGATAAATCTAAAAATTATAATTTTCTAGAATACATTGTTGCGTTCGTTAATGATGTACTCGCGTAGATTAGATTATGAGTAGTATTCACATAATTCGATCTCAAATTCAAGATCATCCAGTCTTGAGCGTATTAAGACTCCATTTGACTAATGAAGCGACGCCGTAGAACATCTTGAAATCATTCTTGAGACAATCTTGAACGTGAGATCGGATTATATGAATATTGCCCCGTAACTGCTCCTAATTGGCAAACAAAGGATTGCAGAAGCCTCGTAGCGCAAACGAGAACAGTTTTTCCTTGACGGTAATACGCAGAGAACCTGTTCAATTTGAAGTTTGCGGTGAAGGAGTTGGAGAGAAATTCAAAGAAATGCGAGAAGGAGGAGAAGATGGAGAAGACGAAGATCAAGAAGGCGATACAGAAGGGTAACATGGAAGGCGCTCGCATCCACGCGGAGAATGCAATTCGACAGAAGAACCAGGCCTTGAATTATCTCAGAATGAGCGCCAGGGTGGACGCGGTGGCCAGTAGAGTGCAGACCGCGTTGACAACTCGCAAAGTTACCCAGTCCATGGCCGGCGTTGTCAAAGCTATGGACGCCGCTATGAAATCGATGAACCTCGAGAAGATCTCCGGGCTCATGGACAAGTTTGAGAGCCAGTTCGAGGATCTGGATGTGCAAAGCTCGTACATGGAGAATGCCATGTCGCAAACCACAACCACTAATGTACCGCAGAACGACGTGGATTCTCTGATGCAGCAGGTTGCGGATGAAGCTGGGTAAGAATATATTTCTTATCTGCCGTTGTCAAGTTCTTTCTATGGCTGAGACAAAGCTGAAATTCTCATTTTATATGCACAATGCAAATTATTTCAAATATTTAAAATATGACCGACTTTGTGTCTTTGTACAGATTGGAATTGAACATGGAACTTCCGTCGGGTCAGCTCGGCAGTATTGGCACTTCGACGGCAGTGAGTCAGGAGCAGGACGAACTAACGCAGAGATTGGCGCGACTTAGAGAGTAATGACAAATTGCTTTAATGTATATTGCGATTCAGGTGTTTTATAAATTATGTAATATATTCCCATTATTACTATCGTAAGCATTATGATGCCGTATGGTACATATATGTTTCCAAGTCTCAACTCTAAACGATCGACAGCCCGAGCAAATAAGGAAGATTAAGAAATTCTTAGATTTCAAGCAGCCAGTTTGTATGTGACACGCTTTAGGCTTTGATAGATACGTAAGAACGTTACAGGATACATTGACTTACTTGTCTAGCATTGAATTCAAAGGCAATTGGTCTCTCGCTATTTATTACGCATTTCAAAATTGTCGATTTTACAAGACATTTTCCATAAAAATTTATTGAAATACATGATTATTTAACATTAATTGCTTCTCCTGAAATGTAAAAATAAAATGAATTAATTGAAATTTAAGATCCGCTCTAACAATGAACTTACTGAATTTTTTATTAATGTAATTTGTAACGTCATCGTAAAGTGCAATCTCGCGGAATGCTTTTGCTGTAAAAGTCGGTTGTACGTTATATAAATAGAAAATAAATATTTACCGTTTATTAGCATTCGAAGATTATTTTAAAACTAAGATAAAATTTCACGAATAATTCTTGTATCGCGATATTAAATTCAATTGGATCAGAAAAACAACGAAATACAATCAAGAACAAATTTAGTATCTTACATTTAATTTGCTTTCTCAGTATTGTAAGTAAAAAAATATACCTCAGTGTATTTTTGTAAATAAGTATTCGTATCAATATCTGTAATATCAAAAGAACACATTGCGTAGCGTAATATTTCGTCTCTTTCTTTTTTATTAAAATATAATTTTTGTAGAGAAGGTTGTAACAGCTAAAAGATTATTACGTACACAAATATATATGTATGTATATATATTTGTAAAAATAAATAACGTTATAATATAATATAACAATTGTGTACGGGGTAATAATGTATACATTTTACTTTTCTGATTTTATTAAAATCAAATACGACGCATTTAGACGTTGAAATCCTTCGGCACGAAAAACATTGCTAAGAAATCGTTTGTTATACCAAGAAGACATTGCGATTAGAGATTAATATATTTCGGCAACAATATTTGTTTAAAAAATGATACTTTTCGAGAGATAACACATTTTGTTTTCTTTTTTCATAAAATATTGGAAGTAAGAAAAGTATTATTCATTATATTTACTGTTATATTTAATAGCATCTTTTATTTAATTCCCACAATATTCATTGAGAATATGAATCTGTAATTTCGTGTATGTACATTGAATCAGTGAACAAAAATCCAAGATTGTATTCTTCTTGGCAATAATAAAATGAACCGTAGAACAATATTATTCTTTTGAGAGAAGTTAAAGAGAAATTAATTATAATTATAATTAATATATTTCATCATTTATAATTGATCTCATTAATTATTCAGAAAGTCGCAAAAGAGGACTCTGTGTAGAGGGCTTTTCTATTCAAACCTGCTTTATGTAAATGACGTACAATACGGTTGTGTACCTGTATACATAATAGTAAAAAAAAAAATAATAATAATAATTTGTACGAATCTCGAGAACTTTGGCCCAGAGTTTCTGGGATTCTGGGCAGTATCAGAGCATTCAGGAGCGTGGCACGAGTATGTCGATCTCGATCACGTGCGAGGACCGGTGTGGACATACCTCGCGCATGCGCGCTGTGGGGATAACTTCACAAGTTCACAATTTTCCAAAAACACATGCACAGAAGTACATGGTTAAGTGCGGTGTGCGGTATGTGTCGTTAAATATTGGTCAATATTGTTGTGCGGATGATGTCTGGTTTCGTAATCGAGGAAGAATAAGGGACAAAGGCGTGAAAATGAATGAAGCCCTACTGAGACGGATAAAGAGGCAGCTAAACGCAAAGTTTTATGTGATGAACGACGCGTGGCTAAGAGATTGCGTCGAGTTTTTTGTTAGAGATAAGAACCCTCATGAGGTATGTGTATGTACGTACTCACGTCGCGAATTGCTATCTTGGCGCTTCACATGTACCATCGTTAATTAAAATTAATAAAACAGCAACATATTATGATTGCGATTAATTGCGATTGTACCTTCAGAGAAGGAAACGTCAAACGAGAAATGTTTTGTCGTAACTCGCTAATTCTTAGCTCGAATGAAATACATCAATTCTCTGTGTTATAAATAAATCATAATTTATCATAAACAAAGGAATTAACCTTTGTGCACCATCAACAGCGCCTGGCTCTCAGCCCGTTCCGCACTCTCTTTGATTTTCACCAGAGCCTTTACACGGATATGAATATTAAAATTAGAAAGATATTTTTAAAATACTTAATTGTTTTTCCTTTTGTACGTTGTTGAATGTTTAAAATATATTTGTATATTGTGTGCAAAAGTCAACTTGTAAAAATAAAACAAAAATAAATGCAAAGAGAGAGAAAGAGAGAGAAGACATAAACTCTTAATTATTAATTAACATTGAATTTAAATTTATATTTAAATGTTCTTGACATTCTTTTTCTATAACTTATATAATTATAGTTGCTGAATATAAACATTCCAGTTCGCTAAATTACTTGAGACAATTAACTTCTGTGATTGTCACTGCAGATGACGGACAAGCATATTTTCGAATTTGTGGAGTGCCAATGGCAGCTGAGTGACCTGCGGGAGATCAGCAACGAGAACGGATGTCTGCCGAGGAATCTGGCGCAGCAGACGCGTATTGTATTGACAGATACTTATATCCTCCAGGTGAGCTCTGTGATGGTTGTCACATCGTAATACGTATTTCTTACCTCAGAGATCCAAATTGTCATATATGCAGGTCATCCGATGTGAGCATAGGTAGACAAGATGTATGATATAGCGAGCTCCAAGTACAAGCAGCTTTGTGAAATTCGCAAAATTGACAATCGGAACCTGGAAGTCGCCTTGGAGGAAGAGAAGAAGAAGGAGGAGTGGCAGCCCAAGGGCAGAAGAATGATGCAACTGTGCCTCACTGACGGCGTGCAGGATGTCACTGCGATAGAGTACACTCCACTCAAACAAATAACCGTACGACTTTTCCCATTGCTGCATCGACTTGAATGAACGACCACTCTATCCAAATTATTAAATTGAAGAATGATAATTTTGACAAATGTTTTTTGCAGGGCGCATTGCTTCCTGGCTACAAGGTGATGATAATTGGTCCGGTTGACTGCAGACGTGGTGTTATTCTCCTAGAGGACAGCAAATACAAGGAGGTTGGCGGGGAAGTGGACTCTCTGTTGAAACCCAACGCGCCGGAGAATGTCCTGGCAAGAGCTCTGTAAGACTCGGTCAAATTTTCTTCGAGTTTAAATTATTGACGGTTTCAATCTCTAGCTTCTTGATCTCTTATTTTATTCGATCATCCAGGGGAGAGCCAGAAAACCCTGATCCATACAACGACAACGGACCATCCAAGATCGCGAATCATAATAGCCAGAATGTGACATCTGGATCTAACAACGACAATTTTTTCGACGATGACTTTGAGGAAGCTATTGACTTGGAAGCAGTGACGGCGATCGAACGACGGAGCCAGGAAATCGAAGCTGTTCAAGAACGCTCTGAAAATACATTCAATAACGGACAAACGGCTAGGAAAGAAACAAATGAGATTATTGAAGAAACGCTGCAGGATATAGACTTTGAACCCTTCGAGAATTGGTGAGTATTAAAGTCAAAAAGTATCAGCTTTGTAATATGAATTTAATTCAGGTAATAATTGGCATCATTTTTGACCATGTAAGAATTTGTTTCAAAATTCACAATTTTTTTGATGGAAACAAAATTCACTTTTCTGTGTATTATCTTCTAATTTTCTATATCGAGCAATTATTCTAGGCCCAGTGATTCCCCATCGCGAATAGAGACTAAGAAACTTGACGATAGTGACATAATAATAATCGATGATGCGCCAACTTCCACGTGCAATTTTCGTAGCAAATCACCGCCTCCCACGAGTTCTCATAAGAATCAAAACTTTTTGGAATTTCCCGATGATGATTTTGACCTCGATGATTACGACGTCATAATTAAAACAAAAGAATCGCAGAGGTTCCTATCTATAAATCTTTTTCTATATTATTTTCGATATATATTTATCGTATTTATTATTACTTACCTTTTGTGTCATTTTTTAGTCAATAAGGTGGAAATCTTTTAATTTTGGCATCGTTTTTAACTATATAAGAATTTGTTTCAAAATTCACAATTTTTCTGATGGAAACAAAATTTACTTTCCTGTGGTATTATCTTCTAATTTTCTATATCGAGCAATTATTCTAGGCCCAGTGATCCCCCATCGCGAACAGAGACTAAGAAAACTGACGATAGTGACATAATAATAATAATCGATGATGCGCCAACTTCCACGTGCAATTTTCGTAGCAAATCACCGCCTCCCACGAGTTCTCATAAGAATCAAAACTTTTTGGAATTTCCCGATGATGATTTTGACTTCGATGATTGCGACGTCACAATTAAAACAAAAGAATCGCAGAGGTTTCCTATCTATAAATCTTTTTCTATATTATTTTCGATATATATTTATCGTATGTTATTACTTACCTTTTATGTCATTTTTCAGTCAGCAAGGCGGAAATCCTTTAAAAAATAAAATCAAAACGTGTGCGCCAATAGTGCCACTGCTGGAATCGACGAATCGTAATGCTCCGATGGAAGTTGAGAAATGCATATCCACGAAAGCGGTACAAAACGAAAAATCAATGGTATATGATATTTATATTATAATGATATATAATATTTATAACAGTCTTTTTTAATATGAATGATTCCCATATTTTCTCTCCTTTTTTTCCCTTTTTTTCAATTAAAACTATCAATGTTTTTCTTTCACTCTTGTCTGATTTTATTAAAGGCGAGCACTTCGAGAACAATACAGCAAATGTCCAAGATCAAACCTATTACCAACTTTTTCAAACCCCTGTCTGCCCCCAAAATCTGCGATGTCCTGAGTGACGTGTTACGCGAGCCTATCACGGAAAAAATATGCAGAACAGTGAGAGGTCAAGTAAAGACCATAACTTCGGCGCTAACGAAACGGGGTAAATGCTGGTCGGTAACGGCAGTGATCACGGATCACACTTCCAGCGTAGAAGTCTGCTTCAATTCTGAGGTACGTGAGATGGGACGATTTCTTAAGGCTCCCTGCTGTCTTACCGCAGCCATTTATCGTGAAATTAGAAGAGAGAAATCATGAGATGAAATCCTTTTAGATTCTGGAAGAATTTCTTGGCTTCACCGTGCAGGAATTTTCGCAGAAAAAGAAACTTGCCAGGTCGAATCCTCGAGTAGACAACGAATTACGAATGGTAAGCTGGATATAATCACGATAGAATAATCGTGTTATAGTATCTCTTTTTCAAATCCAAATTCTTCAGAATCTACGCAAGGCGCAACACGATATTCAAAATCTGGACGCGTTGTTGAAACTGGAATTGGTTCAGGGTGAAATGGCCAAAGTCGTTGGTATCACGCAGTTGACTGCGCAACAAAAGAAGGATCTTAATATGAAGAGGCCTGCATGAAATCGTAAAATAGATATGAATTGCATGGGAGGTTCAAGAACTTCTCAAAATTCAAAAATATTCGATACTTTGTATAAACATACAGCAATTCTGCGATCAAAACTGTAAGTAATCGCAGGAAATTTTTATAATTTTAACTTAGATATCGTTTCTCAGGGACTGAATTATAAAATATTTCTTTTATATAATTTATAATATTATTGCTATCTTTAATAAATAAAACAATTCAACAAATAGCGCGAAGCGAACGTACGGTGTTATTCTTGTTCCGTTCTATGACTCGGGGATCTCTATTTTTAAATTTAATTAGAAATATTCAAAGTTAGTTTCTTTACGTACGCTCACGCGTAAAGTAACCGTCGCTCGCCAAAAGAGAACAAATTCCGATTAACGAATTGCATGATCATAGCATTTATTAACTGGTACAATTGATCATCGCGCAGTGGTACATTTTTGTCTCAACTCATTGTTTACCCTCGTTCACTTTTTCTCTCACTTATTCTTTTTTTTTCTTCACTCACTCACACGCACATGTACTCTCTCGCACTCTCTGTTTTTATCACTTATTCAACGTGATAACAAGTTCACAGTTTCAATTAATATCGTTTTTTTTTTATTGTTACAATAAATTTACGCTTATTGCACGCTTTTCCGTGATATAAAACTCATTCCACTTTCTCTCTTTCACTCCCTTTGCTTGTTCTCACTCTCTCGAGATATAAAATAAATCGTTGAAACACGTCGCACCGATGATTCTGTCTTCTCTAAGGAGGATCTGCAAATAAATCGTTTAAATAACAATAATTTAAATATAAATATCAACGCAATATGTCTCGTGAATTTCTACAATCGTCGACATTGGGCTTCTATTCTCTTTATCCTTTTATCCTTGATCCTTTCCTTCTTTCTGCTTCGATGAGCGCAACGACAATGTCGTTCCTTGTCAATAGCATCAGTCCGCCTTCCGTTGATCTAACTAGTTTGTCTTTCGTAAAATAACATTCTCGCAATAACTATTCTCCATGGAAACGCACATTGACTGCCTCGAGCCTACGGGTCTTCGTCGACCCCCTGAAATCGCGAGTCGCCGAAAACATCGGTTCTCGGCGAACTTACATATGTATGATCGTTAATATTTTATCTCATCCGGAAATGCTTGATCGGTGATTAAATTTAAGAAAAATTCAACTAAAATTCTCGAAGTTCTGTAACCTTAACTAATAGAAGCCACTAAAGCTAGATCCTGGATACCTTGAATCCTGGGAAAGTCGAGATCATAGATAAGATTTCCTTCAACTAGAGTTTGTAGATATTTAGCGTTCTAGAGTCTTCTATCACGACAATTTGGAGTCTCCGAGTTCGTATATCCTTGGAAATGTCAATTTTTCCAAGGAGAGTATTTAGTAGCGATCTTTTGAGATTCTCAATCCCTTGAAACTTCGGGTCCCTTGATTTTTTAAAACTCAGACTTATGAAACGCGAGATCTACGTTTACTTCAATCCAATAATCAGCGAATTGTGATGACTTTAGTTTTCAGAGCCTTTCGAATTCTAAGAAATTTTGATCGCGGAAATTCAGAATTCCCGGATCCGCGATACTGTAATGGACGTTTCGTCGAGCCCCCAAGTCCTAATCATGGATTCTCGGTATCTCGGATCTCGGGCTTTCATGGAGCTTTCGCGGATCCTTTCGGAAAATTCGCGTAGCGCTCTCCCACTGTCTCCCGACTTCCCCAACAGAACGATGAGCTTTCGAGGAATTAGCTTTCGCGGATATTCGACGAGCGTCGTCGTGCCCGAGACGATCCTCGGCCGGGACGATTTTCTGCGGTTCAACAGTGTACATGAGTTGCGCAGATCGATCACCAAGACGGCGGCGGTGTCCTTGAGATCATTGGATCGCTTCTATCTCGATCGCAAATATCGCCGTATGTGAATCGCGTGGGAACTCTCACGGTTGCTGCCTTAGTATCATGTTAAAATGTATATTTTGTATATGTATATGTGTATCGTATGTGTGACGTGTGTATATCGTATATATATGTATTGCATGTGTGGTGCGTATGTATATGTTGTGTGATCATTCCGCGCGCACACGGTATACTAGAAGATATCGATGAAGCTGCCACCGACAGAGGTGAGAAAAGCAGAGTTCTAACGGAAATTTTACCTACAATGATCTCGTCGTCTCAACAACACGGCGCTTCCGATAGTTAATGTGGCGTGTACGTGTGGAGTGTATGTTTTCTGCGTGTTGTGTGTTACGAAAGGTGGTTTTGGTGGTTTACCAAAAGGTATAACCGCCCTCCGTTCCTCCTCCCAGGAACGAGCCCTTCTTTTGCGAAAGGGCCACACTATGGCCGGCCATCGCGGCCAGCTGCGCAGCGTTCGCGGCCACCCCGGGTGGCGGCGGTGGCAACACCGGCTGCGAGATACCGTCGAACCGGGTACCGTCGAAGCCATTCTGCGAAACAAACATTATAAATATTAATAATTACAATATTGGGAAAGATTTTGGAGACAAGCTCCAATATCTTTTTTAGTTCGGAAGAACGGTTCACAGATTCATCCAGATTTTTTTTTTTATTATCTCCACAGAGATAGAAAAATTTTAATATCGGAATATAGATGCTGCATAATGTGACGGTGTGTTATTTTTACTGGTAGTACATGATAAACATTCGAGTAAGCAAACTGTCGAAACTGTCTGCGGCATGCCGGCAGATTGGCAACAAATTCGATCAGAAATCGAATCATTTAAATGATATATTCTACCGTTAAGCAATCTGCTGTCATATCGGCAGGTTATTTTGACAAAACATGAGTTTAATGTGGACGCAGATGATACCGAATCTGTTACAATATCTGAGCAAAATCTGTTGTTAATCTGTTATCAGTTGCTTACTAGGGTAATTATAGTTGCAGTGGTAATATAGTCATCGTTTAAGACTTTATGCTACTAGATGCGCTAATAACGGAACGATTCTCCCGAAAAATGCCGTCGCGCAAGCTTAAATTCGAAAGAATTCGAAAAAAATTTGAGCTTGCGCGATGACATTCTTCAAGTCTCGCTACAAACAATTTTTTAGAGAAATATACAATATATATATATCGATACTTACAGGTACCATAATGGTAGGTCTTACAGGGGCGGGTTGCATAGTGGGATAATACGCCGTTGTCGCAGCTAACGGCGGATAATATTGCAAGGGATATCCCGGTGGATAATATTGCAAAGGGTATCCTTGCCCTGCATACATTGGTTGATACATCTAAACAAGAATCGGTGTTCATTGATGAAATTTATACGTTTGGTGTACCTCTTCGAGGTAATTTCGAAAGACGGAATACGCGCGAGTGACTCACCATAGGATGCGTAAGGGTCTGATCGTACGTCGGCGGCGGCGGACCTTGCGTCGCGTACAATTGAGGCTGATTGGGAAATACTCCATATGGGGCGGCGCCTGCAACTGTCGACGAACGTTATCAGAATCGTTCAATAGCACAAAGCGTAATGCATTTGGAATAGGTATTAAAAGAGGAGGAGGACACCCCTCCCCCTCCCCCTGATACAATCGAACCTCTCTTTCATTAATTCATCGAGACCAAATCAAATCCCTATTCTTAGCACTCGGTTCGACCCCACTTGTAATAGCATTCACGCGCAGAATGCAAAATGTTGCTCCATTGATATAAGTTAGAATTCACGTGACGTGAATCCAAGATGAATGAGAGAAATCGAGGAAATTATCAATTCCGACCCTCGTTTCCCACGAGTTTTCTGATTTTATCTATTCACCTCTCGCAAATTCCACTCTCTGGGCTTCGTTCAAGAGCCTTTCATTTTGACAATTTTTTTTTTTTTTCGTTCAAGAGAAAGACGAGTTGGTAATGCGAAAGATCCTTGCAATTTAAGAAGCGCCCAGATAGAATATAAAACTCAATGACATCAGGATAACGTTGAATCTGGACATATCCAGATAACTTTTAAGTGATAAAACTCATGACATGTATCATGATGACGTCATTGGCTCTAGACGTATCCAGATAACTTTTAAGCGATGAATAAAGTCACGATAACGTCATCGTGATGTCATTATGAGCTTTATGTTCTACCTATACTACGTTTACGCGAGCGTTACTTCTGTAGTAACTTACGATAATTTACTCCGCGTAAACGAGTAAATTATCGTAAGTTACTACAGAAGTAACGCTCGCGTAAACGTAGTAATGGGCAATTACTTCGAAAAGTAAGGAGACAAGAGTTATATGTAAAAGCTTATTTCAAAAACCCTTCCTTCATTCGCGATCACCTCGATACTTCGCCAGTACTCGCTTCCCGGAAGTATCTCATCTTTCGCAGATGTGACACGAAACGGGACGTTCGAGCACAATCGGCAAAGAATCTGTACAATAGATACTCGCCGGCGCGGCGCGGCGCGGCGCGGCGCGGCGAACGGTTCTCCGCATTCTCCGCATTCCTCGCGGGGATTTAACTGCTTAAGAAAGAGAAGTGTGCAAAAGGTTTTGTCTTACCACCGTAGGTCGGGGGTTGCGTCGGCGCGGGGACAAAGCCAGTCGGTGGATGCGGTGCCACCGGATACGCTGTAACATAAGGCAATGCGTAATGCAGCTCCACCTGAATTTCGCAGGTCGCGAATGGCGTGTGTGAGTGTGTGTTCGATCTAAGCCAACATGGTACGTGGTACCACACTGCCAGAAAGGACGAGTGCCGGCGCACCCCGTCCGCGTCCCGACGCGGCACCGAAGAATTGGAATCCGCGCGTGATCTTGGCAGATCGTATATAAACCTCGTCCGCGTCGAGCACGCGTAGAGCGCGTCGTCGAGATCGGTGGCGCGATTGGATCCTCCCCTCCGTTGCGGTATTCTCCTGGACTGGTAATTCTCAGCGTCCGATTCTCACCATTTCGGCATCTCGAAATCAGCGACTCGATTCGAAGCGACCTCGAAGCGGTCCAAACGGATTCGACTAAATTTTAAGCGGTCCAAACAGATTCGATGGAATTTTTCTTCTTATTCTCATCTTCAGCCTTTTCAGCTATCTGCTCGAAGCGATATTGGCGAATATTGAACTTTCATCTATTCGCGTTCAGGACAAATCGCCAAAGGCCGAAATCAGTTTAACAATTTAGCTTTTAGACGTCGAGATATACATATATGTTCGACTAGGCGATATTATTTGTGCTGATAACCAGCAAATAATTTAAAAAGAGTTGGTGCGGTTTTGAGAATCGTTTCGATTCAGAAAACTGATTGCCAGACGATTATTTGGACACCACTTTCACAGTTCAAGTTATTAGTACAACCACTTCGATGTCGTTAATTTGAAATACTTCTTTCAGAGTAAGTAGCGTCGAGGCAATTTTTCAAGGATCATATGTCCGAGGAATAATCCCGCTACATTGGAGGGCTAGATCGTCCAAACGCGCTATCGATCCCCAGAGTGGTACTCCCACACCCAAGTATATCTTACACATGACATACACCGTTTTGATCAAGATACTATTCAAAGCTCAAACAATGTTAGTCACTAAATAATGGTGAAAAGAAATGATCGAAGATATCACGCCCGCCTGTCGCGCCCGGGCCTTCCTTGGAGCTTCATTCTGCCCGGCGTAGGTAAACTGCCGGGGCGCAGACGGGCTTCTTTTATATATATATATATATATATAAAAAACCATTTACAAGGTGACCAACCACTCCTCTCATCCCGAAGGGCTCATCGACTCGGTCGCTCTGCGTTTACTTTGAAATTATCCACAACACTGACGCTCCAACGATTTTGGCATCCAATTACTTAGAAATTTGTTTCCATACGTGAAAGATTCTTGTAAATTTTTTTTTTATATAAATACAAGTAAAAATCTATATAAGAGAATGTTAAAAGGGAGAAAAAAAATAGCGTGACCCGGTTTTATAAATGAAAAACGAGAGGGATTTAATGCATTTATAATACAATCGATATACTGTCGGCTAAAAGAGACCACAAATAAGAGAGCATACAAAATTTAAAAATATCCCAGTGACACCCTAGTTAAAAGTCCGATTTATGCCCCACTCAATATTTTTTCTTAATTTGAAAGTAAACTGCGGTCATATATAAAGCCTTTTTTCCAAAACTGAACTGTGGACCGTTTTAGAAGATGGAAGAATCTTTCGTCAGAAAAAAGTAGTAAACTTGTAGCTACATTATCTAGATCAGTAAAAGAGTAATTAAATGTAAGAATAGCTACTTTGAAAAAAAAAAAATGTCTAATACTCTTTCCATCTTGTAAAAAAAAATTTTGTTAGAACTTTCAAACATTTTTTATCATTTTATTATAAAACAATGAATAAAATAATATATGTTAAATTATAATGCATAAATTTGATTTCACTTCAGTACACACTTTCAATTAATGGTCTCGAACTTTTGGTCGGCAGTGTGTAACATGCTTTTACCAGATATTTATTGATATATATAAAATTGAAAGAAATTGGTAGAAAAAAAACCAGGGTCTTCATCAACCGAGATCCGATTAGAATAATTTCAGTTTTTTAACTGCAGCATTTCATTAAGTGCATTTTGAGATGTCTTTTTCTTTTCGAGAGGTTGATCACCTTGGACCATACCCACTCGAGGATCCATCCGAGATCGCTAACATACAAATGGATCCACGATCGAGGAGTTAAAACGAATCCGCACTCGAGAATAATTCGATAAATAAATCTCCCAGAATAGAAAAAAATTCGTCAAAATTTCAACAAATTTGAATGTTCTGTGAGAGAGTTTCTGAATTTTCGTTACTCAAAGTTTAAATCTCTATATACACTCGCAGAAAATTCAGGCGGTTATTCTCGAACAATGATTCGTCATTTGAGCAACCTTTACTTCTAGAACTAAGATTTAATACGAAACCGATCTCAAAGCAAATATAGCGTTACGCAATCAAGGTAGAAGCCAAATACATTCGTCTAAGAGGTCGAGCCTGAGGGATCCGCGTAAGTAAGGCGTCAACACAAACACCCACTCAAGTATGTGCAATCTTCAAGATAAATTATTAACATCTTGGATTTTTGCAACAACAAACAGACGCTTTTTAAATCCATACGAGGGTAAGGATATGTAGATGCCATTGATATATCTTCGCTTTAGAGCGCTTGACACTCGTGTATATAGAATTTGAAATGATATTCGTAAGTTGTTGTACAATTTAAATTTTCATTGCTAAAAGTTTTATCGCTTGAGACGCTCGAGAGCTTTAATCTTAATTATCTGAATCAACTTAGAGAAACTCTTGTATCTTTTAAGTATACAAAAGTATACGAGAAGAACTTGAAACTCCCAAACTTGAAAGCTACAAGGTTGGGACTTGGATTCCCATTGATGTCTTTGCTCTTTAGCATCCACGTGTTTGCATCCACGTCCCGCAATTATCCAAAACATCAACAATCCATCCATTCGCTTCATTTCGTCAATGGCTGAGAGATTAACCCGTTATGTTCCAATCTACTTTCAAACTGTACCTTCACCGTTCACATCGGATTTATTTTGCGCAGCAATATCTGAAGAATGTATAGCTTTTGGATGGTAACGGGTTAAAGATCAAACTAAATTGCATATCGATAGATCCCGAGGCTCGGCCGTGTTCAAAAAACAGAAAAACGACAAAAAACAGAGCTAAAATAAAGCCAGGAGGTAAGAAGGATAACGGTTGCTCCAAAAAGTGATGTTAAAACAAGCCCAAGTAATCGAAGGACTCGCGATACAAGAACGGCAGTCCGTCTTTAACATCATCATTATCATCGTGTCATCGTCCTCGTCCGTCATCGCCGTCCGTCATCGCGGGCGATGACGAGATGCGATTTCACAAGTCGAGCCGAGAAGACGAGTCTCTATTATCTCTTTCTTTCTCTTCTTTTTTTTTCTTTGGGCGGTGAATGTGTAATTTATACAATGAGTATAGTGGTACGAGATGATTATGTATAATATATATAATATTTATATATGCATATATAGCGGTGGACTATGTATGCATATCGGGCTCCACACATTCAAAAAGTCGTGACAAGACTCAGCAAACCACAAATTTCTGCAAATATCCAGAGATAAAGGTTAAACATGATTAAAAGTTCCTCGGAATCGTGTGTAATAGTAAAGTAAGTGACGTTGGCGACCGGCCGCGTCGCGACGCCGCGAGACGTTCGGCCGCCCATTTCTTTCTCTAATCCTTTTAAATTATCTAAACCGCGCCATGCGCCACGCACCGCCGCCATCGGGAGGCCAATTATCCTTCTGAACGCTTCCGCATCAGTGCGACACGTTCAGACGCGACGTCTTAGGGAGAGAAAAATTTATATACATATATGTATATGTATTATTTAAAGTATCTGCAGAAAACTGCGATATATACATATTTGCATTGAATCACAAAGGAATTATTTCTTCGGTTAATTTTTCGTTAATTTCGTTTCCTTGAGCACCTTTGGATTTTGCCAAATAATGACGGAAATAACGTTCTCGAAAGATATTCATCGAAAATCGTTTCAAATGGATATTTAATAAAATTTTGAATTACGAATTACGAAGCCACCGAAACAAAAATGGAGGATTTTCTGTCCTCCGGACGTCGTGCGCGCGATTGCGCTGGTGCTGCATAGACATGTTGTACTCTAACATAAATGTCAGCCCATACCAAATTGTTTATGATATGATCAAAGGCCGATCGAACTGGCGGAGACGAGCGATCCAACGCGGCTTTTCGCACACGGTGCGATATCATCTCTGGCCGCGATCACGTTTGAGAATTTGACAGGTGGTGCAAACGCGATATTTTACTTGCGGTATGTACTTACAAGACACCCGTATTAGCTTCAGGCAAATTCTGAAGAACGTGGGAATGTGAAAATCCAGAAAAATCAATTAGAATTGATATGAAACAAAAAAGTGACGAGTAAAATTTGAAAATGGAAGAATTTTGAAAGGACCAAAGAGAAAATTCCGAGATCCAGAAATATCCAAGAATTCAAAGCCTCAGAAAAATAAATCCACAGGCAATGAGAGCTGAAGGATCGTAGATCGCAATTTCCGATAATTCCTGATGAGTAAATAGAGCACGTTTATTAAATTAACCCATTGGCTGTGTAAGAGAATTTTACTATTTGGGCCAAAAGTGTGTTGAAAAAAAGATCGTCGGATTATTATGAAACTTGATACCCTTATGTCTTTTGGGTCTCTAAATCCAAATTTGTCAGATTTTTAAAATTCAAAATAGCGGATCCAATATGGCGGATCAAAATTATAATACAAAAAATGGTCTAATTTTCATGAAATTTGGTGCCTTTTATGTTTTTTGGGTCTCTGAATCCGAATAAAAAAAATTCATAAAAAAAATTGTTTTTCAAAAATCTTAAAAATTTAAAAATTTCAAAATTTTTCAAATTTCATGAAAATCAGACCATTTTTTGTAATTTTGATCCGCCATATTGGATCCGCCATTTTGAATTTTGTATATCTGACTTCGGATTCGTAATCAGCGACCCCAAAAACCCCCGAGTAACAAGTTTCAAGCAAATTCAAAAAGTTTTACTTTGTTTTTTTCTACGTTGCGGCTATAGCCGTCACACACACTCTTGGCCACTTTTGTTTTTGCGGCTATATAGCCGTCATCCACAGTCAACGGGTTAAATTGAATTAAGATGAATTATTGAAATCGAAAAATAAGATCGGCGCGTTAATCTTTGGTTTTTCGCACCGCATTCCACCGACCTGAATGATAAATTTTGAGACGGACCACCCCGCACAAGGCGACAATTCGTTTAGAAATCTCCGCGCGTGTTCTAGATGCTAGTCTATCCGCGGCATTCGTGCAACCTTTGAGAAATAACAATATAAGTGTCTATGTGTCACGGTGCAAACAATCATCGAATCAGTCACAACCGATTGTAATATTAATGCTAGTACGGCTTATTGGTAAAAGTGTCTATCGCTCTTTGCTTTCTCTCTGCCACACGCACGCACACACTCTCTTTCTCTTTCACCTCCTTCGATTGGTCCCAATGAGCAGTTCGACACTATTCAGGGCCAAGATATACTTATACTCTTTCTCATTTTTCTTTCTTTTCTTTTTCCTTTTTCAATTATCTCTCGGCTGGCCCGCATTGAACGACCGGCAAAGAACATTTTCCTTTTTTTGCCGGACGGCGATTCGTCGAAGTGCTTCCGTGGACAACGAGACGCGTCCTCGAGACGAGTGGAGTCGTCGGAAGCGTGGCCCAGGAAAACGCGCTCCGGGAAAACATGGACGTGCGAATTCTGCGAAACCAACCCGCCGAGTGAAAGCTTGAAAATCCGCGATACCCAAGCATCTGTAACTCCCAACGACAATATGACAGAGCGAAAGAGAAGGATATGTCTCTTTCTTAAAAAGAAAAAAAAATCTCTATTCAAGGGTGAGAGAATATTTCTTTAGAGCTACGCGGGGAAACAGATGCGAGGAACGACGATAAGAGGTAAACCTTCGCGTTTTCCCAAAATTTCCGTCCATTCGCTTCCCGAAAACTCCTCTCTGGACTCTCGTCGAGAACGCTCTCGTCCGGTAATCGATCAGCGTATCAACGAATGCTATTTCGCTTAAGCTCACTATTAACAGTGTACACGATTACAAAAATCCGGTCGATCATGCGCATGCAGCGGTCGCGTCGCCGGGAGACCTCGCCGCGATCGAAACGGGAAAACCAATTTGGAAAAAAAAAAATACGGAAAGAAAAACAAACAAGTTGCGAACGTTGTAACGCAAACGTGTGCAACGATTTTTCGCGACGAATGTCGAAAAAAATAAGAGGGAATTTTCACCGTCCGGAACAGCGAGCGGGTCTTCCCGGCGACGGCGAGATATCTACGGAGCTACGGTGATCACACAACAACAATTACAATTCAAAAATGATGGCGCTAGCCCGCCCGATCCCCCCCCCGGGATCGCCGCTCTCGCCGATCCGAGGCGCTCCGGGGGATCCCGGGGAGGGATCGAACGTGGATGAGGGTAACAATGGCCCAAAGCGAAATCGTGAGAACCGATTAAAACAGCATATCGAAAGGAAAAGAGAAACATGCACGATTATAGAAACAACGACGGCGGGCGGCACGATCGCCCCATATACCCCTCTCTCGATATTCGCCTTTTTTTCTTTTCCTCGCCCTCCCGCCCCTGAGGATCGCGGGCGATCGGGCCTTTCCCGCCGTCGAAGAGAAAAACGTTCTTTTTTTTTTTTTTTTAGCATGCGAGCGAACACGAGGTCAAACTCGTAGAAAGATCGAAGCTTATACTTGCACGGAGGCCTATTGAGGGATGCTAAAGGGGTGGAACGCAATTTCACTTTGATTTTTCCCCGCCGCACAGCTGCCTCTTATCTCTGCCTTTCTCCCCCCCTCTGTCTCACTCTCTCTCTCTCTCTCTCTCTCTTTGTCCCCTGCGAAGTCAGCTACGCGTGGACCGCGAGCTTGCAGCGCGACGGTGGGCGTGAGATTACGTTTCGTGATTCACCGCTTCTCTCTCTTTCTCTTTCTCTCTCGCTACAATAACGTTCAAAGTCAAAAAAAGTCTACGCTCAAGCTACCGAAGAATTAATCTAAGGTTACGCTATTATAAATCGTCGAAGAGAAGAAAGTCAAGATATATATATATATGAATATATCTATATCTGGACGTCTATATATCACGTGTCTACGTTCATGCAGCCGCCGCCACGAATCTCCACACGCGGTCGACCGAGACCTCGCGTTTCTTTCCGAGCTTTCGAATTTTCGTATACTCCTCATTTATAGCTCCTCTTTGTTTAGCGCATTTACGACGCAAATCGGGAAATTTGTGGCGCGGTGGTTCAAAGCAACGCATGCACTATTTGTTAAGAGTGAGCTAGCAAGTTTCCTAAGAGGATAAAAGTTATCGTCAAAAGTATAATACGCCGAGCTTAGGATACAGCATTCGTGTACACCCGCAAGGCCCGCCGTGCACGCGCGCGTGCTCAATCTGCCGCACTCATTTTATTATTATTTCGAGAGAAATCAATTTAAATGAATCAATAACTTTTTGGTGCAATTGAGGAGTTACAAGGCTTTGAGGACAGCAAAAATTTAGAGAGTTGCAAAACAATTATAAATAGGAGTATGAACTTTTTGTTATCCTGGAATATAATTTTTTTTTCTTCAAACTGTAACCACGATAACTTCGGAACAGTTTTTAATCGATTAACTTAATATTTGACACAAATGTTTATAATTATCTCTATCGATTCAAATTTTTCGCAAATTTCAAAATCACTTTCTATTTACTTTTCTTTTACAAGCTCCAATTTTTCAGTGAAAATATTAAATTTCATATTTTTATAACCGCCACATTCTGCGACGCATATTGGTTTTCTCTAAATCAATAATATCGTCAAATGTATACTTAAAAGACATACGTAACAAAAAATTCGTACTCCTATTAATTTACCTTTTACGACTCTCCAAATTTTTCTAATTTTTATTCCTGTCAGGATCTCGTAACTCCTTAATAACAATTAGACTTGACGCACGACGAAAAGTTTACCGATCGATAATTTAAAGATTTATAGAAAAAAAAAGAGGAAGAAAGAATTCTTTCTTTTTCAACTTGATTCTATCCGATGAAGATCGTATCATCGCAACGGGATTCTATTTAATGCAATAATATTGCTGACAAACATTGTCGCGATATCGAAAAAATCACATAAAAATGGAGAGCGAGTGTGGGCACGCGCGGGGGCACGTCGGGCGTGGAATAATAATGTAGGAAAAAAAGAAGTAAGAGTCAAAAGAATAAAGCAGTCAGCCAGTATCACGAAATTCCAGTACGAAATATTGGTACACCCATATCAATATCTTACGGCCATATTGATTTGGATACAATAGCGACCCGCGCCTCCGATTTCCAAAAGCGCCCGATCGGAACGGCGCGAACGCGTCACGCGACGTCCGCGGCCACGAAAGCGGAGAGATAGATTCTAAAATCTCGATAACGCGCTATTTTCCGTCGAATTTTTAAAAAATTACACTTTGTCCGCTTGTCGTCGCGGTTGTCGGAATGGAAGAATAAAAAAGACAGTGATTGTATATCGTTGAAAAAAACTCGGAAAAATTCGAAAAATTCGCGAGTCCACCCCTCGAGGCTTTCGAGGCGAACTACGGGGCGTAAACGTGGCCGCGTCAGAAGTCGCGCGTAATCCGCGATTCGAGCGTGGGGCATTTTCTGTATCAAATCGGAAGACGCCTGGTGCATTCTATATCTTTATGTATATGCCGAGGCTGACGGAAGGCTAGCGATCGTTTCCAAAGATATTCCAACAATGAGAAGAGAGGTAGGACTCTATACTAGATTTCACGATAAGAATTTTCGAGGGTCTGAAAACGTAACACGGTTGGACCTTCTCGATACAATTGTTTTACGTTACAAGACACCGATGTCTGTTATATATTTTT
This sequence comes from Temnothorax americanus, assembly GCF_048541705.1. Taxonomy (NCBI): domain Eukaryota; kingdom Metazoa; phylum Arthropoda; class Insecta; order Hymenoptera; family Formicidae; genus Temnothorax; species Temnothorax americanus. The sequence goes on from NW_027509349.1 coordinate 414,801, forward strand.
AAAAATGCGATTTCTCTATCCTTCTCTCTTTCTTGATACGGAGAATAGAATAGGCTTCTCCACTTGCGATACTTGTGGAACGAGAGATGTCGCAGCATCGCTTGGTCCTTGCAAGTCTCATTCTTGCTAGCGAAGGCAAAAAGGAGTGCACGACGAACGACAGCTAGAAAGCGATCAACGTCCTTACGTTAGCCTCAACATAATCAAAGGTGGTGTATACATATTTATATATAATAATATATATATATATATTTATGTGTGTGTATACGTAATATATGTTGGTATATATAAACACGTAGTGAGTTAAGGTAATATATAGAGTAAGGTGAGGTTAGATACGTGGCTTAGGCTGCGCCGGTCTCCGGAGCTCCACCTACTGACTGGGATCAAATCGTCTTTGTAATGGTCCGCTGCAAACATATTGACAGCCAAACTGTAGGCACTATCCCTCCGCTCAGCTGCTACACCGCCATTAAGGTATAAACGGTAGCAGACTCGCAGCAGTATGTATATATAAACGTTATCTTCACGTCACAATTACCAAATAATTTAGCATTACATGGCGAAGGAGAGCGCGCGTCGGCTCTCCCGCTTACAGGACGAGCTCTTTTTTTTCTTTTACGTATTATCCTTACGATACCGCGCTCTACGTGGGAGCTTCAGCGCCTGCTTTTTCGGGGGGACCAGACCCAGACTCGGTAATGAAATACGTCTCGGCACCGTCGGTCGAGGTATATACCGTTCTTACGGCGCTTACGCGAGAAAGTATAAGCGAGTCTCTTTGCCGAAGCTATTCCAGGGGTGTCTCAGATCTCGCGTCCCGTCGTGCGGGAGGGTATACGAAAGCGCATATCCGGAACGTCTGGAACGGCTTGAGCAAAACGTACGGACGCTCAACGTGAACACGATCACCTCTCTCTCTCTCTCTCTCTCTCTCTCTCTCTCTCTCTCTCTTTCTCTCTCCACCGGGGTATCTGTTCGATCATCGTTAGCGACAACGGAACTACTTGGCAAATGACTCTTTGACTCTTAAGCTCTACGGGGTCCTTTTAAAATTATACACCTCATATACACGGGGCGTTTGCGCATTCTCCACTTTCCGTATAACCAGGCCCCCTTACATCTGTAAGAATACAACTGGAGTAATACAAGGGGATGACTTCCGGAGCACCAATTCGTCAAAAGTTGTGAGCCGCGAGCCGAAAAGAATGTGACTTGTTATCCTTGGAATCTTTGTTGTATATAATCCAACTGAAAACTCATGTTTTGATTTTTAAATGTATGTGGTTTGCAATGCGTGTGTATCCGCAAAAAAATGCACCATGTACGTGTAATAGCTTGACTGGAGCTTGACAATCTCATATTAGGTCTGTTCGTTTTAATTGAACTTGTTGCACGGTTCATCTTTTCCCTTTTTCTTTTCACGTTGGGAGAGAAAAAGATAAGAAGATGAACCGTGCAAGAGGTTCAGCCAAATAGAACGGGCCTTACGAGTCTGTGCTACATATACAAATACGTAGTATATATTCCAGGTATAACAGATAGTCACGATAATCAAAATGACAGCAAAATGACGATTTCTAGTCGTTTTACCATCATCATTTTGACTTGTGATTGTGACTTTCTGTTCTACCTGGGTATACGAATGTATTTATATATGTATGTATATGCGGTGTATTTGTAAATCAGGTGCTCGTATCTCATCAAATATGTGTATTAACTAAAAAAAGAAGAGTTAAAAACTTCAATAAGTAATTCTCAGCATTTTAATAGTTTCTTAAAAATCTTAAAAATAATTAGAATTAAAAAGGCAAAGAGTCCAAGAAGAGCGGAATATTTAAAACAAATGTCTAAAAATAACTGGGATTCCAAGAATTTTTGAGATCAATGCAAAGGGATCGGTCGTCCACGAAAAGCGAATTCATATACACGAAGATTTACAAATCTGAGAATCCAAAAGATAGCTCGAGAATATTCGAGGAAAACGCAGGTGTGGCGAGAATCGAAAAAATTTCGTGTACGCGAGAGAGAAACCTCAGAAACTTGAAAAAAACACGAAAATTATAGAATTTGAGGATCTTTCGGCGTTGGCTGAAGGAGACGCGGTCATAAAAATCGCGAAAAAGATCCGAGGAGAATTCTCGCGAAGAAAAATTCGGGGCGTAAACACCGAGAGGTTTCTCTGTCATCCTTTCATTTTTTTTTCTTCTCCCTCCTCTCTCTCTCCCTCTCTCTGGCAAGAAAGAGAATGAACAGCTCTCCGGAGGCCATTTTGTATTCCCAGCGCGATGCGCGGTATTGATTTGTCCTGTCAACCCGGGCCAGGGGTAATTCGAGCGGTCCGTGCCCGGCGCCCGGAGCCCAACGCGCGACGGGCAAGCCGACGCCATGACGCGTCGTGGGCCCGTCCGCACCAGGAGTCGCGTCGACGACGTCGCCTGAGGCAACCGACCCGGTCGTCGCGCCAAGTGACAAGTGGTGAGGTACGGCTTATCTCAACGAGAGCGTATATATATATATATATATATACGTGTGGTATGTATATATGTGTGCGCGCGCGGGCGCGCGTACGCGTGTACGTGTCGCATGATTCGTGTACGTGCGTGTGCGTATGTGTGAACGCGCGTCTGTAGGTATGCCTGTGTGGGTACGTTGTACATATCCCAATCCTCCGTCAACGTATATATCACACGCAGCTAAAGTGGTAACGCGCGATTACGTCGTATAGTTACCTTTCTTGTCAGTCATTATTGCTTAAAGTTTCACAATTTTACTTAAAAAAAAGAAGTACGTTATTCCTAATTAAATCACCGATTCGAGTCTCACAACACTGTCGGCCGACGAGAACGGCTGTGACACTTGACAGACACTAGCGCCGTTTATTGAGCGTGCCCGGTGGTGCGACGACTGCGACGATGTTGCGCGTTGCGCGCGCTGCCGCCTTGCGCCGTGCGGCTATTGGCCCGCGAGCCGGACCAATGAGGGAGCATATAACCGCCGCGCGTGTCCTAAAGTCACTGGATGCACTAGATTAACAAAGGGCTGGTTTCGTCATCTCCGATTGGTTATGTCCCATTTCCACCAATGCCGATGAAATCTCGGGGGCCACTTTTCGACCAAACTCCGATTAACTTGGAGCCTTTTATGTCCACGATGCTAGAAATCACTCCGAGATCTCGGACGGAGAAAGATTTAACCAATCGCATTGGTCAATTGCCGAATTATTTAAATATGATTGGTCAATTTTTTCTCGGTCCGAGATCTCGGAGCGATTTCTAGTATCGTCGACACAAGGCTTAAGCCCGGTGTCCACGATGCAAGAACTGTGTCCAAGTTTCGATTGAAGCCAATCAACTTGCAGCTCTTACAGAAAAGCAGCAGTTTCATTGGCTTAAACCAAAACTTGGACCAAGTTCTTGCATCGTGGACGCCGGGCATTAAGCCTTGTGTACACGATTAGAAATCGTTCCGAGTTTCGGTTTAAGCCAATGAAACTGCTGCTTTTCTGTAAGAGCTGCAAGTTGATTGGCTTAAGCCCGGTGTCCACGATGCAAGAACTTGGTCCAAGTTTCGATTTAATGCCCGGTGTCCACGATGCAAGAACTTGGTCCAAGTTTCGGTTTAAGCCAATGAAACTGCTGCTTTTCCGTAAGAGCTGCAAGTTGATTGGCTTAAACCGAAACTTGGACCAAGTTCTTGCATCGTGAACACCGGGCATTACAAAAAAGCAGCAGTTTCATTGGCTTAAACCGAAACTTGGACACAGTTCTTGCATCGTGAACACCGGGCTTTAGGCTGAGTCCCCACTGTGTGCGTCACGCGTCGCGTCATCACAAGTTAACCGATCAAAACATCCCATCACAAAATGTAATAAAATAGGATGTTTTGATTGGTCGCGACGGATGACGCGCTCAGTAGAAACCACGGTCGTATACACAGGTCTGGCAACTCGGGCCGAATTTTAGTGGTGGGGGTAGCACACTTATTGAAGCAGGTTTTTTAATTTATGATATCGCCACCACGTGTCGCTACTATCTAGTATACAGCCGCTATCACGGTCGTACCTCGACCGTGGCCGCCGTTATATCATATGTTCAGTGGTTCAATGTACGGTCGTGTTACGTGTATAGCCGCTGGCTAATAATTTTGAAAAATCTAATCTGAGTGCCTACGTCGTTTATCCAACAGTTTCTCAACTACTTGCTCACTACCTTTGCCAGCATTATCTCCTTCCTACGCTGAATTGGGCCCGGAACGCCGTCCTTCACAGTAATAACCGTCATAATGATGACGTAACCTATAACGACGCTATTGCTGCTGTGGCTAGCCATCTCCCTCGGCATTGCATCATCACCGACCTTTCCTTTGCCTTGCTCTAAAATGTTCTCTAATCACAAAAAAGAAGAGGTGTCATAATTGCAGTTATCTAAGAAAACTGCAGTTACAAAAGGAAGTGAGGTTTAATAAGCGCAAAACGCTGCTTCGCATTCGGAGCACTTCAAACCCAGTCGAGAAACATAAAGTGATGGCAATGCGGAAAAAATATAACAATGAAAGGCGTATGATATTTGTGCAAGTAGGTTCTAAAAATTTATAACTCGTGTGACACCTGTATAAAAGCTGTGAAAATTAATTCTTGCAGTCGAGCTTTAGTACCAAACGCGTCAACGAAACTGATTGATATAAAAACTTGTGGTGGCTTGATTCACGCCAATTCTAGATTTTTTAATCTTATCCGTCACGTAGAAGCATGCTTCGCAAAATATGCATATCATGTGGATGTTTTTAAGTTAACATTTGATGACGTTATTACAACGTATGATTTTACGTTTCCGTGCAAAGATCACGCTTCTGACATACTATCTTTCGCATTGGTTTATTACATTCGGTTAATGAGGCAACACACGCGCTCATCAACAAAACTTAAAATTAAGCAAAAAATTTGTTGTAAAAAAGCTGTCAAAATTGACGAATGAATAAACTGTTCTATATATAATAATGTTATATTGTACTTTTTTTTACCATGTAAACCTGAAATGTGTGTTTTTTTTAATTTGATACAATTTAAACATTATTCATGAGTGAATAATGTTAAATTCATAATGTTAAATATCAATGATTTATTGGTGAATGATTCATCCAGAATCGAACATCAATATCATCAAAATGTCTCATGCCGTAGCTAAAGACACTCGACTAAACGTTACTTAAAATCACGGTATAATAAGACTCGGTCATATTTATCGTGCTCGCCTGCATGTACAACGAATTTATTGCCCGCTAGTCAGCATCGCGTTCTTTATTTGTCTCGTTATAACCGTACTTAAATTTGGCGCGTTTTGTAATTCATTGTCTGGCCGCCGCTGTCGTTGCGATCTAGTAGCCCGTAGAGTCCCTTTATAAGAGTCTGGACAGACTTTGGGAGTGCAACAACATGGCGTGAATGTCACGTATATAGGGACTCTATTCTAGACGCCCTAGATGGAAGAAAAACACTATGGCGTCGATAACTACACGTAATCGTTGTATTGTTGTGATATCGTGAGAGAATTCTACAGAGGCTGTGAGAAAGTGTGTTTGTCTATATTTTTATTTTGACTTGATAGAGATAAGATAACCAAAACTTTAAAATACCTGAAAAGAATATTTCAATAAAATAAATTATAATAGTATACAATTTATTGATAGAGAAAATTACGAGATGTATATATAGATAAATGCATGACATTGTCATTTTCATTTTTTATTAATTTTGTAATTCTTTATTTCAAATTCTAAGACACCTATTCTGTAAATGTTAACGACATCATTTCGTGCTTTGCGCAGGTATGTAACACTACAGTGCTACAGCAAAGCACGTAACAATATTGTTAATGTGTACTGTAATATGCACGTAACTTTGCGGAATGGATTCCTGTCGAAATTATACTGTTTTCCCTAAAAATACAATAGAAATGTAGGAAATAACAATTCCGATCGGAATCCATTTCGAAAAGTTCCATAATACGCACCTTGAGAGAGGCTCCTAAGGCTCGTTATTTTACCGCTCGTGATTGGTTCCGCCATGGTGTTGCACGTCCAATGAAAATAAGGACCAGTCTGTCCAGACTCTTATAAAGGGACTCTAGTAGCCCGACTAGCTTCAATAAGTGAGTCACCCCCCACCACCGGAGTTGCCAGACCTGTGTATACGACCGTGGTAGAAACTCAGCCTTAATCGTTGATTAGTCCATTGGAAATAACCAATTGCAGCTCATTAAGCAGACTGACAAATGCGATTGGTCATTTCCAATGGACTAATCAACGATTAAGTTAAACTAGAGTTTGGTCGAAGTGGCCTTTTATGTCCATTTCTACCAATGTAGATTAATTTTAATCGCAGTTTAACTTATACTTTTCATCTTTTTCTAGTTTTTAAAATTAGAGAAAGATAAAAAATAAGTTGAACCAAGATCAAAGTTAATCTGATATGCATTAATTGGTAGAAACGATTATTAGAAAAGATAAAAAGTAAGTTAATTAAACCGAGATTAAAGTTAATCTACAGTGGTAGAAATAAACATTAATCGGTCGATTAATGGCCTAGTTTACACCGACGCGTACTAATTCGTCTGATGATTAGTCAAATTTTTTACGACTCACAACTCACAACTTACGACAGTTGCAACACCCATTGCAGACCGGCCCTAAAATGTTCCCTCCTGTTTCTCTTTACTCTCTGCTGATACGTCCACACTGGCATCCAGTATTTCGTCGGTATAACAGATTTCCTAACCTTTATAAGCGTCACTTTTAACGACTTGAAACTTTTTTTATATTATCAAGCGACTATTTTTACTTTTAAAATCTTTGTTTTTACGCATATATACATCAATTGAGCATATTTTCAAGTAATACGGGTCAAATTATGCATTTGCCAAAATAGGAATTTTATAAATGGGGTACAACAAAGAATTGTCATTTGAATTTAATATATATCAGATCTGAGATAGAGAAAGATTCAAACCACAAATTCTACCTGCTTATATTTCCGATGTATAAACGTCCGCTAGCTAAATAGAGCTTATAATTTTCTTTCCAGTTTAACTTTTCGATCTTCTGCAGAACGGTGCATACAGAATCATGCAATATAACGATTCGCAACGTAAGTAATTATGTATGTTAAAGTGTGATAAATTATATGATACACACAGTCACTTTTTCTACCGATTTTAAAGAATAACAAATAGATTTGTAAATACATATACGTAAATATGTATTGGATAACATAAGACACGTACAATTGATGTAAAGCAGTACAAATCTCTTTTTACGAACTGCAAAATTTGTAAGTGGTGATTATATTATACCGCGCGTTTAATGATTGTCTTCTGTTAACAGAGAAGTGCCTGATGGAGGCTTTTCGCACCGATTGTCAGACGCTGATAACACGCTTTGAGCTGTCTTACAATACTCACTTCCAGAACTTCTGTGAGATCTGGAAAGAAATGCAGTTTGGCTTGGTTTTTGCGTATGTATTTTGTTCTTTTATTAAAAAAAGGCATTTTACTCCTAAATGTATCGATACATTTTTTTCTCTGAATCGCTTCTTTTTAAGATTTAAATTTGTCAGAGGAAATTAGTTAATAAACATTGAAAACTTGCAGTTATCATCCTTCCGAAGCCGCTCTAACAGTATTCTGTGAAGAAGCTCTTTGCGTAACAAAGCAGTTTCTGGTGAATGCATCTAGTTTAAAGGAACGTATTGGGGCTCTGTACCTTACGTATGGAGTATATTACAAAATGCCAGTAAAACAACTGAAGATCAGAATGACCCTGTCAGATTGGAAGTGCTTGATGGAGCTGCACGGTGAAATAAAAGAGGAGGAATATCTTGACGCTAACTACATTTTATGCAAACTGATTGTCGATCACGCATTTCTTCATTGCATTAGCGACAGAGAGGTATACCTTATATTGTCTCTGCTTGTGTTATGTTTGTCTTAAAATTATTATATATTTTTAATATTTTTTAAATGTTTTTTTAAGTCTATTACATTACAAAGTACTCCTAGAATATTATTAGCTATATTATTTTTTATATTTACTAAAAAATGTGTTCTTAATGAGAGATTATTATAAGGTTTTTTTTGTTTACAGTATGGTATCGAGAGGCACTTTTATCAAAAACAAGAACAGCCTAAGCTGGACGTTAATTTGATGCCGGAAATCAAGGAGCTAGCAGCACCAGAGAAACTGCTGTCGACCATCAGCAAGCTAAGCAAGGTCTACGAGGAGAAGAAGCGCGCTTTGTACGACGAGGAGGGAGATACCAGCCTACAACTTTACGATGCCAGAATAGCAGACAGTATTGTTGGTAACATTCGCGAAATACAGTCGGAGAGTAGAATATTTGTTAAATCCAATTTGACAAACACCAGCTGTGGTCCAGCTAAGTCGTCAACAGCGTCTGCGACATCAGCATTGAGCGAATCTGTCCTGAAAGATCCAAAACGGTAAATAACTTCTTAACTTATAGAATACGTGCATGCAATACGTCGATAAGTGATACAAGATTACAAAAGTAATGACGATTTCATATGAAAAGATAAGTCAAGAATATAGAATAAAAGTGAGAGAAAAATAAAGACTCAATTTTTTTTTTAAGCAACTTGCACAAAGTTTCTGAAAAAAATGTCTTTGAGGAAATTAGGACTTTTAGAATAATTTAATCTTTTAGAATTTATATTCCTTCTATGATAAAATACGATTTTTGTCGAATGTAAAAATTACTCTTTCTATTATCATATAATCTTACCTCTATTTACTACTTAATTTTTTTTACTCTTTCTCGAATTACTGATGAAAACCATGCTTTGTACTTAACGATCTGAAGTATAATTGTATAAATAAACACTTCTTTGTAATTTTATTTCAAAGAGGTACCAAGATTTTTATCGTACACATAAAATGATTTCTCTGCAGCATGCGGTTTCGCAAGAAACAGGTCCTGTCTAAGTTAGGCCGAGCATTTGAAAAAGGACTACAGTCAGAAGAAGAAGAAGAGTCAGAGGTGGAGGTAGAAGAAGAGGTGTGAAGAATACTCAGCGTTACTTTATAAAATAGTCATAGAAAATAAAGTAAGAATTAATTCAAGTACCGATTCAAAGTGTAGATAAGATTTTAAAATTATGGACTCCTTTTTAGTCCATAATTTACAGTACACTGTGGAATCACAAAGACTGAAATTCTGCTTGGAACTGTGTGTGTATCTTGCAGGCATAATGAAACTTTGCGATGACTTCGTAACGTGTTATTCGTAAGGTAGACGATTTATTACTATCAAATCGGCGATAATCTTTTTCTTTCTACTCGCGATCAATGGCTGCGTTCAGCGGAAAAAGCTCAGTGAGCGCTTAAAATGATTCCTGAATGATTAATTGGTTTAGTTCTTTACTGGATCTGACAATAAGAGTGTAGAAACCAATCCTAATAAAAAATCATTAAGCGTCAACGAGTTGCTTTTTTTACCGAATGTAGCCAATGATGTCGCGAGAGTTTCGTTTGTAATATAAAGTAGGTATGTACGTACCAATTACTTCTGACTCCCTAATATTTCACGACTCGCGCGACAATATTATTTAATGTGGATAATATACATCCGCATGCATGCGTGTGTTACATTAGTGAATTGTTAGCTTGTTACTAAATTCACTCGTACGAGTCATCAAAAAACATTTAATCACGGCATTTTGCGCTATACGATTGGCTTTGCAAAATGCAAATAGAAAAAGTCGATTACATATTCAATAGTAAATCTATGCAATAGTGGAATTAAACAACAATTCTAACGATAGAGAATTTAACGAATGTTTAATGTCTACGGAAAAGTATTGACGTTAATATAAGGTAAAAGCCAACAGTTGAAGTTCGCACCACGTTCGTTTAACATTTCTTTTCCCAAGACGTGACACAGGTAACCAAAGAAAATAAAGCAATATCGCATGATACAAATATTAGTATGAATGTTAAAATATGTGTACCAGAAGATAAATATATATATTTTTCGTATATTGAGACATTTTTTAACGTATAAGGCATACATCACGACGATTATAATAATTAAATATTAATTTTGCATAATAAAATGCTCGATTGAATCATTTATTGAACATTTTGCTGGATCGAACCAGTATATCGAATAGACAAGACAATTTAATTAAATTACTGAACTCTAGTAAAATGAGATTTGAGAGTAAATCTCTGAACGTAGAAGCGCGGACATGATTAAAATGTTCGATGTAATGGTCTAGTTCGCTCTCGTTTAAGACCTCAATGAAAGATGATCTCGTTTAACTTTCGTCATACATTTAGAGCGTCACGGCACACCAGGTCGTGCTCAGGCCCGTTTGGCAATCGAAGCTGGCCATATTCGTCGATGCTCTTTCGCAGATAAACCATAAGCGAGAAGATTCGCAAACTCTTGAACTCTTAATAGACCTTCAACTGATTATTATCGTCGAATCCAGCGCTGTGACCCGCGTTTCTCACAATGAAGCTGGTGCCGTCGTAATGCATGCGACGCTCGCCACGACGTACAAACAGATGGGACGTTTGTCCCAAGGACGCGGTACAGTGCAGGAAGGGCGTCGTCAATGAAGCCGTCCCATTACTGGGTGATGTACGTAGTTGATATTTATTGCTATTTCGTGCAATCCTGTTGTACGATGGAAAAAGAGGAGAATGGATTAAGAATATTAAAAATTAAAAATAATTTTAGAAAATAAAGATTAAAAATAATTTTAAAAAATATTAAGATATAACAAACAATTGCTCTTTGATGCATAATTTGTTCAACATAGAGAAACAATGATATTTCACCCAGTTGTACACATGTATTACGTATTATTTTTCTTTTGTTTTCAGAAAATTCGTTTCAATTACATTGATCTAAAATTAAAGTTTGATTTAATATCAAGAGAGCCTACAATTCACATGTATAGATAATTTTAGGATAATATAATAGAAAAAAATTACCTAACGTGTTATGTAAGATATATTATAGTTTTTCTGTTTTTAATTACACAATAATGGGATTTAAGTAAAATTCGTTGTTTTGATTAAGTCTGTAACTTTATTTCAACTTTTTAATCGAACCTCTTCCTGATTTTTTTATGCTTGAATTTCTGATTTAGATTCACGTGAGTTAGGCTTTAGTTTTGATACCTGACAAGGCCATCGGGAGTCTGGGATACTCTGACGTTGTTAATAATCCAATTTTCAACACCCTCGTCGGTTTGCCAGTATTGAGCCGTACTGAGATGCGCCGCGACTTCCTGCAGACACGCCGGTCCGTGACGAGAGCCCGAATAAAAGACACTCAACGAAAAGTCCTACGAGTTATTCGTAAAGAATTGCAAAAAGTTTACTATCGTTCTTCATCGATCATGTTTTTTTTTCTTTTATAATCTCTTTCACAATCTTGCATAGGTATTCGAGATAATAATTTAAAATTATCTGTCTCGATATCGTTATGAATCGGCCATAAGGCAATGAATTAATAAACGTAGCGATATTTATAAGAGGAAAAATTTAGTTTTGCAATAGGCTTTATACGTGTAATGATTTTTCTTATGAAAATTGAAACTAATTTCCTATGAAGAATATTCATAAGAAGCAGATTATGTTTCAAGAGAAATAATACGATAAATCATTTTTAACTACAAAAGATTAATTTTCAATTGTAAGGAATAACGTAAAATTGTCGATTCGAGATCTTATTTGAGAAATGTTCGAGGTCTGTATAATCGGAAAGAAAGGCCAAGAAAAACTAGATTGCTTTAAAATATCAGAGAAAAGAGTAATTTGAAAGAAGACGGACTTAAATCTGAAGATCCAGGAATCGAAATAATTTATACGCGATAAAAAATTGGAAGTGGAGCGAGATCTCGAGCCGATCGGTTCAGCAGCGTAAAATAAATCTCCGCTTTATTCTGCCGCTCGTTCTACCTGGCTCATGTCCGAGAAGGAATCCGTCGTCGTCCTGGTCCCAGCTGTGTCCACGAGGTAAACAAGGGCGCATTGCTCCGACGTGAAACTGACCCCCTTGTACCACATCTTTGCGTATCTGACGGAACATGCCGAGGATTAATTAATCAATAATCAATTAGCGATTGCTTATGAATTCAGCGATAAAATTTGGCGAGACCAACTTGTTATTGCCGTGCGTGTCGTGGGCGACGATCTCCACTCGGGAACCGTACTGATATATTCTGCCGTTCGGATGCAGCAAGGCAGCAGCTGCTCCGGAGCCGCTCAACGACAGGACAATGTTATTCTGTAATAGGAAACAAGACTGGTTTCGACTAGATAGATATAGATCTTGATAGATCTGGCCTCAATCTGGATTTGACTAAATCCTTCATCTCACGATTTTACGTAAGTAAGATTTCTCTGTAGAGAGAAATCTTTTTAACACTAATTCCTCAATTAAAATTTATTGCTCTTTGTTATTAATGGTATATCTCTCATTTTTAGTATAATTTCAAGTATTTTATGAAATATTTTATACCTAATTTTTAATGTATTTTTATTCAAATATTTCATTTTATCATTAATAATATCGCGAGTATAAATATACGAGAAAATGTTTTTATAGGGTGGGGCCACCTTGAAGTTGATGACCCTGACGGCGCGGTCGATGGTCATGTCCACGCGTATCCTGTTGTGCAGCCTCAACGATATGGTACCATGGGGGGTGGCGACGGCGCCGCCGACACCGACGTCGGCGTCGTGTTCTCGCCAGTTCTCCGCGTAGATGGAGGCTTCTTCGGCCGCGTAATAAGGCCCGCCGATCGACTTCCTAGCCTGCCGCCAGATCGCCGCCGATCCCGAGTACGCGGTTGCTCCGCCCAGACCGCTCCATTGTTCGGCCGGGGGCTCGAAGTACTTGGACAGCTCGTTGTATCGCTGTAAGGTCGCCGGAAGGAGAGCTTAATCATCGAGGACACGAGGTCACGATAAGAAATTTCTATACGTTATATTTTAAGATTTCTACAATGGCCTGTGGGCAAACGTGCTTTCAATGTCCCAGCGAAGTTTCTCAAAGAGTCTTCTTTTGCTTCTTTTTTCTTTATTACAGTCTTATCTTATCTTAGCGCGTTAACTGTAGCGCGTTAATAGCAGAATTCTTATTGCTACGTGTCAAATTCTAAGTAATCTTGTATGCAATGAGTGATTGTAGAACATATAAAACAGATTTGTGCAAAAAATTTTGTAGTATTTTTTTGGGGGGGAAAGGATATAAGTTAGCGTGTCTCGTCAGTTTCACTTCAATTAATCTTCAATTTACCTTTCCAAAGTATACGACCTAAATTTTTCTGAATTTACTTTATATCTATTTTTTGATGATCTTTGTTAACTTCTACTGACGGAAGTCCCATTGTAAAACCACGCACGTCCTACGTTCACAGTAAACATAAGAGAGATTAAGACGAAGGACGCGAAGCTCAAGGAAATTGGGCTGTACTTGAAAATTGGAATCCTCGGGCTGAGGATGATAATTGTGCGCCGTGTAAAGAGATCGAGGTCGCATGGCCGTCGTCGAGTTCGTCTGATTTTGTATCGTTGTCACGGAGTATGACGGCGTTGTCTGCATCGTCGGCATGACGAAGGACTTGTGTATCTCCTTCCGGAACTCGGTGCAGGTATTCGCCATTTCCTTCGCCTCAAGAGACATACAAATCGACACTCATTTAATTTTATTTGGATGGAAAATGGCACGACGTTGTCTTAAAAAAAAAAACTTTTTTTTTCTGGAAAAGATTAAATTTTGGAATTCTTGGAGTCTCGGAATTTCGTCATAATTGTAAAATCTCGATTCAAATTCCTGATCGTCTAATAAATGATCTCGCGAGCTCTTCTCTCTCTCTCCTCCGATTTAACAATCGAGAAATTTTAGGTTTTCGGGAAGTCAGATTGTTAAAACCAAAAGAAAAAAAACGTGCGATTATATTACAACTGATTGCGAGTGAAATTTATAAATGGCAAGAAACGCAAGAGGAGGAACAACCGCGAGTGAAAGCGAAGAAACACACTTTGGAATCGCCGGCAGCGGCGGCGGCGGCGGCGGCGGCTGCGGCGGCCGCAGCGGCAGCGTTCTTCGACTTCTTGCGCCGGGACTTCCGGTGCTTGGTGACCGCCGCCTGGCCGGCCTCGCTTGCGTGATCCACGGTTGAAGCGATTTCGGATTCCTCGGGGACGGTTAGACCGCGTCTCAGCGCCGCGTAAGCTTCAAGTCAAGCACGAAATTCAGCACGGGCGGATTGACGCCGCGCTGACAAGCGAGCATCTCGGTCGCCCTGGCAATTCATCGGAAGAACAGCCGATGATCTGTTCACGACAGACCCCGGAGCCTCCATGGCCGACGTGGGTCTCCGCTCGCGCGATGAAGAGAAGAAAAAAGGATAAAAACGCTGAATAAAAGATAAAATATTACTCTTCCAACTGAAGAGTAATTTTCAGAATTGTGCGAGATTCCAATCTTGCAACTTGACGATCGAATCTTCCCGCATTGTCGATTTGGGCATTGAGAGAACGCAAGACTATACTTAAGATTCTATTTTACCAGAGCTCCCTTGCACGTCAATTGATAAATCCTTGCATAAAACAACTCCTAATTATCGTGATTATCGTGATCGATTATCGATCATTTGCATAAGTCATTTTGAGTTATTTCTTGAAACTCATTGATATGCAAATTGAAGCGTGCATTTTCATAAATTGATGCATGGAAAATCATAGCAACGACTCGACCCGAGGATAACAGTTTATTCAAGGCTATCATTATTCAAGGCTTAATTGTCCACATAATTAATTATATGATAAGCACACGGAAAGAATTAATATAATTTTTATTAAGCGGCAAAAAAACAGCAGAAAAATCAGCACAGAAAGTGATAACTTATTTAGGAGAATCATCTGGAAAAAATAGCGAAATAAAAAAGGGATAAAACGTTATTTTACATACCTACCGGCTAACCAGCAATTTTTGTTTATTTTTGATGTTATTGATATAGAAACCAAGTGTCTCCTCTTAGTTCTTCATATACTCGCACTCATATTTTGTGCATATCACGTAATACATTATTACTTGTACTTGCCTTGACACTTTCAAATAAGTTTAAATGGTTTCGTCCTTTTCGTCATATCAGATATGTCACTGAGTAGCTTTCTTAATTTCTTTTGAAATTGTTTTCAATTGAAATTTCCTGGGGTATTATTTTTCGCAACATATCCTGTATTTTTTTCATATCCTATATTTCCTATACTCTAAAGATTTGTATTAATGTGATTAAATTGTTTATCAATTTAATTGTGATTGTATCATTCTAGCGTAGCTTGAGATTAACGTTTCAAGACCGACATCGGCGCGTAGTTTGCTAAAGTGAAAAAATGTACATAAATTCACGCGAATAATATTATTACTATTAGGCACAAAAGATCCAGCCCGACCGTATATAATTGGCACATTTCCTATATTTACTTGATTGTTATCATAAATGGTCGTGACTCACTTAGTATGAAAAGTGCAATGTTTCACCGGCCACTGCTGCCAAGTTATCACGCAAGGACATTAACGTGCACTATACGCATGGCATAGTTAAAAATTTCCATTCTTAGCGAAAAAGCACCTCGTTTTTCAGAGTTGTATATCTATTCAATTATATTGTCTCGCATATTCGACGTAGTCACTTCATTGTAAAGTCGTTCGTCGAGTCAGCTAGTCGACGAGTCTTCAGCAAAATCATTAAACATTTTGCAAATTCTTTTTCAACCTTCTGTGTTTTGTCCACGTACGTTTTGTTATTATTATCAACTTGTTATCATGTTGCGCTAACGGGTGAGCTTTTTTTTAACAGCACAAGATTTTTGTGCATACGCGCAAAAATATGGAATGCAAAAGTATTGCAAAAGTTAGAATATGATTATGATAGATTTCTTATCTTTGTCACAATACATAGATTATAGTAAATCCAATGCAAATTCTCGACATGATTGTGATACAAATTTCTAATAACATATTGTTAATATAAATTCTAAATAGATATATACTTATATTTATATATATATATAATTTTTAAATTTCCAATTTCCAATTTTTTTTAAGTGTACATCATATATATAATTTATATAAATATACATATAATACATAATATAATAAGAAATATATTTTTTGATACATTTTTATGTATTATATATTATATAGTTGGATTTATAATTAAAAAATTGTATTGTAATCTATATAAATTTTCTATCTAATTAATTGACATATTAGTTAATTATCTCAAGAAAAGTTAATTTTGCAGATCTCGTATCATCGTAATTTTTTTAGCATAGCTCCGCGATAAACCTAAGAAAATAAAACCAAGACGATAATATTTTCTTTACGTTGCAAGAATTCTTTAAAAAATGTTGCTCACGTCGCAAAATACGCACGTATTACGTACGTGATTACGCTCATTTCATTTCATATTGATTAAAAAAAGAAAATAGCAGAAATTGGTTTGTTTGTGCATGATCGTAACTTTAAATTGACAATCAAATAAATCGAAGGATTAATTGAGAATAAATAATAAGAAATAAGGAATTATATCAATATAGGAATAGCATCGAATTAAAAAGATTTAATGTTTTGGATAGCTGTGAATATTGTGAAAATTGTAAATGTCATTATATATAGTACAAGATTATATTATAATATATTTATAATTTAAAGTAATTTATAATATTTTAAAATTTAATAATATTTAACTAACACATATTGAGAGAATTTCGCACATGTAGATTATGGTACGAATTTTCAATAGACGTATAAATTGTTAAATATTTCGAGTTCAGATCTAAGGAATTAAGAATATCTTCTGCAAGAATTTATCGTGATCCAACTTTGTGATAATTCTTACTTTCGTAAGCTCTAGCACGATACTTTACTTGCGCGCGTATATTATTACATGATTTTTCGCTTACGCAATATGACAACAACGGGGAATTAATAAAACAATAAATCGGAATATTCACAGGAGAAGAAAAGAAGAAAAAGAAAACGGAATATTTATGATTTCGTTGAATATGCAACTCGTTGAGTCGATGAATTGATAATAAGACGTTGACAATTAATTGTCTAACAGATTACAAGCTCTAAAAGCGAATTGCTTTTTCCGCAGAGAGAGAGGGGATGCCTGACTTTATCTACGCGCACGTGTCACGGATCTCTCCCAGTACACGATCGCACACGTTCGCATGTGCTTCACACGGTCCTCTCTTGCAGGTTTATTTGTGGACCGCTCAGCCCTTCTGGTCCGCGATTAATTCGGCATGATCCCCTCGGCGACAGCTCTTCCTCTTTTCGCGCTACTCACGCTGACGTTAGGTAAATCAATTCTTTCTCTCTCTCTCTCTCTCTCTCTCTCTCTCTCTCTCTCTCTCTCTCTCTCTCTCTCTCTCTCTCTCTCTCTCTCTCTCTCTCTCTCTCTCTCTCTCTGTCTCTCTTCCTGTCGAAGTTCCTCTCCTTTCGAATTCACCTCACTCTATGCAAAACTGTAAAAAAAAGATCCTACGAATGTGCGATCTTTCAGATATGCAGGAAGTGAGTTTCCGTTTTTTTTTTTTTTTTTTTTATTTTTTTTTAATCAAATGTAGAAATTGCTTGTAATCTATTTTATAGTATAAAGATATAAAATACATACCTGAGAAAAACTCGATTCTCACACTTTTTGACACATGTATTTGAAGCATTATAATTTAAATTAAAAATTCTTTGTTTCCAAATCTTTTCCTAGAAAAATTTTCTTTACATAATTTTTATATGAACTTTATATTTAAAAAAAAATTGTTCATTTTTTTTGTATACTATTGAATTAGAACATTTTTCAGAAATACTTTAGAAAAGTTCAGAAAGTTTACATCTCTTCTAAAATTCTTTATACCGTGTGCGTACCAAAAGTTCCGGAACGACCAATTATTTCAGAAAGTATTGGTTTATTGAAAAAATGTTTCAGATAAAAGTTGGAAGGTTCAAAGGGGGTCAATAAACGATCTTATTATATTTTAAGTCCGAGGCCCGTATTGGGCCCAGTAGGGCTTTGAACCCTCTAACTTTTATCTGAAACACTTTTCCGATAAACCAATATACTTTTTGAAATAATTGGCCGTTTCGGAACTTTTGGTACGCACAGAATATAATATCCCCATATACGCTTTATTTTTCTTTGCCTGGCTCAATTTTCGAGATATTTGATTGGATTGCTTAAAATAGCGCATCCTTTGTACAAATATAAAGTAAAAATGCTATTTTTAAATTTTAGGATTACCTTTGCTCTCCAAAGTTACGGATACGGAAGAGGCATATCACAAAACTAAGAAGAATACTTTGCGATTAGTCATAGTGGTATATACGTATATATATATTAGAATTAGATAACAAAAGTTTCATTAATATTATAGCAACACACTTTTACGCTTTCTCAAGTTCTAAAACTTTACATTTTAGAAAAATAATGTTTAAAAGTTCCAATTTCATATCAACAAGCACGATATAATTCTGGAACATTACAGTAGTTTTTTTTATTAATCTTTATTAATTCAGTAGATAGTTATGAAATTGTAGTAACAAATAATAAACAAAGACTACAAATAAAAATGGTATTAAATATCAAAATAACAAATTTAAAAAATGAATAATTTTGTTCATAGAACATACATTTTCAAGGTTAAAGCTCTCGCGTAAACAAACAAGAGAAATACAGGCAAATGAGAGCCGAAGCGCCGATTAAAAAAGGCGACAATTATATAAATGTATTTAAACTCCGAAGACACACATACAAACGTTTCGGCCCTTCGTTTGGACCTTCTTCAGTGACGCGAAAACAAAAATTAACAAACATGCAAAAGTCGCAATTTCAGCCACGCTGTCATTTCCGTAGGATCGGCATTGCAAAAATCCGTTGGTCGACAGTACGTCGTCGCAATTCGTCAAACAAAGAGGGACGATGCAATTTCCCGGGGCGACTGATGTTGCCTTATTTAAGAAAAAGGAAAACATATCAAAATCTGAATAAAGATCAATCAGAAATAAAAAACAAGCAATATTACCCGACAGTCGCCACGTAGAAATTAACGGACATCGTCGCTGGAGTGCAAATTATCATTTTGTTTACTATATTATGTACAAGTCACGTCATTATTGCATGTCCAAACGAAGGACCGAAACATATGTATGTGTGTCTTCGAAGTTGAAATACATTTATATAATTGTCGCCTTTCAAACGGCGCTTCAGCTCTCATTTGCCTGTATTTCTCTTGTTTATTTTTGAAAGTTGACCCCGGTTTCGATTTTCATTTAATTCGTCATTTAATAAAATCATTATTCGCAATTAGTATATAATTGCAGTTTTATCTCGATCATTGAAATCATTTTACATTAATACAAGCAATATTCTCATGCATCAAAAACAAATTATGTCGAGCCATTCTAATAATTTACGATAAAGCTGTGTGTTCTTTTATTTTATTCAATTTTTATAATTTTTTTCTTAACTTTCTTCTTTCAATTAATCGATAATAAATGTAATTTATGTATTTTTAGCAGGCAAAGAAAAGAGATTTAAACAAGATTCAAGCATCCCATCGCGTCTCATCAATTCATGCCGCCTCATAGTCATTCTCTTCAAAATCAATGACTTCGCTCATAAAAGTCGGATGAGCAGATAAATTGTATTTGCGCTGGGATTAACTTTATCAAAGGATAACAATTCTCTGTATGTATCCTCTTCGTTGCAGTAAAAAAAAAAAAAAAAAAAGAAATAACCCAGATCTTTTTAAATCACTTGAGATCTGCTATCTATTGAACATATTTCTTATTTTATTGACTTTTATTAAATGTAATCACAATCATTAAAGCTCACCGCGTAATCAAACAGCTCAGAATTCTCCAAAGTCAAAAGTTATTGGGTATCCTTTGTGGGGATGACTAAATCGATCATTATCATTGCTACAAAATTAATGTCGCGTGATATGTGAGATCTTTCTGTTTTTAGGTAATAAGACATGGAGAAAGGGCGCCTGTGGATACCTATCCAAACGATCCCCACATCAACGATAGTTTGGAACCCTACGGTTGGGGTCAGCTGACAAATGTAAATATATTCTGCTTCCTGTTTTTCAAAAGAATCTGTCTTACGGATCGGACTTAACTGCAATTGATTACCAGAAAGGAAGGAAGAACCAGTACGATCAAGGATCGTTCCTGCGGAAGCGTTACGATAGCTTCCTAGGCTCAATGTATGATCCCGACGTATTCTATCTGCAGTCTACTGCTGTGGATCGTACGAAAATGTCGGGCATGGTGGAGGCCGCTGCTTTGTGGAAACCCAGCGAGAGCCAGACGTTCAAACCTAATCTACCTTGGCAACCAGTCACACTGTTCTATCAGGAACGTCAAGACGACACGGTAAAGCAAATATTTGGCCGGACAAACCGATTCTTCTTAATACTTCTTAACATATATATCAATGCATACAGCGGGTATAAATCGTGTGACGATCGCTTCTGTGATATCACAAACTGATATAGTCGAAACGATGGACCGCGAAAGCCTCTCTTGTCGAACTATTGTTATAAACAGTGCATAAATCTTCCAGCTTATGTTAGTGTGGAACACGTGTCCGAGGTACACACAACTGCGCTCATCAGCGAACGACTTGCCGGAAGTCCGAAAGGTGCACGAGGACAATAAGCAATTGTTCGCGGAGCTCTCGAACTTCACAGGCATGTCAATCACGAATGTCGACGGTGTCAGCTCGCTTTATGCCACGTTATCAGCTGAGGTAGTTTATTCAATGCTTTTTAAAGCGATTAATCTGCCAGCGCTATGAAATGATTAATGCTGCGTAGGTCTACCCAGCTCTTCGATCAAAGAATTCGACTTTTAATTGTCCGAATTGTCGTTAAAGGAGCAAATGGGCTTGGCCTTGCCAGAGTGGATGAAGGACTACTATCCCGATAAATTAATACCCTTGGCTCTGTTCGAGCTACAGCTTAACACATACAACGATGAATTCCGCAGACTGAAGGGTGGTCCCATGCTGAAGAAAATCACCGACGAGATGTTGGCGAGAAAGGAAGGCACTCAACAGCCTGAGGGGAGAAAAATGTTTATGTATATCGGTCACGACAGCACTATCGTCACCTTGTTGGATACAATGCGCATTTGGTTCAATCAAATACCTCATTATAACATCATGACGTTGATAGAGCTGCACGAGGACGAGGGCGAATGGAACGTTCAGGCAAGTATTAATTTTCTACAAGCAATTTCAGTCAAAATTTTCAAAAAACACTTCGGATGTTATTCAAAATCGGGAGGACCTGAAAATATTAAATCTTAATTGAAGTTTTTGATTTAAGTTTTTTTTAGACATTGCTAGTTTTTTAAACAGATATAATGGTAACGAAAAATGAGCTCCGTGTTGAAAGTTTTAGCGATATCTGTGAGTTTTCTGATGGTATCTCGAATTTCAGTGATTTGACGTTAATAAATAATTCTCAGCATTATTGAACAACGAAAATATCCTTGCTACAGGTGTTTTTAAGAAATACGACAGTTCACGAACCATATCCGATGACAATACCTGGATGCACTGTCGTATGTCCGCTTGACAAGTTCGTGGAGATCCTGAAGCCGATGATACCAGATAACTGGGAGGAGGAGTGCAAGGTCGACAGTAATTATACAACTCCACCTCCGCCACCTCCATAATTATAGAAACTTTCACATCACTGGTCACATTATAATTCAAGTAACTTTATTGTATACACACTGTAAATTATTATTTACATCATTGACATCAAAGCAACTTTTATCTTGTTTCCGTTTTTGGGGATCCAATTTATCACTAGCTTATCAAGAAGTACAAGTCGAATCCTTGAATTCTCCTCTTCTGTATTCTCGAATCTTCATCATTAGATATATTTCAGTCTCTATTTATAATCTACACACATGCACAGAATGCTTTATATCCTTGGCAATACTGGGTCTTTGATATTCTGTCCTGATTTCAAGAGTCCGCAAAGCGCCCGCCACGAAGAAAGATTAGGCAAAGATCTTCTCTTCCCGTCGCTTCTTCGTAACCACCGTTCCAGGCTTGTGTTGAGCATCTGGATGATTAAGCAATTCCGGCGGGCAGGTTGATATTGGGCTAGAAAGGATCGTTTGCTTAAGATCATAAAACAGGTGGCTGTCATCTTTCGTGCAGAAGGAAATTGCGAGACCAGCTTTGCCGGCCCGACCGGTTCGACCAATCCTATGTGTGTAATCTGTAACGGATAAATGAAAATCCAAATAACTAAATCATAGCTAATCACCAGTTAAGAAAGATTTCATCCTCATTGAGGAAAATTAAATCTTTGCAAGCGATCTTTAAAAATAGATTATACTTGGTTTTGATTCATTCTTGACGGAGAAATTAAAAGTCTTAGCGATCCCGATATTAGTGATTATTTGAAGGAAAGATAAAAAAGGCGTCTCTCAAGTAACTTACCCTCAATAGTCTTAGCCATGTCATAGTTAATGACCATCGATACATCCTTGATGTCAATACCTCGACCTGCAACGTCAGTGGCCACCAAAATGTCTTTGCTTCCGCCCTTAAGAGATGCCAGAGCGTACTCTCGCTGTTCCTGGCCTTTGCCACCGTGTAGAGTACAAGCGTTGTACTAAAATGGAACGAAGCAAAAAGGTATGTTAGAATATTTCGTTTCGCAGTTTCTACTTAATGGTAGATTTTAGAAATTTGAGAAACCGAATGCTACAAATTGGAATAAAATCCGTCGCAATCGCAGTGAATTCATAAACGATCGTATTTATCACTTTCAAATTTAAGTTACGTACTCCTAATTTTTCCAAGCCTCTCGCTAAGACGTCCGCGCCCTTCTTTTGATTGACGAATATGATGACAGGCGGCTCGACACCTCTGCTGAGTATCTCCATAAGTTTCTTTCGCTTGTCAGCTTCACCCATTATGTGGACTATCTGCTCGGTGCGTTCTGTCGGCTTACCGACGCTGCCGATATACACTACCGCCGGCCTCCTCAGGTAAGTCCTAGCAAGTCGTTCCACAGCCGGTGGCATCGTGGCGGTAAACATCACCGTCTAGAAGCGAAATATGATCATTGATCATCGGTAAATTAATCATATAAATTTTATCGCTTTTTGATTCCTAGCAAATGTAAAAATGCAAATGACAAGATGCTTTTTTTTTTTTAAGACAACTGTCTTGGACAACACCAGATTCAAAATACTGAGTTACTTGATTGCGAATCGCTTTTATTCACATGGCACAACAATTATTTAGAGAGCAAGAACTAAACATAAAATGAACAAATGTAATAAACTTAAAAATTCTTTGTACCTGTCTGTATTTCTTCTTTGTATTGTAGTTGGCTAAAAGTTTCTCCTCATTTTCTGCGTCCTCATTATCCGGCTTCAAATTTGTCACAGGCATATACTCCAGAATTTTTTGAACGTCTAAAAGAATTACCGTCTTTTTAATCACATATAATTGTATAATAAAATATTTAATCTTTTTATGAAAAATATTAACGTAAAATCTGTCTAATTAATACGATACTCGTAAAACAATGTTAATTGTAACTAATTACAATAATGACAAGAAAATATTACGTCTGGTCAAATTGGAAGACAGAAAAATATTAATGAGTCGAATAGGCAAACTTCAAATTTTTTTTTTTAATTGTAGATCATTAGCAATTTATTATTGCGGTGGCCGCGTGTGCCCCTACCAAAGATGGGTTAGGCGGGCATATACCCCCCAAATTATAAATGCTCGGAGTACCTGGTTCAAAACCCATGTCTATCATCCTGTCGGCTTCGTCCAGTACGATATAAGTACACTGATTCAACACGAGATATCGATTTTCTAAAACGTCTATTAATCGACCAGGTGTAGCAATAACGATCTAAAAAAAAAAAAGTTTTTAATTGAATACTTTAAAGTGTTGCAAATTAATCGATTTCACGGTTTACAGAAATCGATAATAATGATAATAATACATTGCAAAAATTACCTCACAACCCATTCGTAATCTAAAACCTTGCTCCTCCCTCGACAGACCACCTACGACCACAACGGTTCGAATGCCCAACGGTTGACCGAATTTGTTGGTCTCTTCTTCTATTTGTTGCGCCAACTCACTGTAAAGTAAACACAAGGAAATATTTACTTATATGAATCAAGATGTACCTCATAAAATTTAGGTGATTAATCGATTCATTAATATTAGCAGACTAAATGTTTTACTCGCAATTTTAAAGAATAAATACATTTTACGTAACTAAAAAGAAAACAATATTAGAACTAGAGAAACAATCGGTACCGAGTGGGTGCCAAGATGATACTGTAAGGTCCTTGGTCCGCTTCCTCGAGCCTTTCGATTTTCGGCAAGCTAGTGATCCACAAAAGCAAAGGAATCAAGAAGGCTAGAGTTTTTCCAGAGCCAGTTTCAGCAACGCCGATGATATCACGATTCTGCAGGCCGATAGGAATAGCCTGTCGCTGAATGGGCGTGAGATCTTTGTAACCAACTTTGTCAATGATATCTAGGATCTCCTTCGGGAAGCCAGACTCCTTCCAAGAGCGGATTGGGTCGGGAATGCGACCACCTTTTATCGTGATATTATAGTCCTCTCTGAAGATACGCCAGTCACGTTCAGTCATCTCGTTCAAGGCCTTTTCGGACCAGTGTCGGTCATCCCACTTTTGCTTCTCCTCCTTCCGTTTCACTTTCTTCAACCTCATTCTTGAAATTACAAAAATACATGATTCATAGTAAACAGTTCTCATAATCGGTAGTGATAATAATATAACATAAAATTGATTGAATTTGACTTCAATTTAACCAAGAATTTCTATTGATACAAGACTCACTTCTCTTGCTCCTTCTCAGCCTCGGTGCGTCTCTTCTCTAACAATTCACCATAAAACTTGCTCTGATCCCGTTTTTGTGCTTTAATATCGATGCCCGCAAGATTGCCTCTGCCGAAAAATTGCACTTGATGTCTCTCCTTGTAAATGTTGTTATAATCCACAGAAGTGTCCTCTGAAGTATCCCAATCAAAGACAAATTTTCTATCGTTCAACCGTCTGACTCGACGCTTCTTTTTCACCAGACCCAAATACCGCTCCTTGATAGCCTCTACTTCCTTCTCTTTATCCTTGTCCTTAACATCTTCGTCGCGCGAGCGTTGTGCTTCTCTCCTTCTACTTATAAAAAAAAAATATATTTTTTAACATTCTAGCAAACGGTTTGTAAAAATAAATTCTACGCTATCTTATCTTGGTATTAAAAATATATATAAGACTTATATATATTACATCATACACGTTTAAATCTTCTGGATACCTGTCTCTATCGTCCCATTCCCTTTCCTTGCCAGTGTGGCTAACATCATTGTGAGGTAACAACTTGCGCTCTTCCTCCTGTTGCCTCCTTATCGCTTGTACCTCCTGCTGGCGCTTCTCCAACGCCAAGGCCGCTCGTTCCTCCTTGCTAAGAAACTTCGGTTTAGCTCGAGCCTCCTCCTCCGCCTTCTTCTTGGCCAACAGCTCTTCCAGACTCAACGGCTCCTTCTTTAGCGCCGCCTTGGCTCTCTCCTCCGCTTCCTCTTCCTCTTTCTTAGCGTCGCCCTTCAGATCCTTCCTCGAGTCGTCTTCGGCGAGCGTCGGGCTACCCTTGCGCTTCTTCTCATCCTTGGATCTGTCCTTACCGTCCCGACGTTCCCTCGAGCGCTCGCGATCCCTCTCTCGCGATCTATCACGCTCCCGTGACCGTTCCCTCGATCTCGACCGCTTCCTGTCCTTCTTGCGATCCTTGGACCGGCTCCTGCTGCGCCGACGGTCGCGTCGCTCCCGATCGCGCTCGCGCTCCCGCTCGCGATCGCGCGATCGGCTACGCCGCGTGATCTTCTTGTCGTGCGGCATACGGGTAAATAGATAAGTTCAGTTCACCAGGCAGACGAAAGAAATATTGCGGTAAGCAGCACTGTGAAAAATTTCGTTCGTTAAATCAATAACTCATACCGATACACTAACATTACGGCAAGTCAATTGATATAAAGAGAAAGAAAGTGGTTTAATATAGTTGGTATGTATTTTCATTTAAAATTTTGCGCATCTTTTTGCTTACTCCAAACTATGATTTGTAAACTAAACGAACATAACCTCACTTTTTACTTTTTAAAGATACATACACGAGGTCTGCGTTTTATAGCGGGCCAGGGCCAGTTTCTCTCTTTCTCAGTAAAGTAAAGTGAAATAAGTACATATGCTTGAAATTTAGCGAAAGTGAGAAGGAAAAAATTCTAATAGTAAAAATAAAAAACAAACCTATGTGGTAATAAGTGCTCCGGTAAAAGATTACGCACGCTATACACAATTTGCTACACATGCAAAATTCCACAGAATTGTGTTCGAAAACACTTGACTACTGCCGGTAAAAGAGGTGAAGTTGGCAGCATTGCGCTGCACTTGGCTGCGCGTTTCGGACATTCCTTTTATCCATTTCTGCTAATCGCCAACATTACATTGCAAATTTTGATTTATTTTATTTTTTTTTAGTTCTAAAAATTAGAAAAAGATAAAAAGAGTAAGTTAATCCGGATTAATTATTAATCTATCAGAGTATAAATTCTCGCTCTGCTCTACACTTGTTGCACTCTAGTGTATAGCAGTTCAGAAAGTTCTTCGAAGAAAGAACAGACGGATCGAGCAGTATATCGGACGTTGCAATCTTTGTTGTTGTATAAATTTACGACAATTATGTACACTCAGCAGTCAGCTCATAATAAATAATAGCCTTACTCAGCAATTCCATTATTGTGAAACGTGGAGTGCACTCAATGACGTTAAAGTAATCATTAGGTTGCGTTAAACCGTCCTCCGGTAGTTTTTCAACATGATGACGTGTGTGAGAAGTGTCGTCGCGTTCAAGACAATTTTTTTTAATTGAAAGAGATTCGAGCCAGACGAGAAGAGAGACCGTGTAGTGTGTAGTACCGAGCTCCGAAGAGAAACACACGTTACATAAATACTTTTGAAAAATCTGAATTGTTTTTTTTTTTTTAGAGTGTTCAATGTGTATGTGATCGATTCTACGTAATTTTATAAATAGATTCCATCGATACACTTGATTATAGCCACTTTTTATTTTTCGCCGATTCCACGAAACCATGTGCATTTCCGTGAAAAATAAGGTAAATTCAGACTTTCTGTTACGTTGATATATAATTAAGATAATTGTAACTTCATATCATCGTTTCTAATGTCTACTCTTGAATCGCCCTACGATTCTCGTAATTTGCAAGAATCGATTTTACAGAAAGCGATCGATTTACATTTTTCGCGTTTATTTATAGCCATATAATTTGTAAAACCGTGCTCACTTTGCTCATCGAGTTACATTATTTTTCAATTACTATTACTCAATATAATCTTTTAGAATGCTGTTTAAAATTTTTGATTGTAGTCCGATCTACTTCTAACAAAATCTATATCGTTCAGACAATTATATTTTTTCGATATTACATGAGTATTTTTATGAGTTTAACATAATGCAATTTATATACAGGATTCTCCACAATGCCAGGATACGTTGCAGCTTGTCAAAAAGTTATGCTGGGACCTCTTGCGATGTATAATCGTGCAGTTGCATTTCCTCTTCGACATTATCGTAGATCTTGCCTTTGGCATCTACTATGATAAGAAAGCGAAGAAGGTGCCACCAGTGAAAAACAAGTTGCTGTTGGAAAGTGCTGTTTCTTTAGCAGAGAAGATCAGGTAGATTAGTTGTCAATCCTTTAGTCAAATCGTCGACAAAGAATCATTAACCAACAACATCGATTGGTATCTTTTCAAATACAGCTTTGCCCAAAATTGAATGTAGATAGAGTATGTAAAAGGAATACACATGCTCTTATGTTCATCCATACTTTGTTCTAGAACGAAGGAAGTCACATCGGAAGAGATTGTAGGAGCTTATATTGAAAGATGCAAGGAGGTGAACGGTTTGATAAATGCAATCGTTGAAACTAGATACTCCGATGCGATTGAAGAGGCAAAAGCGGTGGACGCCACGATAGAAAAATGTGCAGATCTGGAGAAAATGAAGATAACGCAGCCATTTTTGGGAGTACCTTTTACCACGAAGGATAGCA
The DNA here is from genome assembly GCF_048541705.1 of Temnothorax americanus. Classification (NCBI taxonomy): domain Eukaryota; kingdom Metazoa; phylum Arthropoda; class Insecta; order Hymenoptera; family Formicidae; genus Temnothorax; species Temnothorax americanus. The sequence goes on from NW_027509349.1 coordinate 443,068, forward strand.
ATCGAGTTAAAGGTATGAGCGTAGCAGCATGGAAATATTCAACATTTTTAGTTTAAGGTTTTTTTTTTTTTTTTTTAAGACGTGAAATTGAAACTATCGAATTTCAAGCTTCAGGAATTTGATAAGTACTGAAGGTTGACAAAAATAAGTATTTTTGTTTTATTAAGCTTTACTTAAATTTATGAATTTGACTCAATGAATTATGACGTGACAAAGTGTACTGTTTCTTTTTTGTTTTTGTCTTAAACAGATGCTGTTGTGCATTTTATATCTCTACAGAATGATATTTCAAATCTGATATCAAAGTCTCAAACTTTTTATGAACAATGATTAAGTGACGTGTGACGATTTAATTTTGATCAGTATATGAACGCGTAATAACTCACTTAAGAGTGCAAATTTAATTAAATTATTGTTAATTATCCCATTAGGTTTAATCCATTCCTTGGGCTTGCCTTGTCGTCGTAATCATCGTGCAAAAGAAGATGCCACAGCGGTTCGTTTCCTCAAAGAGGCCGGTGGAATTTTAATTGCTACGACCAATGTTCCCGAGCTCAATTTATGGTGTGAATCGAGGAACAATCTATATGGACAGACAAATAATCCTTACAATACCACTAGGACAGTTGGAGGCAGCAGTGGGGGAGAAGCAGCCATACTGTCGGCGAGTGGTTCTCCACTCTCCGTCAGTAGTGATATAGGAGGTTCCATAAGGATGCCTGCGTTCTTTAATGGATTGTTCGGTCACAAGCCTAGTGAAGGTCAATCTTATTAAATATTATTGCTTCTGTAATTTCAAATTGATATAATATATCAATCATGCTCTATTCAATTTTCAGAGGAAATAGATTGGTATATGCGATGTTTTTACAATAATTACAATGGAAAAAGTTTCAAATTTTATTTGTAGCATGTTATGTGCAATTTTGAAGTAATTGGTGATTAATAATAATAATATTACTATCGGTGTTATTAGGATTGACTCCAATGGCTGGAATCGGATTGCGCGAGAAAGATTATGTGGATACTATAGCAGCAGTTGGACCACTCTGCAGAAAGGCTGAAGATCTGATACCTTTTATGAAGGTACTAGTCGGTCCTAACGTGACTAAATTAAAGTTAGACGAGCCGGTGAATGTAAAGAATCTGAAAGTGTTCTATCAAGAGAGTTCTGGTGATCTTAGAACGAGCAGCGTAAACGGAACCATGCGAGCTACATTAAAAAAAGCGGTGCAACATTTTAAAGAATTAACGGGTTCTGCAACGAAGGTAGGGATCTATAGATCTCGTTACTTAATTTTAGAAAGTAGTTAGAAAAGAGTTTCTTATATTTCTTTTCACTCTTTTTTTCATTTCTTCTTTCTTTTTCTTCTTTTCTCTTTCTTGTAAAAGTTGTCGCGTTCCAACAAGAAAATTATCGTTTTTAAGTTTCTAACTCTAAGTTTGTACATGTAGGAAATATATATTACTGTGTGTGTGTGTGGAATATTACAGATTAAAATACCAGGTTCTGAGTACGGCTACAAATTATGGAGATATTGTATGAGTTGCGAGGACATTAATTTCAAGCTGAATATAACGGATCGAAAGGTGAGGATTAAATTTAAAACGTTACAACACGAGCTTCGGGGCAATAAAATTTATGTAAATTAGAAATGTTTAAAGTCGATATTCTGCAAGACGTATCTTCACCACATTTGCGTCATATCTTTGATTTTCAGTTCAAAAATATTTACTTTGCAGTATGTCGCTAGCGCGAGTGGAGAAATTTACAATCTACTCACTGGAAACTCACAGTTAACGTTGGCTGCTATCATGAAATTAATAGATGAGGATATTTTGCCGCGGGAGAACGCCGAATGGGCAAAGAGTGCCACTGCAAAAGCGAAACAATTCTTGGCGGTAATTATCACGAAAGAGAAATTAGATGTATGCATAAGGTGCACAAGAAAAGAATTCAAAAATTGAAGAATATATCGACCCCAATTCTTGTGCGAATTTCTATGTGTATCGTTATATATTTATCGTGGAAATTATTCCGCAGGAGAAATTGGGTGACAACGGGGTATTGTTTTATCCTTCGGCACCATTTCCCGCCAATTATCATTATTCCGCATATCTGAGGCCCTTCAACTTTAGTTACTGGTGTCTGTTGAATGCTTTGCGGTTTCCAACTTGCCAAGTGCCACTGGGCTTGGATGAACAAGGCTTGCCAGTCGGTATTCAGGTGAGATTTTTAAATATTAGTATGAAGATTTTAAAATTCACATTCGTACTTTATATTTTGCATTAAATATTCATATTTCCCACATTTTATTTCGCGGCTGTATGCTATCGGCGGACTGGATTGTCTGTTAAAAAAGTATCTTTTTCTTTGTTTCTAGCTACCTTTAAATCGTTATATTATTATTCTAAAATGTTGCTAATTCTTAAAACTCGTATTTTCTATAATTGAAGGTGGTAGCAGCTCCGTACAATGATCACATATGCATTGCGGTGGCTAAAGAACTTGAAACAGCATTCGGTGGTTGGGTTCCACCGTCATAAATCTCAAGGTATATACATCTTTTTATTAAAGAGAATTACGTTCGGTTATTACTAATGTGTACAATCGGTTATTACGAATGTGTATAATCGGTTATTACTAAGTTTCACACGAAGTATTTATAGGATATAAATTAGGCTGTGGGAATATATAGAAGCGTTATATAGCACTAATATCTGTTGGGATATATTTCTTAATTTATGACAAATTCTATATAAAGCGATTCTTCTTACGTATATATTTTTTTCATATTTCACTGAGTAAAAAGAGAGTGAGTTGGATGTAACACGTTAATTTTGAATTTATACTTTTTTACGATCTTTTAATTATCTGTGTACACATACACACACACACACACACGCACACGCACACAAAATCCTTTATTAAACTAGTGTATTGTTCTATTATTTTATGTACACTCAAACAATTAACGATCGTGCATTGACTAAAGTATAACTTACACATATAACATATGCAATGATTATGTAACTAAATATACAACAGTGCTTAATAATTTAAAAAAAATGTGACAGAAAATAAAATGCTTTTTTCAGTAAAAGATTTTTATCGAGAGGTTTGTATTATATTTCTCGAGGGTCGGAACTTATGTAAATTTTCTCAACCTATTCTTGACTTTTTATAATAAGTGTTATAATAGTTAACATAAAGTACTTTGAAAATAAGGATTAAGAGTGCGGGTTAATGAGGATTAATAATGATTCTCTGGAAATCGTAAAAAATGAAAAGTGCGTGGAAAATGCATTGAAAGTTTTTCGGAAATTTTTTTTTTCATACCAAATGTAAATTCTTTTTTTCTGAATAACAGTTTTAATTGGCACCATTCTTTAAAAGGATAATTTAAACACGCCCTTAACATTGACTAATTTAATATATATATCGGAAATATCTCGCGGCGAAAGAAATTCTAAATCCAGGCGTGAACGCCTCGCGCCTGGGAGGTTTTTCCCAGCTTCGGAACTGGTTCGCGCTCTCGTTGGCCTCCTCGCCTCTCGTCGCGACGATAATTGGGTCGCGATACGCCGCGCCGCGTGCAGGCGCGCGCGACAAGAATGTAGCGGCCGCGCTGGTTGCGCTCGTGTCAAGCTATCCGTGTCAAACTATTTAACCGCTTAAGAAAAGTTAACCATTTAAGAAGTCCGATATATACCAGTTAGAGAAGAGCGGCGCGGGCCCGCGCGGCGTTTCCTCATGTCGATCCGACGTGACGAGCTGCTCGGACAATAGCCATTGTGGATGCTGGCCGATGCGCGGCGTAGAAATGCGGATGAAAGAATTTCATTCATGAAACCTCGCGATTACCGCGCTTATGTTTCATTGCGCGCGAAAGAGAGAGAGAGAGAGAGAGAGAGAGAGAGAGAGAGAGAGAGAGAGAGAGAGAAGGAGGAGAGGGAACGTTATATAAAGCGGGTACGTAAAACGAGTTCACCAGGAAGAGCGCGCGGCCACCGTTGAACGGCCAGTCGATATGGGCCATCGATTATCGCTTATCTCGAAAGAAGAATCCGGGTGAGAGAAAAGCGGATCCGTTTGATTGGTGTGCCGCTCGACCCAATATTATCGGTCATCGATCAAAACGCATTTTTTTTTCTCCTTTTTCTTTCCTCTTTCGTTAAATGTCTTCATTGGCTGACCTCTTGCACTTTCCGCGTGGTCTCAACTTCGAGTCCGTTTGTTACTTACGTGTATTTGACGTTTATAAGCTCTTTTTTGCACATACATAACCGCGGCTGATATTAAATACTCCGACGTAGCGAAGTTCGCGGCGCTTACCAGCGTTTAGAGCGCCTTCGCGTTACTAAAATATGTTAATCTGAATTTATTATTTGAAAATTGAAAAAAGAAATTGCCAGACATCACTAGATATACTAAACGTAACTCGATATCGAAATGTTGAGAATTAAATATTCCAACTAAGACTCGAGAGATTTGAACGTTTCGAACAGTTTAAAATCAAAGATCGCTTATTGTCTATTTTGAAGAAAGAGATCTAATAAATTGAAAATAGTTCGAAATAAAAAAAAATAGGTTCGAGCTCGCAAGTTCGGTCTGAACGGAGCTAAATATAAATAACAATTACTTAATGCTTAATGGATCGAGTCGGACATTTGGTAATAGTTCGGGTACTAAAAGGAAAACTTGAGAGAAAATAATAGTTCTCATTTTGGAATAAGTATATAGGAAACCGATCGAACCACTCGAACTGTTCGATTTCATGCACGAACAACTCGAATGACGATTTGAATCTCGATCTCGAAACTCCGTGTGCCGCTTTCGATCGCGCGAAAATCATTCGAGGGCGCTGATTTTCAACTCCCGATCGAACATATACTTATCGGCGCAAAATCAATCGCCGCCAAATGTGAAACTCGCGGCGCTACGGCACTGACGTTCGTCGCCGCTCGGGGGGGGACCAATCCCAGGGCGATATTCGGATCCGGGTATGCATCTGCGGTGCGTCGTGCCCCCTTTCCCTTTTCGTCTTCGCCCACCGTGTTGGATGCGAGGAGAACGGACGTATGTATCGGCTGACGAACCTATACGCTCTATGCTGTGCCGGGGCCGGGGCAGGGGGACGAGCAGCGGCGCGCGTATATACGTACGTACGTGCCTGCGTGCGTGCACGTGCGTGCACGTGCGTGCACGTTATCCGGGTTGCCAGGGTTCCCACCTGCCCGAGCGCTTCACGTTGAACACGGTCAAAGACCTGGAGAGCCGCCTCTTCGCGCCCTCCCGGGAGCGTTCGAGCCGAGCGCGCGGCCGATTGGCACGTCTCACACGCACGTTATACGCTCGTCGTCGCGGAAAGTCTCTTCATCCCGAAGGGGCGTTTTCAGAAACGGGAATATACATCTACCGTGCCTATATAGATATTCGTAAATTGCGGCTGTTCGGTAATCTGCGAAAATATGGCAACGGTACTCCGAAGCGATATGACGAAAGAGGGAGGGCAAGGGAAGATGGCGGCAGGCGGAGTAATAAATATAGAAAGCGCGCGAGAAGTCTTGAATTCTAATCAACTATATTAAATGTCCAATTGAGCGAATAATTTGTTAATTTTTTTATTAATCCTGTGCGTTTTCATTGCAGAACGTACAATAACACAGATACACAAAGTCGGGACGAATTTAACGCGAAGGAGTTCACAATTGAGTAACTTGAAGAACAATTTTTTAACCCTTCATCCCACTAAGTGGGTCGTTTTCGTCCCCGGGCGAAAATCAAATGTAGTTGTAACTTTTGAAAACGGGTAGAGAGGGCGCCACTGCGAATCCGTAAAAAAAAGTTACGCTCCCCGAGAACCCGCCTACCGAGTTTCAAGGCGCCAGACCCCCTCCAGCCGTCACGGGAGACACGTAATTCTTGAAAAAACGAGGTTGGCGGCGAACACTTGAGCACTTTATTTCAAAATAATTGCGTGCAATATTTTTTTTATGAAAGATACGTTTTTCCCCTTCAATTTCTTTTTTTATTCATTTCGATATCTTTATTTGTCTTAAAGTTATGATTTTTTTGAGTAAAAGATGATTTTACAAGTTGTAGTTGTAGTTGCTCCATTTTTTAAATGCAAATTATGTGAAAAAATTAAATTGTTTATAATTTTATGATTGATACTTCAAATTGAAGGTTTGAATTACCTCCATGAATTTTTTCAGATTTTTTGTAACACTTTAACACTTAAAAAAAAACGTCAGAACGAAAACGACCCACCTATGCGGCGTAAAGGTGCCAAAAAAAACCTATGCGGACGAAGGGTTAAGAATAAAAAAGACAAGTAGAAAACAAAAAATTACATATATCTTGAAAGGAACAGATAAATATATCTTTCACATCGGTTTTTTTTCAGACTTATTAGACATACTATATTTTGATTTGATTAATAAATCAACAAATAAAAATTAATTAATACATAACAGATACGTATAAGCGTCGTTACAGATGCTTCCGCTGCGCGTGTCTTTCACAAAATCTTATCTATTGATCTACGAATGCCTTTTTCTCCTACAATTCGAAATAACTGCGCTCGGCTTTTTGTCGATTTCGTTCGTCCAAAACCTCGGGTTTTTCTCCGAAACGTCGGGTGTTTCGAAAACGTCATTAATGTATGTATATATCTCAATAATTGTCTCCCTTTCCACGCACGGCCCTGACAGGTGAAAATCACGTGGCCGCTGCGACAATCACGATAATCACGAGTGCGCGCGCCCGAGCGAAGTTCTATCGCGGGTCACGCGCGCGGGGCAGCGCGGGAAAGGGGGGAAGGGAGAGCGGGCAGCGCCACCTCGATGCGCGGCAGTGGCAAGTGGCAGTGGCGGCGCGACGGCCTGGAGGGGGGTGGGGGATCCGTCGCGCCGCGCTCCATTCTGCTCCATTCACCCGTTCGCCGCTGCCGCGTACGGACGTGCCTCGTGACTCGTCGCTCGTCGCGCCCGCGCTCGCGTCCGCACGCAGTTGCGCCTCGTCGATATCAGCGCAACGCGAGATCGAGAAGGATATACATATACATATATATATATATATATATATATATACGGCGCGCGGGATATTTCCAGTGATCCAGCGGTCAGTGCATTGGTGCGTAATGTGTCGCCGTCGCCCGACCGGCCATTGAAAAGTGCAAAGCCGCTCCGCCGCCGCCGCCCGCCGCTCCCGTTCGAGCTCGATTCTCGTTACGCGAGAAGGATCTACGCTCCGCGATCCACGGACGAGATGACGGTCGCTGGAAAGGTAAACCTGGCCTGGCCTGCCGGATCTGTGTGTCGATCGCGAATCGTCGCCTACCTCTGTCTACCAATGCGCCGAGAGATCGTTTCCGAACCGCAGAACGTGTTTGAAAGATTGAAAGTTCGGACTTTTGGTCGTTCGAGGCTTTCCCTTTAAAGGAAAGCACCTTCGTAGAGCTGTCATCGTTCTCGGAACCAGACGAAGCGGTATTCATAGCCGGTTATACGTTTAATTATGCTAGACGGTTTAAAATTCTTTCACAGATGCGTATATAATTTCATATATATATATATAAACTCAAGACGATTTTAAATATATAAGATCCGACTATACGAATACCGCTCTACGTGTTCCAAGTACTTTAAATCCATGATCCTCCGTTTTATCGGCACTTGATGAGATACCATCGTTCTCGCATTCGCTTTTGAATTCGAAAAATTGCGCCATATACTTTTGAAAATTGCGGGAACCCCGGATCTTAGAGGTTCAGAGTTCAGATTCCCGTGTGTGTGAGAGTGCCCTCCTTTTTTTGCCACACGGTGGTACAAAGTATTACGCGTGCGGATTGATCGGTGACAAAATTATTCAATTATTGAGGAAAAATGGGGATCGCGATATAATGGAAGCGCGCTTGCATGTACACTTTCCCGCTTAATACTTGCTCCTCCTTTGTACACAAAAGAGGGTCGACGGACACACTCTTTACGACTCCGGATACGACGCCGAATTTCGACACACGCGGTGCAAGCTGTGTGTGTGTGTGTGTGTGTGTGTGTCGCGCGTTATCGCCCATCTCGTGGCGTGATGTTACCCGCCGTGATCGGGCCGACGTTAAACGTGACTATAATTATCCTCGCGATTAGCCGTCATCCGGTTTACATCGAGTCGGTTCACTCGGCCGCTAATTGGTCGCCCGATATCGCGGACAAACCGCGGGCGCGCGACGAGAGGAGGGGCATGTGTGACCGGCGGACTTTTAATTTTCCTCAATGGAAGTCGCACGTCGCGCCATATTACTCGCGTAATTAATATCGTGTAAAAATTTGATGACCAATATATTTGGAGATTATTTGGAGTTTCACGGCGAGATGTATAAATTTGCATTCAAGTTATTTAAAAAATTATCTCGGACTAACCTTTTTGATCGCAGTTCGCTCTGATCCGAACTCGATATCGATCCTTTGAAAGATACAAGGATATACAAACGTAATAACGAATTAGACGTAAGTTCGGTTCCTATTCGGACCATCTTCAGTAACGTACGTCTAATTTCGTAGAAGAAAGCCCGGTTTCGCTTCCACGTGTGGACATCCAACAGAGCCTTGTCTCTCCAATTTATATTATATCTTATTTTTTATAGTAAAAAAATTTAATTAGGATTAAAATTGACTATAATTAAATTCAATTAATGATTAAATTGCCAACGTTATCAAATTTAATTATAGTAAAGCTGTAGTATTAAGAAAACATCAAGAGGTTTTTAAGTTCTTATGTTCCAATTTGTGACGTAACTTTAATAACGATCTGTCCGTTGCAATAGAGATCAGTTTTGTCATTAGCAAAGTTATGTAAGCATTAAATCCATTGATTTTTCAGATAATTCTAACAGCTTCTGTCTTGCATTCTTCCTCTGTTAACGCGTTTCCGAACAGCTTCGGCTTAATTATCGTCGTTGTGACGCTGAAATAATGCAAAATATCAGAGTGCCAGATTTAACAGACGATAAATATTCAGACGCGAAAAGACGTCTTTAAGACGTCTTGAGAAAACAATTTTGAAGCTATCTTAAAAAAAAAAATAAGAGACATCTTTTGGACACGCGTGTTGTCCGAGCACATTATTAAACCAGACAATTGGGCGACGGGAATAACGACGATCTTTCACGACGTTCCTGGCCAAAGAGAAATTCTTCGAGATGCAGAGTTAAGAACGTCGAGGGGGAGCATTGTTTAATTGCGCGGGACGCTTCGTTTGTCCGAGACGAAGAGGGAACGTGGTTTCGAACGATCGTGTTCGGCGAACGCGCACCGCGCCGCCGCTCTCGAAGGCGCGCTTCCGGGTTGGAATACTTGACGTTCTGGCCTTTCACGCAATCGCGAGAGAGCGCGGCAAAGAGTGGACACAGCCCGCCAATCGGGCTCGCATTAATCGCTCGAAACTCCGCGGCCCGCCGCGCCTCAGCCCGCTCCGGCTGGAAGTGTGTCGAATCCGGTTGAATCCCGTATCGCGCCTCCGCGTGCGGCCGGCGAGGATGAGCGGCGCGGAAACGCGACCGCTTGTAATATACATCAGGCGAATACGGGAGGGCATTCCCTCCGCGAGCAACGTACGGAAGAAAAAGAAGGGGATTAAATCGAAACGAATACTCGAATATATACGCAACGATCTATAATCTCTCTGGTGGAAAAAATGTCTCAGAATTTTTCATATTATTAATCAGAATTTCTATGAAAATTTTCTCATTGTCAGACTTTTTCGAATAGGGACATTTTTTTTCAGAAAAACAGACAAAATAATAATGAAATTAGGTTCAGATTTTTTCCGCCAACACACACACACACATCTTTGTAGAAATATGAATAAATCTGAGAAAATCTGCGCAATTTATCAGAAAGTTTCATACATACAGATACTGAAATATTCCCGAAGTATCTGAGAAATTTGACGTGTTTTTTCAGAATTTTTCATAAATAAATTTAAAATATGAGAAATTCTTTGAAAATTTATGAGAAAATATAAAAAGAAAAATTTTTTTTTATTAGGGTTTCTTAAAAGAATTTCAACTTTTTTTCTTGGTCGAATCATATAAATGACTAACAATATGTATTCAAGCAAGTTTTTTTCGTTTAACGTAATATAATCGATATAAACTCATTCCTATAGGATTATAGATTGTTTGCATATATATATACGAGTATAAAGTCTTGATTTGACGCTTCTTTTTTTTCTGTCCGGGGATCGGCAAACAATTCTTGTTTAACAATCTCAGATGCCCTGCTCGCGAGATAAATTTTTTTTTATTAATCCGCGAAGTATTGTAATATATAAGTCACGCGGTGATATCTGTCGAGAGGCCGACACACTTTTGGCACAATATTCTTGTAAAGTTTAACGCAGGTTTGCGAATAGCGTAATTCAATAAATATGTCTGTCGTTCGAGTCGAGTTTCTACGAGGCGCGAGAGCGACGTCCCACGGTAAGAAATTAAACGGACGATCCCTCGTCGTTTCCGACCTCCTTATTTCTGCGGTCAGACCGTAAGGAAAACGAGTCGCCGCGATGACAATGATTCTGGTTTCTGACATTTTGTTTGTTGAATGTTGCGATCGGTTAAAGCGTCACCGGCTTAAAACTCGTGCGCGGTGATTTTTGCTTGATGATTTCGCGTCGGTCCGGTTCGCGACGAGCAAAACAAAGGATTCGAAAAAGAAAATGTTGATGTGCGCAAGAAAGATCTGTCAGATGTCAAGAGACAGGATAATTTTCAGTAATTTGTTTCGTTTCTTCAGTTCCACTTGAGACACCAGTTCTAACAGTTTCACGGTCGGGACTATTTTAGTATTTGATAAGACAAATAAAGAAGCTGACTCGGTGATAAGTAAAAGATATATGGAAGCCTGTACTTACGTCGCGTCGCGCGAGAAATCGTCAGGAAATTTCAAACCTAGGATACTCACACATACGTAAGATATATGTATTTCTGCTCGAAAAATCCTTCTTTTTTTTTTTCAATTTTTAATTTCACGGAACGATTCGATAGGCAAGATTTATGTTCGACGTTTCAACGGATATGAGGGCCGTCATATTTTTAAACGCGGCGGTAAATGAATTCGATGGCATAATAGAATCCTTATATAAATTCCAGGATTTTATTATTATATCTCCCGAAATGACAGTATCAAAAATTTTGTATTTTTTACAATGAGAAAGGACACAAAGACACAAATAAATTAATAATTTAATAAATTTTCATTTACTATAATAATATATTTGATTAATACATATTTGATATAATATCGTATTTTAGCAATATTGACGAATATAAAGTTTAGTTTTCTATGCCAAGAAAGAGAATAATACCAAAGCGGGCGCGCGAGTGAGCACCGAGCGAGGCTAATTAATGGAGGGACAAAAGAGGAGGGGACGAAAATGAAGTTACAAGGATGACGTGGAGGTTGTGCAAGATCTCTCTGTGTATATACATCCTATAGCTGGCGTCACCGCGACTCGCGCGCGAGCCGACATCGGAATAAATTAGGTGCGGGTCTCTGGTACCGGTGTACCCGGTACCGGACCGTCCTCCTTCTTGTCCTTTGCCGTCCTTTTCCGCAACGTGTCTTCCATACGTATATAGACATCGCGGAACCAGTTTCGGGAATATTCGAAGCTAAAGTCAGGGAGACAAATTCTTAAGAGGCGGTTCCTCATCTCGGGCAATGACGAGCGTCATCGAATTTTTACTTTCGAGATCTTCTAAAGTGATCAAATCTATAAAAACATAATGTTAAGAGCAATAGTATCTCGGGTTTTAGAATTTTATTATCTACACTACCTACAGTGTTCTGAAATAATGCGTCGAAAAAAATGATGTATTAACAGCATCGGTTTAATTGAAAATAAAAAATGTTAGTTTGTTAACAGCATTAATAAAATAAATAATATTTTATCAAAACAAAGACGTATGTGTTTCATACTGAATATTGAATTAAGTAATATACAATATATTCTTCTTTTCCGTGTGGAATCTATGATTTTTGTATTTTTCATAATAAACGTAAATTTTGGACATGCAGACGTATCTGACAAATTGATATATTATTTTATTATTATCATTTATTGCTTATTGATATAGAAATGATAAAATTTTTGATATTTAGTAATAATAGAATCCTGAATTCCAGAATTTGATTAACCGAATGTCCCGAAATTAATGGAATCGAAAATTTTGTCTTCTTTACAATCAGAAAGGACAAATCCGGCACAAATTACTAATTTATTATTTCATTGTCAGTTCCATTTTAATGGAGCGGAAAAATCGCGCGACCCGAATAGTGCACGTATTTCACGTTTCTTTATGACAAAACGAATAATAATGTTGAGAGAGCCAGCGCGCGGGAGAGAAAGTACGCGCAGCAGCGACGACGGAACTTTCTTTGGAAAATTGCCGTCTTCCGGTTGATCTATCTTTTCGCGGACTTTCTAACAGAATCCTATATGCCGGCGTCCGCGACCGATATTTTTCGACAATCAGACCGAAATACCTTCGTATCTGTGAAAGCGCGACTCCGGAAGTCATATACATTTACCAACGTCATATATATGATTTAAATTGTCGCGCAAAGAAAAAGAGACTCCTCCCATTCTCTCTCTCTCTCTCTCTCTCTCTCTCTCTCTCTCTCTCTCTCTCTCTCTCTCTTCCCTTCTTCCTTTCCAAATTTCGACATCGATACGGGAAACGCAGCGAGTGTCTCCGGCAAATCCCATGACGCAACTCGGCGACCACGAATGAAAAATATACGTAAACTGAAATTCATTAATATTTTAATAACGCGCATTGCAACGTTACGTACATATAATGACTGAAATGTGTTCTCGTTGACACATATATTAACGGTCCAGTTTTACGTGGATATATCGAGAGGTGTGTATTATACGAAGCGCGCAGATTTTTATACGGTCGACTACGCCGCACAGATGAGAAGAAATTAAAATGTTCCTTTTTATTTTGCTTTTATATATAGAATTTCGCCAGAGCGGAGATATCTGCATCTCGGTGTCGCTCCCAAATTTGATCTCTCTCTTCCTCTCTTCTTTTTTTCTCTGCCATTGTGTCACGCGTATATGCCACACGTACACGTCGTCGTCCGTCGTTGCTCTTCGCGTGTGCCCGATACGTTTAAGCTAGATCCGGGAGTGGTGGGCGACAACGCAAGGTTGTCGAGAAATTCGTCGCGGCGTACTTATACATGCATGCAAAACGCTGCCAGTTCGATCTCGGTTTTCGCAATCGGTGCTCGATCCACGAGAGTTGCGAAGGGGACGAGGGGGCAACCCGAATCAATGAATTTCGCGGTGAAGTCGCATCCTCCACGTACCGGATCTTTCGAAACTCGCGAAAGCTCGCTGCGCTGCGCCATATGAAGCGATCATCGTATATACGAACGCATCCGCGCGCGCGCGCGCGCGCGCGTGTGTGTGTGTGTGTGTGTGAGATTCGCGTTATCTACTTTTAATTTATATTATAATTATCATATCTCATTGCTGGTGTTTTGTAGAACGTAGCCGGAGAAATTTATATATCAAAAAGACGTATATTTATATTTTATATAAATATAGAAAATGTTGGAATATGCGTTGGCAAATTTTTACTTTTCTCTTTACTTTTTGTGTATTATTCATTTTTATGTTATATACAATTTTTTGTACATACTTACAAAGTTTTATAATATGATACGAGCATGAAATTTAGAATGGAGGCACGCGCGTGCTTTTAAATAACTAATTTGAGATTGAGGCCTCAGGGTATCTTACATGCCTATATCTAAAGTTGTCCAGGAATCAATTATTCTTACGTAAGTTTCTAGTTGCGTTCCTGCGTGCGTTTTGAGACGCGAGTGACGCAAAAATTCTCATTGTCACTCTACACCTGTATAACATTACGTCGCTCCGCCGGCGGAACGGGCGATCCCGATGACCGCTATGGTGTCTCTCTTTCTCTCTCTGTCTTTCTCTCCCCCCTCTCTTTCTCTCTCTCTCTCTCTCCCTCGTCCTCGCCCTCGCGTCTCTCTACTTTCACCTGGATCTCCGCTAATGGTTACATCCGCCAACCTGGGAGAGCTATGCCCCATTTACGATAATTTCTCGAACCGGAGACGAGTCGCGCGCACGAATCGTCTTACGCGGATATCTCTTCGAGAGCATTTTTATATATAACGACGATATTATATTTAGTATTTAAGAAAAATATTGAGAGCGTTTGGGAAATAATGCATGCTAATTGACGTTGAACATGTGTTGCTTGATGGTTTATATACAAAGATAAATTTTATTTAGGAAAATACATACGCTTATTTCTAATGTCTTTTTTGTTATTTTGTTTGAATATTCGTTAACAGCAGTTATAATTTAAGATAATGTATATTTTTTTAAATCAAAACTTTTTAGTTTTTGGAACTTCAAATTTAATTTTTCCAAAAATATAATTTTGTGGAAAAAAAAGTACATTTTCTCAATGCAATTTTTTATTAGCATAATCTTTTCTTATTTTTAGTCTGTCAGTTGTAATTCTCATTATCTCGGATATCGATTGAAAAGAGATATGTTGCAGTATGTTCATTTCTGTAAAAATTATATGAAATCGAAATTAGCTCGGGGCTATGCCATATCCACACCAGTGCCGTTCTCATTATTTTATATTCTCAAATAGACATAATATCGTTGTAATATCGAACTATGTGATGGCAGTTCACCGAGGAAAGGTCGCTTTTACTGATTTCGAGCCTCTCCGAGGCTTTCTTTATATTTATTTCGTCCGCGCTATAGAAACTGACGTGTACGACCGACTCACGTGTAAGTTAAATAATCGACGTTGGAAGGACGAATAATAGCGGGCTAGAGGTGGAACGTAACGAGTACAACGTGGACTCGGTTAAGTAACGGAACGTAAACGCACGATGAGGGAAATGGCTGCCGTCAAGTGGAGTACGGATCGGCTGTTGTCGCTTATCGGCGCGTACTTACACGTTGTAGGTTGTAGCCTGCGGATCGTTCATTTCCGCATTGCCCGGCGGTTTATTGACACCCTAGGCACTGCTAGGCACCGAGCGTTCACATTCAAGGTGCATGCCTGCGAGACGTTCCTATATACGAATCGATCTTCATTTTTCTTCTATATACAAACGGTTCCCTACGTCCTCCAAATTCTGCGGATGCTCGCAACGGTTACCTTAACGCGCGATTCACGTTCCACGTGTATACGCATAATTCTTTCAGGTCCTTCGAGAGTTAATTCAAGGACCCTTTTGGAGGCCGCAAAACCTCCTTGATTTTTACATAGCTTCATCCCTGTACCGCCGTGTAGCCCATAAATCGACCGAGTCCTTATTTGCCGGCCGTTGCGCTTTCGTACGTGCAAGCCTTTTTCCCTTCTCCCCACCCCGCATAAAAGGATAGAGGATAAAGATCTGCAGATACGAGATACAAGGTTGATACCAGCGCGTCAGCCCTAAAGGAGATCCGCGGATCTTTCATCCTCCCCTCCACCAGTGCTGTAGCAGCAGAATCTGGCGCCTTAATGTTTACAAAAGGGACGGGAAATCACTGTGAAATGGTGCTGTTCTATTTTTCACGTTGCAAGCTCATGATTTCTATGCCCGCTCTTATTGGTACTCGTTCCGCTGGACTTTTAATATTAAAATTAAAAGTTGGAACATTATACAAGGCGTGTATCATACTAATTTCGATAGAGTTATACTTTTTTTATGAGCTGGTTTTCCTTTTTTTTTTGTTAAATCTAACAGTTATATAAATAGAACAAATGTAAAAAAAAAAGACGAAGAAACAAAAGTCAGCAAACGGTATAAAATTAATCAATCTATGAAGTCTCTCCGCAATAAAGTCTGCATGTATCAAGAGACAAAGTCGTGTCTCGTGCCACGTGCAGAGGAGGGTTGACTCACATATAAATCACGTTCCACGTGTACGCATAAGTTCTTTCAGGTCCTTCGAGAGTTAATTCAAGGACCTTTTGGAGGCCGTAAAACCTCCTAATTTATAAAGTGATGTATTCAAAATATCTTTTCTATATATTTGTTCATCGTTACCACGATATGTGAAGCACATAATAGAGACAGTTAATATATAGTATTATAATGAAGCATAAAAACCGCCATTTTTAATAGAATAATGTTAGGTCAAATCTCTCTTAGGGTCAACCCTTCCCAGTTTTCCTTTATCTCAGGATCTGGTAATTATCATGTCACTTCGTGGGCAGATAGAATGAGTTAAACTGAATAGACAAGTTCTTTATTGTTTTGCAAGTTTCTCAATAATTAATAAAAAATAAATTGATAATGACCGCGAATTAGCGTGCGTCCGCGCGATTCGACGAGAAGAGACAGATTTGATACTGGCTCTGGTGCGTATACAATTCTGTTGGCAGATTGGCAGATTGCTGGTGGAAGCGTAGCAAAATTTATCAACAAAATATGGATCAATTATATGAAGAAAATTAAGTAAATTGCCACAGTTTGACGCAGATTGGCAATAGAAATGGAATAGAATGTGCCCGACAGATTCCGCTCGGTTTCTCTACCGCCAATTTGCTGTCAGATTATATCAGTTCTGCTGACAAAACTCGAGCTTAATGCGAACACAGTTGACGCCAATTTGCTAGCAATTTGCTGCCAATCTGCTGGCATACCATGGACAATTTGCTTACTGATTTTATATAGTATTGATTGTATATAGTATATACGATTTTACGTAGTTGAATCTTATAGGTGGTATTATAGTAAATTTCTCTATATTTTCCAGATTATTGGTATTTTATTTTCGTACGAAATACTCTGACGATAAATCGAATAATCCTTATCACGATAAACTCTTTCTCAAGAAGTATGTCGAAAACAGCCTATTTCTAACATTATTTTTTATTTATATGACTATTGATGCTTCAAGTGCCTCCATTTGTATTATTGCACGGAATAACTCTGAAACACTTCGTATTGTAAACAATTTCGTCGCGCTTGTATTGCAGAGATACGTGGACTGCACGGTACTGGGCACGGGCAACATGCCGGACGCCGAGGACTCCTCGTACGACAGCGACTACGAGGCCGAGGACTCGACGACGACGACGGCGATGACGACGACGACGACGACGACGATGACGGCGACAGCGGCTGGGCGACGTCCGCGCTCGGAGTCGCAGGTGTCCCCGGTGCACCTGGACGTATCTCGCACCACGTCCGACACTTTGGCGGCCGAGTTCGCGGAGTACGTTACTATCCAAGGGCCGTCACCCACGCAGAGCCCGGGTAGGTCCCTTCCCGAATTTCCCTGCGATCGCTACAATCGAGCGAGAGAAATCCGAGATACAGGGAGTCTCGAGACAACAGGATGTCTCTTTAATGACAGACATTTCGGCCAATTCAGGAAATGTTGAGTGAGGTCATATATAATTTGAGAGAGCCTCTCAGAAGTCGAACTGATCAACTTCATAAATTAAGGAACAGAGAAAATTGACAAAGTTATTATAAGTTAATCGCGCACTCTGTAATATTAATGTGAGCAAGTTCCTGAAAAATGAAGTGTTGATCAGCTTGGCTTCTGAGAGGCTCATTTATCACAACTCTTGTAGCGTGTGACCTCGAGTTGAAATTCTTTAAAAGCAAACTCCACTTAAAAGATTAATCGAGAAATGTATAATTCTCTATTTCATCTCCCAAAGTTTAGTTTGCGAAAAAACTCTTTTTTTTTCAATCTCTTATAACTCGAAAAATTATATGGATATACCTCGATATTCTTGGTCAGGAAATGTCGGTATTGAAGAGAATCTGTCATTAAAAGAATTGACCGCAATTCCGGTTCCTATATTAATGTCTCTGTTACGGGAAATATGATAAATTGGGAATTATGCATAATGGCCGGGCAATTTGATTAATTTGAACATTTTTGCTTTTATTATTCAAATGTCCCAAAAGAAGCGGGAATTATGCATATTGCCCGGCCATTGTGCATAATTCCCGAATTAATCAAATTTCCCGTAACATCTCTACAAAAAGACAAATAGAAAGCGATTTGACGACAATATTTATATATTTAAAAAATCCATTCGTTCAGGTTATACCGCTCGCGTGGAGTTCGCCCTCAAGCTGGGCTACACCGAAAAATTGGTGCAAGCGGCGCTACAGAAGCTGGGCCCGGACCCAGGTCAGAACGAGCTATTGGCCGAGCTGATCAAACTCGGAGCTACTTGTTCCCCGAAGTTTACCGACGGTCCCGATGAAGCGGACAGTCTGCTCGATGCCGATATGGGTATCGACGAGGGCGGAGGGTCGATCCTGACCTCGACGACGGCGACGATCGCCACGGCGACGAATGCGATCTCGTCGATGGACCTGAGGCCCGTTGTCATCGACGGCAGCAACGTCGCCATGAGTCACGGCAACAAGGAGGTGTTCTCCTGCCGCGGCATCAAGATCTGCGTTGATTGGTTCCGCGCCAGAGGTCATAAGGAGATCACCGTTTTCGTGCCCAAGTGGCGGAAGGAAGCCTCGAGACCTGACAACCCGGTCGCCGACCAGGAAATTCTGGGCGAGCTCGAGAGGGATCGTCTGCTCGTGTTTACACCCTCCAGGTTGGTGCGACGTATGCAACTCGCGTCCGAGATTCAGGAAGATTTAAACAACTCGTCTGACTTTACACTAAAATATTTCCCTCTTTTTGTTTTAAAGTTACTCTTCGAATGTACTAGATCTCTGAATCAAATATTTACTTCGAATATCGGATCAACTGGTTAATATGAAAATAAAGTTTGGAAATGTAGACGTGAAAAAAATGAATGAATTATACATTCGTCTAAAAATATATAACTTGCATAAGTTACGTAAATAAAAATACGTGTCAACTGCGAGTCTCGGCGATGAGAAATGAGAATTTAAAACAGAGATCATTGTGATGAGGAACGTAGCGAAAGATGTCCTCCCTCGTCCCAGCACATGGACTTGCTTTGCCACCGGCTAATATTATCCGGAGCTGGAATAACCGGCCCCGCGTTCTATCTGTCCGCGCACGATCTATCCGCGTGGACTTAAATCGTCTCAAGGATCTCCCCATTCCCCTCCCCCTCTTCTCTGTTCCTTTTTCTTTTTCGCTCTTCTCGGTATTCCGTTTCCAGAAACAAAAGTGAAGCGTTCGACGCCGTGTGTCGCGAATTCGGGGGTTTGCGAATAAATATAATTCGTTATTCTGATTTTCTGGGTCTGTCCGAATGTAAAATAGACAAGTACATTAATTTAAAAGCATTTGACTGATTTCTTGTAACATTTAGATTTTTATATCACGTCATTTTGTACAATTTAATTGTTTATACAATTATAATGTTATTATGTATAATTCATGGTACGTTTATTGACGCAAAATATATATATTTTTTTTTTTTAACAAAAATGTTAAATGTCTGCAGGTTGGTGGGCGGGAAGCGTATGGTATGCTACGACGATCGGTACATTCTAAAGCTGGCCGCGGAAGTCGATGGCATCGTCGTCAGCAACGACAATTATCGGGACTTGGCACAGGAGAATCCCGAATTCAGGAAGGTCGTCGAAGAGAGAATCCTGATGTACAGCTTTGTAAACGATCGATTCATGCCACCGGACGATCCCCTCGGCAGAAGTGGACCTACCCTGGAGAATTTTCTCAGAATCGTTCCCAAAAGGGTCGATCCTGCTCCTCCGTGCCCTTACGCCAAGGTAATGTCCCCTTTTTCGTTCTTCCATTATATTATCTTCAAAAGTTAAAAGAATTTTTCGCCAAAATTAAAGAACTGAAATTCAGATTCCAGATTAAAACACCTGGTGAGCGAGGTGCTTGTTGTCAAATTAAATAAATATCGTACTTTTAGAATTGAATCAATAAGTCAAATGGCTGTTTCTTCAATTCCCAGAAATGTACATACGGCAACAAGTGTAAATTCCGGCATCCCGAGAGAGGCCCACATCCGCATAAATCTGTGACAGAGCGATTAGTGGAGCACGCTCAGCGTCATTTACAAGCACGTGGGCCCAGCCTGAGCCTGCCGTTGCCGTCCACGAACGCATCCGTGTCTTCGCAGCATCCGCCGCTCTGTAAGGCCAGGTCAGCTGCACCGTCAAATGTTCAACCTTTGTCGTCCGTCCCGAAGAGCAGATCGGTGGAGAACGTCACATCCGACTTTTCCACAACCAGTCCCGCCATGTATAGTCAGCAGATGCCTCCTGCACAGAATCCTCAAGGTGATAATTAAGGATAAACACTAACAATATTATTTATAAATTATTTAATTAAAAAAGACTTTTCTTTTAATACATAAAAGTTCTTTTCTTTATTTTTTGTTTATTGTCAGATGGTCCTGATAATCTAATAATCTTATGTTTTTGTCAAAGGTTACCCATCCGCGGTGAACTGGGCCACGCCAAGAGTGAGCAACCCCGAGCCAGAACCGGTGAACATGCACCGCAAATTACAACGGCAGCTGACTCTGAATCCAGCGTGTGATCCGCGGCTTTATCAACTCAGACGATATCATCAGCAGCAACAACAACAGCAGCAAACTGGCCAGTCACCGCAACAGCAGCAACAGCAATCAGTCGTCAACCCACCGCGCTCCAATATACAACACCGATCGTTGACGAGACTCGCCAGCAATGAGTCGTCGTATCCAGTTACCGCTATGAGGTGAGTCCGATTTATTTGAATATATTTGAATATATATTCATTATCTGGATCGCGTGTTCCATAAATTGGTATATTATAATTGAGTGTAGATTGCATGTAAGATCTTCCACGAAGTCAAAATAAATTATGTGTTTTACTGTATAAAATTTTCAGGTATGAAATTATTAATTATTTAATGATTCTCTAATGTTGATCCGTAATTCTTAGAAAATAAAAGCAATTGTGATTTAGTTAAAATTTATTACATTAGGTGTAACAACGTTTTTAATGAATTAAACAGACTCGAATGATCTCTACATTTTCAAATCTTATTTCAGCTGGGACCATCCTGACTGCCTACAGCATCATCACCAGCACGTGATGCGTATCGCTTCCGCTCCGGATTCTTATAGAGCGTGGCCGCCGCGCGGTACCACCCTAGTGCCACCATCACGGGTGCAGAGGCTAGGCACCTCGGATCCCCAGCTGAATCTGTTACCATCGCCACCGTCCACGAGTTTACACGTGCCCTGGGGCACGCGGACCCAGGATGTTCGACGTCGCCTGCACTACCATCTCGCCAATATTTTTCCCGAGGAGCAAGTGCAGACCGTCATGGCACTTCATCCCCATGAAACCGATCCCCAGCAGATTTGCGCCGCAATTCTGGCGATGTTCCCCAAGAATCAGAATTGACGCGATAATGAATTTTGCACAGAAGGTGTTCACGAGTTGGAGCATGGAGCATTGGAGCAACTACCTACGTACGATAGTTTTCTATTATTTTTGTGAACACCTTGCATATTGCAGAGAAATTTTAATGCAGAATGCAAGTCTAACGATTACCTGCATTGAAGATATTAATTGATCGAATCGTTACAGAGAATATTCATATTTTTGAATCGTTATGCCTTTCTCTCTCACTCTTTTCTGAAGTTCTGTTCTGAAATTTCAAAGTTTTTATTGCGTTTTCGTCCTACTAGCCAAGATAAGCTAGTACTTCTTGGACGGAGAAAGCGAAAAGGAAAACTACCAACTCAACACAAAAATCTAAGAAATATCCTAATTTTTCAGGTTTTCTCTTAGATTTTCGCATTGTTTGGGAGCGATTAAACGAGAGAAACAGGCGCGCATTAGTCTAGGGCATTACAACACGAATTCATTGTTATATTATTCGGGGAGTAAACGGTGAAAGGATCCGTATTTTAATCTGTTATTTTTAAACGTAATAAACATGCGTCATCGAATTATCGTCTCACATTGAGCCGATCAACTTCTGTCTCCTCGACCGCACTCGCGAAATCGTCTTGTTCTACCACCGATCCCTGGATTTCAACTAAATTTTATGTAATTTATTGAGAGTAACGATTTATCACATAGAATTGTAGATATTTATTGTTATAATTTATTATCATGATTATAATTAACGGTAATTACCCGATTTTAAAGAGATTCTTTAACAGATGACTTTGTTGTTTCATTAATTCTGTCACACAAGAAAGAGGGAAAAGACATTGGTCGTGTGACAGATTGAAAGAGATGTAGATTTTTGACACAAGACGATGCTGCGAAAATCGGTCGTTTATATTAGCGGCTGTGAATTATGGAAAACCCATATATATATACGTACACATAACTATGTGCATACATAGAGCTATGTGTATGTATATATGTATATCGCCCGGCGATATTAATATAGTTCGTATTAATATATGTACATGTTATATAGAGAGTCCAATTACAGTCAATAGAATTGAATTTTTTCTGAATTATAAACAAAACTCGATCTTTCCTTTTACGGTATCGAGAAAAATTTGATTCTCATGATTGCAATCGGGCATATTCTATATGTGTATAACGCACGAACAGCATTTCGATGACCTGAAACAGGACGAGTATATCGTGCAAATTGTACGAGGATTTAATTAATATTTAACAGACTTTTATTTTACGCTGTTTTTCCATCTCACGTTGGAGAATATTGTACAGTATTTTAATCCACGGAACTGTCAATTATATATTGCAGCTGTAAAGCTTACGAAGAAAAAAAGGACTAATTTTCGAGTGTAGTTTTAACTTGATACAGTCAGGATATATGTTAAGAATTATTATTTAATTTTTAGAATCCATTTGAAATCTATCTTTTATTCGAGATATCGCAGAATGAAAAATAGAAAAACTTTGTTAATGGTCCAATGGGCCGAGATTAATCCTTTTATGCCAGATATGTTTATTTTTATAGCAAACATATCGCGGTATTTTTAATAACTGAAGAGAAAATGAATGATTAATTAATTAACTAACACAATTTTAAATATTGTTTTATGAAAGTTATCAAATTATAAAGATTATATGCGTGCGTGTGTTTGTGTGTATATGAAAGTCATATGAGAAGTTAATCAAAGAAATAAATTTGGCGAGAATAGTTTATACAAACAAGTGGATATCTGCAATTTACAACAGTTCATTAATAGTATAAAAATATTTATACTATTACTAAAGAATTTTTATAGCTTCTCCGAAGATCGCGCGATCTTGTCCTTTCCCCTCGTCTCCCCCATGTTTATTTAACACAAATGCTACAAGATTTTAATATATATATATATATATATATATATATATAAATATATACATACACGTATGTGTGTGACATGTGTATACATATGTATAATGGCAAATCTCCCTTCTTTTCCCCTCGGAATCGCAATACCGTGTATTGTTGAAAATCCGCGAATTGCGAAGCAAATGCTATATAGCATGTTGCACCTAACAGAGAAGTGAAATAAAACATTTATTACTCTACACCATGAAACTAAAAAGAAAGAAAGCGATAATCGTTTTGGGGTTGTGGAGAAAACGATTATTATTATTATTATTAATTTTTATAATCGATGTTAATCTATTTGCGTATGTGCGTGTCGAATTTGTATCAATGTTATATTGTGAATGAATATTGCAAATAAAGGTCTTTTTCTTTTATTTATATTGCCGCCGATAGAGAGTTTTGTATACATTGATGGGATGTTTTAATTTCTAAAAATTGGATGACTTAATATATTAAGGCTCCGAGTCTTGCAGCAGGCAATCTATCCACCTTGTACATATATACGAAATTTGTCTACCGCGTTTATTTTCATTCAAGACGAATGCTCCGATCGACGAACTGTGAGATCGTGAGATCCTAATATGTTCCTAATAATTGAAACAATTTTTATAAAGTCATTTCCGTAAACGTTGAATCAACCGAATCGGAAATCTAACAGAACAAGGAAGCTAAAGAGACAAATTGCACGATTAACGAATTGCCTGTCGTCGCAAGAATTTTATTATAAATGCAATTGCGAGTACGTCGTGATAAGAACGTGACAGAAACGTCTCGTCCGCATTAAAAAAAAAAACACAAAAAAAACATTGCTAGTATTGCTACGTGCGCACGTTTGATACTTTCTTTTTTTTCGCAATAGCGTATCTTGAATGCGATGAACGCTAACGTCGCAGTTCGTGAATGATAATTATTCAGTTGCTCAATTAAAAAGTACAATAAATGCACGTGTATCGTTATCAGTGACTTTTGCTCTTTTAAGTATGATAAATTCATATATATGCATTCAATGAAACTCATGTATACGTTCAACGATAGTTATCAGTGGTGTTATCATTTGCGCATGCATGATTCGACGATATCTCGGCGGTTTAACACTCTCAACATAAACAGAAATTATTAGCGTCCGCGATATCTATGACTATGTTTACACGGCAACTTATAATCCGATTTTATACTATCCGATCTAAATTTTTTCTTTTGATTATAACGATCATTTAAATCTGAATCTGATCATTTGAATCTATTTTGATACCCTAAACGTCTAAACATTTGAAACAATCTTTGATACATATTGTATATTGTATACATATTGTATACTCTAAAAATTGTATTAGTTTAAATATCGAAAAAGTCTCAAAAAGTTCATATCTAAATGATTATGATCAAAAGAAGGAAAATTTTGGCTCGGATAGTATAAGGTAGTTATTAAATCGGATACAAGCCGCCGTAAACGCAGTCTATATGTGACCGCATTTGTGATCGTTATCACGGGCAACAAGCGTGTATCTGCAAGGAAGCGGAATTTCGTTTAACTTTGTGATGTTTTGTACTCAAAGGATTAAGTAAAATTCATTATATATTGAACATGATGCTTTAACGTCTGTCGCAACCGAGATACACCATTGAGAAAATTTATTTTGCCCTTCCGTATCAATTCATTCCAATTTACAAATTATTACAGTCGCGCGTCATCACATTTGATCTCCTCATTTAATCTTCGTAAAAAGATCATGTCTACATAAACCAATATACGTAAAATGTAATTATATATATATATATTTTTAATATTCTAAGTTACGAGCATTTCAACTGTAACTCGAAGTTACGAAACAGTAACGTAAACCGGAACTATTTTGTGATAAAAGTATATTTATTATAAAAGATTTTTCTTTCATTTATTTGGTCTCATATCCCCATGAAGTGTTTCTATGAATTCAAGATTGAAATCCACATAACCTTGTTAATTATTATCCTAATGTTATTAATATATTATGCTAATAACAAATTTCATTATCACTTTATTTCATGCTATGCAATTCATAAAGAAAAGCGCTACTGAATCGCAAAGTAATTCCGATTTCACCAATGTTACTAGAAAATACAAATACTTCCAGAAATCTGAGGCTCCAAGAGTCTGGAAATTCAGATTTTCAATACGTAATCGACAGTTTGTAAAAAGTTTCTTGTTATTCTCACGATCTACCCACTAACTGACCGTAGGAAACAACTTAATTTTTGATATTCCTAATAGATTACAAATTTCTTGCAATGTACACATAATCAGTTACGTACATCATACATCCAATAACGCGTGATATGATACTAAAAATTGCAGAAGTAACAAATTCGTTATAAGTCTGTTTTCGTTCTCTCGAGAATCGGAAATGCGAACGCAACTACATCGACTGTCGTTCCCGTTCTGCTTTATTCTATCGAATCAGAGAATCCTCTCGTAGAATAAGAGATACGCTTGACTTTGCAGCACTGTACTTTCATCTACCTCTGATACCCTAAAATAGACAAAAGACTATTAATAAATGTCGAAGTAATGATAAAATAAGCAAGTGTAAAAGTGTAATAATTAAAGTGACGCGTATCACACATGAAACAAATTAGCAAAAAAGTGTAATAATTTTTATTATATTCTCTCATGACGAGAAGCAACCCACGTAACGTTAGCATACTCTTCTTCTTACAAGATTTGTGCTTTAGAAAATTTTATTTAATTCTTTAAACGAAAAAACGACTTACAAATTAATTCTATAATCCCCCGCGACATTAATTTTATTAATTATTATGTAATATTTTTTGTGTTTTCTGATAAATGTGTTATAATAGCATTCTCTCTTACCGAGAATCTGATACATAATACCATCTTCCAGGTGGTGGTTCCACAACGGATGCAGCTTTCGCTGATGCTTCTTCTCCTTCTGAATCTGAACTACTCAATTCGTTATCCGTCTTAGGATCTTTATCCTTGGGAAGAAATTTCCATCGCGGATCATCTGGTGATAACGGCAGTCTCGTCTAACAGGAGTAAAAGATTCGATAAGCAATAATAATTCTTCAAATCTGGCCTGCCATAATCAATCACATTGTATCTCCGTACAATAAAAGATCATCAGAAGCGAAGCAGTTGAAATATCTAGTATCTCTCTACTTCTTTGACTTTTTTCTTTTTTATAACGATTTACAATGCAATATGATTGTAACGACTTTAAGAAGGTCCTTCGATATTTTCATATAAACAAAAAGATAATAAGAAGTTTTAGCATATTTTCATTTGAAGTTATTTCCAATATGCACATTCGTTTAAATTTTTTTTTTTCAGAAACAAGTCATTATCTTATTTTTATAGAATGTCGAGTGTCCCAGTTTTAAAGTTCTAAAATTTTAAAATCCGACACGCCGAATACAATCTACCTTGACATAAGCAACGTAGTGACCACCATGAACGGTCCCACTGTGCTCGACGACCCCATAAAGCGCATAAAGTCGAGGTTTTTTGTGATCTGTGCAAACCGGTGCCAAGTCTAGCAATATCGGAAACGACACGTGCTTGAAAACCTTTCGGAAGCTGACTCTCTGCGTTTGGAACCTCTTCAGATGCAGTATCAATACCGGGGGCACATGAGAGATGAGATATTGCTTGGTACTAGAAGTACACACCATTTTCGACGAGCTCTCTTGATTCTGACAAAAAAAGAAAAGCAAAAATAAAATAATGTTATTGTTGATTCTTGCGAGGAAATAAAAAGAAAAATGTTACCGCGTAACAACAGTTCTTACATATTTCTTTAAATATGTAAGTTTAATTAAATTTCTTTAGAGATCTTGAGAGGGATTGCTTTCTTTTCTTTTTTACTTACCTTCTTCTCGCGAGCGGTGCACGCCTCGCACACGACTTTGTTGCTTCCCGTCATCAGCTCCAGCGCGGTGAATTGATTCAAGCACGATTCCACGGAACATTCGCCTTCCTTGGTCGCGTACCTGTTGGGCGATTGATGCCCGGCGATTCCCAGTTTAGACATTCCTGTCATTATATCACCGAGCTCATTATACACGTCTTGCTCCTCGGGATTATCTCCGTTGAAAGTTCCGTTGTTGTATTTCCTTCTATCGCACCTCGATAGAGCAGTTGTCATCCATGTCTCGACACCGTCCAATCTGAGAAAATGCCACGCTTAATTCAACGTTCAACGGAATCTTAAGGGATTTTTGAAAATACAATGCTTAAAAATTTTTTAATTGCCTATAATTTCTATAATTTTAAATCTAAAACTTTCAAAAAATGTTGACTTTTTCACGCGTACACACATAAAAATTCAAGAATTAAAATAGAGAAAACCTAAGGTTTAAGATTCGTAAAAATCGATAATCAATAAGTAAGTTGAAAATGGAAACATTATGGACGTTCGAAATTTTTATATTTCCAATATTTTAACATCTGAGTGTGTCCGACCTTTCCGCGACTTCTTCTTCGTCGTTGACGGGGCTAGTGGGGCTCTCTTTGGAAGCGGCGGAGCTGCTTAGGCTCGCGGTGGGCACCTCGGGACTCGTGACGTCGGAGTTGACGATCATGGAACTCGTCAACGCCGTGGCCGAGGCTTCGTTCTCGGAGCTGACCGCGCCAACGTTCTTATCAGTCTTCTCGGACGGCATCCTGATTTGAGTCAAGTCCGTCATCGACACGTCGGTTGGACTAGGGCTAGTTAACGCGTTAATGTTCACTGGATGTCTAACTTGTGCTGGGTCCAGGCTGCTGTCCAGGTTGTTGTCCAGATTACAACCCTCCAGGTTGACCTCGCTATTGAAATTGCTGTTCGGATGATGAGGAGGGTGATCAGCGGGAGATACAGGACTGGTGACGGCGGACGCTTTCTCCGAGCTGTAACCGGACTCTCCGATCTCCGGATGAGAATTGTCCACCTCGATATTGTCTTCCACGTCGGCGTCGCTCTCCTCTGAAAATAAAAATGTTTTTTTTTTTTTTTGTAGAAAGCGTTTACGAGAAAATCGATGTTAAAAATGGGAAAATGTCTTCCCTCCAGGACATTTGTATATCGAATTTAAAAAGTCCGAGTTGTTATATAAATAGCTTCTCTATATTTATGACAGAAGAGAAAAAGAGTTATACCTGACTTCAGAATATTGTCGTTGTTTTCTTCCACAGGATTATTCAGATCCATTAACATGTTAGAATTGTTATGATTTTCGTGCTTTTTATCTCTAAATAGTTTTCGGGTTTTCCTGGCTGCCTTTTTCTCTTTCTTCAACTGCTTCCAAGATGTATCGGAGGTTTGAGAATCGCGTTGCTGGATGTTCATCATGTCGAAAGCGTCCTCGAATTCGTTGTTCTTCCTTCTACACAAGATGTGATCGTATATTACTCTAAGTTAATCAAATTAATTATCGTAACTTGGGGAAAATAAGTTTTCTCTTTACTTTAAGAGCGGAGGCTGTGGCTTATCCGCCGTGACGGGCAGGCTCAAATCAAGGAATGGCTCGGTGCGTTGCGACGAGTGATGGCAATCCAGACACTCCAGGGTAGATACCAACACACCGCGGAATACCGCCTCTGGTCCTAACAGCCGTGTGCTGGCCTGATTGCCATAGAATTTCACGCGAGATCTCAGACCCTTCTCCACACAATCTGGCTTGGTCTTCCCGCTCAGGCCGACCTCCTTCAAAATTATGCTCTGGTATCTCTGCAAAGCAACATACAAAATTTCAATTTACTTAGAGAAAAAAAACTCATCACATCATATTAAATATATTAAGAGCTAGCTGATCTGACGTTGCTTCAAGAAGGATAATAGATTTAAACTTTGTATAAAAACTGATTTCCTATATATTTTCTTAAATAAAATAAAGTGCAAGTATAAAGTATAATATGATATAAAAGTATAAAGTTTGTAGAATACGTGTATAAATTTAAATATTAAATGCAAATTGAATAAAAACAATGGAGTTATGGAATTTTAAGTGTATTAAGATCTCCGTTGTAGCACGTAATAATGGCTTGCGTGGAGTAAAGCTTTAACATAAGGATTTTCTTTCGTTTCTTTAATATATTCTTTTCTCTATTGTTCATTCAAATGCAAGAATGGTTTTTATAAACAAAAAATTTTAGCTGTTTTAAACTACCATCACCACTCAAATACAAAACATTTTAAAAACTAAAGGCGACTCTGACATCATTAGAAAAAAATATTTAGAGCAAAACATTTAATTAAGAGAGCTTTCTCGCTTACTCGGAGATCTTCATTCCGAACTATTTCCAACAAGTGCCGGAGAAACTCGTGTGAATCATGCTGGCCTCCGTCCACGCATTGCGTAGTCTTTTTCCTGAGTTCGCAGAGAAGATTTAAAGGAGTATAAGTTTGATGACCATTGGTATTTTGCATTTTCGACAGGGTTTCGCAGAGAATTGACGTGAAACTGCCCCATCGTTCCAAGGTCCCCTCGATTGGCGGCTATGTGACAAATAAAAAAAGAAAACAATTTTTTTTTGTGAAAAAACAATTGCAAAAATTTTCAATTTTATTACTCATGGGAATCTCTGATAATTTTGACATATCTTCTTATTTTGCCGATTTATTTGATTAGATGTGATTAGATTTTGTCGGTTTATCAAACGTAAATCGATTGACTTATCGATGGACTCGTTTTAGTTGCTGTAGCCAATAACTTAACTATTTGTTTATCTATAAATCACATTGCTTTGCTTCCACGGCCGAAAAGTTGCAATATTTATTGTTTGTTTAAAAATTTCCTGTCTCCCGAGAGACGATGCAATGTCACGATTTGCTGATCTCCAGTTAGGGTTAACTTTTGGACCACTTTACTTACTTTGTTTTTGTTATAGTGAAATTTTCTCATTTAAAGTTTCTACTATCACATATGTGACCAACAAGGAGCTTTTGCTTAACGGACAACTATTCTAGCACTAAGCTATCCATTATCCCGCAAAGATCTTGAGATAACAAAAGACAATGTTGACAAAAGCTAAACGTACCAGCTCCACTTCTTCCTCGGCATCGACAGGTTTGTGCTTTCCACCTGGTAAAACAAATTTCTCAGGCAAACGTAAGTCGTCCAACACTTTCACCAAGTAAGGTGTCTGCGCTAAACATTGAAGTACGGCATTGAAGAAACAGGTGTTTCCTAAATTTGCTAAACCCTGCAGCACAATTAAAACATTTCTTTATTACAAACATATATTTCTCCCCATATTATATTGCATTATACGTTAAAAAATAAATTGCAAGACTTCTGAGATTAAGAAAAGAAGCAGTTTAAAATTAAATTAAAAAACAACCGACAACACATACCCCGACTTTAGGAAGATTGTTCAACATTTTATGTTTCTCCTTCTCCTGTACATCGACTATCATTTCTTTTTGGCACTGATTCGCTAGCATTTTCGGTTGCTGAGATATTTGCGGTATATTGACACACTTTTTGATAAACTCTACAGTTTCTAGCAGCTTTTTCCTAAAGACAAAATATAAGCGAGCATATACGTTTATAAATATAAACCTGCTTTTTACATTAAAACAGTTTATCGTTTAACTCACCTACTGTTCGGATGAACCTCGATTTCGCACCGGTAGCACCAGACGTTCCAATGGTGAGAATCCGTTGCCATGCAATGGCAGTCGCTGTGAGGCTTCCTGTAATGTTCAACGGCATGTTGTTTCTGCTCTTTGCCACAGCCTTGTTCTCCACATTGCAGGCAGATCCACAGAGGCTTTGAAATATTGCACTGTAAGTTCAAATGGATCAGCGTTAGATTTCAGTATCTATGTAGTATGCCTTTCAATCAAATAATTGTGTTTACAGCTTACAACCTTCTCTGTTGTCTCATGGCCCGGCTCTAGTTTTTTGCACAAGGAACATTCGCTCGATATGCCAGTCTTTTTCAGGTTCTTCTTCACTTTGTTCAAGTTGATAGCCTTTGCTATATGCGTACATCTTGCACCTGCTAACAGCCAATTAATATTGTTTACACATTGAAATAAAGCTGAAAGTTTGTTTTAAGTGTTTCTTTACAAATTTTATCAGACATTCTGTGTTTTGAATGTATTAAACTGCAAAATTCTTGTTGAAATGATTGGATGCTGGGATCTCAGTTCCCTGAACCTTGAAATTTCCAAATTGCAATGTTTTTGTATCGCTGAATTTTTAAGCCACTCGATTTTGCTCTGTTTTGAACAAACCGAAGCGAATAAAAGGCAAACAAAGGAAATCCAAAAATAAGAAAAAGACAAGACTGTTATAAACACTTTGCGTGTTGAATATATTAAATTGCAAAAATCATTTTTAAATTATTGAGAACTGGGACCTCCCCCTGGACTTTGAAATTTCTAGATTGTAATGTTTTGTGTCTAAGTTTCTAAGCTGCTCGATTAGCTACTCCGCTTTGAAAACTCAAAAGATACATCCCTAGGGATCCCCAGGGATCTGAGCGACCGAGCGAACAAAGGAAACCTAAAATAAGGAAAAGATGAGAAAAATAAAAATCGACAATTCTCGATTCCGCTCTTCCCCTGAGCCGGAGGAGCTCAGCGATCCCGTGGAAATCGGGAACTTTGGGTGTGGGGAAGAGGGGAGAAGGAGGGCACGAGTTCCTAACCTACGCTCGCCTCCTCGCAGGACTCGGTGGAGGCCTCGCTGACGTCGGGATTCGCGTCCGGCTGCCTGTTCCGCTTCTTGCTCATCTCGCCGCGCTACCCGCCGTGGACGTTGTCGTCGTCGCGCGCGCGCACGTCCGTGCCCCGCCGCGCCAGATATCCCCCTCGCTCGTCAGCTAAATCCTGACGTTTGCGTGCGTAAAAAAAACATGTGGAAACTCAGCTCGTCGACGGTCGACGCTCGCGCGTGCACGAAGTACAGTACACACTACCACACACTACAGTCACTACACCACCAGAGTCAGAAGAGAGAAGGAAGAGGCGCAATAATGGCCGCGCTCAGCAGACACAACTGTTGAGTTCGTCTTATCAACACGCTGCGTTGATTGGTTGGTTCTAAAAGTAAGAGCCAATCACGTTCGACTGCTACTGAGCGGCTTGGTCTGCTGAACGCGCCATAACGGCAATTTTCTTTTTTGCTAGGCCGTACAGTAGCGCCACAAATCCACTTTCAGGAATTGGAACTACGAGAGTCACATCCACTTATCGATACTGTCGATAAATTTGGTTCATGTCCGTGCTATGTATACATCGCCACTTTACCGGACTTTACGATATTGTCGGTCTTTGGTGGTTCGTGTCCGAACTACCCAGCTGAAGGAGATATGGCCACAGTATATATGTGATATGGCCGCGGCGGCACGCGTCGGCTATATAATATGTTGATGCCCGATATATATCTTTTTCACCAGCTCTACCTCTTCCTCTGCCTCTGCCTCTGCCTCTTTCTAGCCACAAGGGTGCTAGGATATTTATTTTAAAAATATCAGTATCCGTTATTCAAACCCGATTTTCTATTTCCTCTATCCTTTATATAAAAAAAAATGTAATTACGACAAATCGATATCACCTCTTCCTTCTAGTAAGAATTAAATCATGACTAATTATCATTTCACCAAGAATCTTAAGCGCATCTAAAGAATTAATCTTAAATAATTTAATCTGTACAGTAACATGATTCCATACATTAAAATACTCAGTAATTCTAATCTCTCCATTCTCAATTCTCAATTCTCAATTCCCAATTCTCTATTCTCTATTCTCAATTCTCAATTCTCAATTCCTTATTCTCCAATTCTCAATTCTCAATTCTCAATTCTCAATTCTCAATTCTCAATTTTCTTAATTACGTCTATCGTAGGCATAGACGTAAAGCAAGGCAGAGAAAACCGTATACGTAAACTATGACTACTTAACTTACGATAATTCCTTCGCGTAAACGGGATTTTGTAGTAACTTACGATAATTTACTCCGCGTAAACAAGTTTGAATTGGACGTTTTTCAATCAAAAACAAAATTCTATCAAAACAAAATTAATATATTGGTAAACTGCAGATAATATTTATCATAATTCATACTCTTTTATTTTTTAATAATAAGCATCCAAAAATTTATGAACGATTATTTAATTATTTGTAGTCTTACCTTTAAAATGATAAAGCAAATACAAATATGTTCTATAAATATTTATATTTAGAAAATATTTGTATCTAGAACTATTTTAAATACTATTTTTATTTTTTTATAGTGCATTATCGCACTGTACTTCTATTATATTAGAGATTTTGAATACATTATAAATATATGGCATTATTTCTTCAATGTATGTATAAATGTATATAAAACGACATTATCTGTCTTTCTCTCTTTTTGTCTCTAGAATATGAACAAATAAAATTAATAAAATAATTAAAGTATTTTTTCGCAAACACATAATTTTTCTCTAACATGTCTAAACATATCTTTCATGTTTAAAATGTAATAATTATTTATAATATAATTCGAAATGTAAATAATAATTTAATCTTTTATATTTATATCTCACAAAAAATACAATAAAATCAAATCTTTTTTAAATTGGCACATTAATACATTTAATTCTCGTTAATTGTTTACGGAGAAATAATAACTACGTTTAAATATTAAAACACTTTTTATGCGCCATTAAAAAGATACGTGTAATGAGGTCTATTCCATTAAATTTTACATAGTTTAAAGAATTCAGAATGGCGATAGTCGCTGTGTACTGTACATATGTAGAAATAAATTATGGAGAATAATTAGTAAATATCCTATTTACAATATTAAGTAACGATGTGTTAACATTTACTTACAACTCTCCCGTTTCTTCTTTATAAGAAACCTTGAACAATTCATTCATCTCATTTATATCAATCGTACTAGAATTTTTGAATTTCATTTTTAATCTCCCCAGCCAATAATTCATTGTAACGGAGAATCTTAATCTCTGCGTCGAAGTAATCATAGTTTCCTATTGGGGAATATTCCGTACCATTGCTGCTGATCAACATTGTTGACGATTTATCTATTATATCTATCGATTTTCGAACGTGGAAATATATATCTTGCGTTGAACGAAAAATGTCGATGTTGACATCGATTTCACCGGAGAAAAAAAAGTCGTGT